>NC_133140.1:89469491-89831669 GCF_048418815.1 Hemitrygon akajei | reverse complement strand
GTGATGTGTGAGAGTTGGGAATTAGGGTGAATGTTTGGGTTGAAGAGTGATGTGTGAGGTTGGGGAGAGTGGGGAATGGGGATGAATATTTTTGTTGAAGAGTGATGTGTGAGGGTGGGGAGAGTGGGGAATGGGGGTGAATGTTTGGGTTGAAGAGTGATGTGTGAGAGTGGGGAATTAGGGTGAATGTTTGGGTTGAAGAGTGATATGTGAGGTGGGGAGAGTGGGGAATGGGGAGAATATTTGGGTTGAAGAGTTATGTGTGAGGGTGGGGAGAGTGGGGAATGGGGTTGAATGTATGGGTTGAAGTGTGATGTGTGAGAGTGGGGAATGGGGGTGAATGTTTGGGTTGAAGAGTGATTGTAAGAGTGGGGAATGGGGGTGAATGTTTGGGTTGAAGAGTGATGTGTGAGGGTGGGGAGAGTGGGGAATGGGGTTGAATGTTTGGGTTGAAGAGTGATGTGTGAGAGTGGGGAATGGGGGTGAATTTGTTGAAGAGTGATGTGTGGGAGTGGGGGAAATAGGGTGAATGTTTGGGTTGAAGAGTGATGTGTGAGGGTGGGGAGAGTGGGGAATGGGGATGAATATTTGGGTTGAAGAGTGATGTGTGAGGGTGGGGAGAGTGGGGAATGGGGTTGAATGTTTGGGTTGAAGAGTGATTTGTGAGAGTGGCGAATGGGGGTGAATGTTTGTGTTGAAGAGTGATGTGTGAGGGTGGGGAGAGTGGGGAATGGGGTTGAATGTTTGGGTTGAAGAGTGATGTGTGAGAGTGGGGAATGGGGGTGAATGTTTGGGTTGAAGAGTGATGTGTGAGGGTGGGGAGAGTGGGGAATGGGGTTGAATGTTTGGGTTGATGAGTGATGTGTGAGAGGGGGAATGGGGGTGAATGTTTGGGTTGAAGAGTGATGTGTGAGGGTGAGGAGAGTGGGGAATGGGGTTGAATGTTTGGGTTGATGAGTGATGTGTGAGAGTGGGGGAATGGGGGTGAATGTTTGGGTTGAAGAGTGATGTGTGAGGGTGGGGAGACTTGGGAATGGGGTTGAATGTTTGGGTTGAAGATTGATGTGTGAGGGTGGGACAGTGGGGAATGGGGGGTGAATGTTTGGGTTGAAGAGTGATGTGTGAGAGTTGGGAATTAGGGTGAATGTTTTGTTGAAGAGTGATGTGTGAGGGTTGGGAGAGTGGGGAATGGGGATGAATATTTGGGTTGAAGAGTGATGTGTGAGGGTGGGGAGAGTGGGGAATGGGGTTGAATGTTTGGGTTGAAGAGTGATGTGTGAGAGTGGGGAATGGGGGTGAATGGGTGGAAGAGTGATGTGTGGGAGTGGGGAATTAGGGTGAATATTTGGGTTGAAGAGTGATGTGTGAGGGTTGGGAGAGTGGGGAATGGGGATGAATATTTTTGTTGAAGAGTGATGTGTGAGAGTGGGGAATGGGGGTGAATGTTTGGGTTGAAGAGTGATGTGTGAGGTGAGGAGAGTGGGGAATTGGGGTGAATGTTTGGGTTGAAGAGTGATGTGTGAGGGTGGGGAGACTTGGGAATTTTGGTTGAATGTTTGGGTTGAAGATTGATGTGTGAGGGTGGGAGAGTGGGGAATGGGGGTGAATGTTTGGGTTGAAGAGTGATGTGTGAGAGTGGGGAATTAGGGGTGAATATTTGGGTTGAAGAGTGATGTGTGAGCGTTGGGAGAGTGGGGAATGGGGATGAATATTTTTGTTTGAAGAGTGATGTGTGAGAGTGGGGAATGGGGGTGAATGTTTGGGTTGAAGAGTGATGTGTGAGGGTGAGGAGAGTGGGGAATGGCTGGTGAATGTTTGGGTTGAAGAGTGATGTGTGATAGTGGAGAATTAGGGTGAATGTTTGGGTTGAAGAGTGATATGTGAGGGTGGGGAGAGTGGGAATGGGGATGTATGTTTGGGTTGAAGAGTGATTTGTAAGAGTGGGGAATGGGGGTGAATGTTTGGTTGAAGAGTGATGTGTGAGGTGGGGAGACTTGCGAATTTTGGTTGAATGTTTGGGTTGAAGATTGATGTGTGAGGGTGGGAGAGTGGGGAATGGGGGTGAATGTTTGGGTTGAAGAGTGATGTGTGAGAGTTGGGAATTAGGGTGAATGTTTGGGTTGAAGAGTGATGTGTGAGGGTTGGGAGAGTGGGGAATGGGGGATGAATATTTTTGTTGAAGAGTGATGTGTGAGGGTGGGGAGAGTGGGGAATGGGGGTGAATGTTTGGGTTGAAGAGTGATGTGTGAGAGTGGGGAATTAGGGTGAATGTTTGGGTTGAAGAGTGATATGTGAGGGTGGGGAGAGTGGGGAATGGGGATGAATATTTGGGTTGAAGAGTTATGTGTGAGGGTGGGGAGAGTGGGGAATGGGGTTGAATGTATGGGTTGAAGTGTGATGTGTGAGAGTGGGGAATGGGGGTGATGTTTGGGTTGAAGAGTGATGTGTGAGGGTGGGGAGTGTGGGGAATGGGGTTGAATGTTTGGGTTGAAGAGTGATTTGTAAGAGTGGGGAATGGGGGTGAATGTTTGGGTTGAAGAGTGATGTGTGAGGGTGGGGAGAGTGGGGAATGGGGTTGAATGTTTGGGTTGAAGAGTGATGTGTGAGAGTGGGGAATGGGGGTGAATTTTGTTGAAGAGTGATGTGTGGGAGTGGGGAATTAGGGTGAATGTTTGGGTTGAAGAGTGATGTGTGAGGGTGGGGAGAGTGGGGAATGGGGATGAATATTTGGGTTGAAGAGTGATGGTGTGAGGGTGGGGAGAGTGGGGAATGGGGTTGAATGTTTGGGTTGAAGAGTGATTTGTGAGAGTGGCGAATGGGGGTGAATGTTTGGGTTGAAGAGTGATGTGTGAGGGTGGGGAGAGTGGGGAATGGGGGTTGAATGTTTGGGTTGAAGAGTGATGTGTGAGAGTGGGGAATGGGGGTGAATGTTTGGGTTGAAGAGTGATGTGTGAGGGTGGGGAGAGTGGGGAATGGGGGTTGAATGTTTGGGTTGATGAGTGATGTGTGAGAGTGGGGAATGGGGGTGAATGTTTGGGTTGATGAGTGATGTGTGAGAGTGGGGAATGGGGGTGAATGTTTGGGTTGAAGAGTGATGTGTGAGGGGTGGGGAGACTTGGGGAATGGGGTTGAATGTTTGGGTTGAAGAGTGATGTGTGAGGGTGGGACAGTGGGGAATGGGGGTGAATGTTTGGGTTGAAGAGTGATGTTGTGACGGTGGGGAGACTTGGGAATGGGGTTGAATGTTTGAGTTGAAGAGTGATGTGTGAGAGTGGGGAATTAGGGTGAATGTTTGGGTTGAAGAGTGATATGTGAGGGTGGGGAGAGTGGGGAATGGGGATGAATATTTGGGTTGAAGAGTGATGTGTGAGGGTGGGGAGAGTGGGGAATGGGGTTGAATGTTTGGGTTGAAGAGTGATGTGTGAGAGTGGGAATGGGGTTGAATGTTTGGGTGAAGAGTGATGTGTGAGGGTGGGGAGAGTAGGAATGGGGTTGAATGTTTGGGTTGAAGAGTGATTTGTAAGAGTGGGGAATGGGGGTGAATGTTTGGGTTGAAGAGTGATGTGTGAGGGTGGGGAGAGTGGGGAATGGGGTTGAATGTTTGGGTTGAAGAGTGATGTGTGAGAGTGGGGACTGGGGGTGAATGTTTGGGTTGAAGATGATGTGTGAGGGTGAGGAGAGTGGGGAATTGGGGTGAATGTTTGGGTTGAAGAGTGATGTGTGAGGGTGGGGAGACTTGGGAATTTTGGTTGAATGTTTGGGTGAAGATTGATGTGTGAGGGTGGGAGAGTGGGGAATGTGGGTGAATGTTTGGGTTGAAGAGTGATGTGTGAGAGTGGGGAATTAGGGTGAATATTTGGGTTGAAGAGTGATGTGTGAGGGTTGGGAGAGTGGGGAATGGGGATGAATATTTTTGTTGAAGAGTGATGTGTGAGAGTGGGGAATGGGGGTGAATGTTTGGGTTGAAGAGTGATGTGTGAGGGTGAGGAGAGTGGGGAATGGCTGGTGAATGTTTGGGTTGAAGAGTGATGTGTGAGAGTGGAGAATTAGGGTGAATGTTTGGGTTGAAGAGTGATATGTGAGGGTGGGGAGAGTGGGGAATGGGGATGAATATTTGGGTTGAAGAGTGATGTGTGAGGGTGGGAGAGTGGGGAATGGGGTTGAATGTTTGGGTTGAAGAGTGATGTGTGAGAGTGGGGAATGGGGTTGAATGTTTGGGTTGAAGAGTGATGTGTGAGGGTGGGGAGAGTAGGAATGGGGTTGAATGTTTGGGTTGAAGAGTGATTTGTAGAGTGGGGAATGGGGGTGAATGTTTGGGTTGAAGAGTGATGTGTGAGGGTGGGGAGAGTGGGGAATGGGGTTGAATGTTTGGGTTGAAGAGTGATGTGTGAGAGTGGGGGACTGGGGGTGAATGTTTGGGTTGAAGAGTGATGTGTGAGGGTGAGGAGAGTGGGGGAATTGGGGTGTATGTTTGGGTGAAGAGTGATGTGTGAGGGTGGGGAGACTTGGGAATTTGGTTGAATGTTTGGGGTTGAAGATTGATGTGTGAGGGTGGGAGAGTGGGGAATGTGGGTGAATGTTTGGGTTGAAGAGTGATGTGTGAGAGTGGGAATTAGGGTGAATATTTGGGTGAAGGTGATTGTGTGAGGGTTGGGAGAGTGGGGAATGGGGATGAATATTTTTGTTGAGAGTGATGTGTGAGAGTGGGAATGGGGGTGAATGTTTGGGTTGAAGAGTGATGTGTGAGGGTGAGGAGAGTGGGGAATGGCTGGTGAATGTTTGGGTTGAAGAGTGATGTGTGAGAGTGGGAGATTAGGGTGAAGTTTGGGTTGAGAGTGATATGTGAGGGGTGGGGAGAGTGGGGTTGGTGAATGTTGGGGTTGAAGAGTGATTTGTAGAGTGGGGAATGGGGGTGAATGTTTGGGTGAAGAGTGATGTGTGAGGGTGGGGAGAATTGGGAATTTTGGTTGAATGTTTGGGTTGAAGATTGATGTGTGAGGTGTGGAGAGTGGGGATTTGGGATGAATGTTTGGGTTGAAGAGTGATGTGTGAGAGTTGGGGAATTAGGGTGAATGTTTGGGTTGAAGAGTGATGTGTGAGGGTTGGGAGAGTGGGGAATGGGGATGAATATTTTTGATGAAGAGTGATGTGTGAGGGTGGGGAGAGTGGGAATGGGGGTGAATGTTTGGGTTGAAGAGTGATGTGTGAGGGTGAGGAGAGTGGGGAATGGCTGGTGAATGTTTGGGTTGAAGAGTGATGTGTGAGAGTGGGGAATTAGGGTGAATGTTTGGGTTGAAGAGTCATATGTGAGGGTGGGGAGAGTGGGGAATGGGGGTGAATATTTGGGTTGAAGAGTTATGTGTGAGGGTGGGGAGAGTGGGGAATGGGGTTGAATGTATGGGTTGAAATGTGATGTGTGTGAGAGTGGGGAATGGGGGGTGAATGTTTGGGTTGAAGAGTGATGTGTGAGGGTGGGAGTGTGGGGAATGGGGTTGAATGTTTGGGTTGAAGAGTGATTTGTAAGAGTGGGGAATGGGGGTGAATGTTTGGTTGAAGAGTGATGTGTGAGGGTGGGGGAGAGTGGGGAATGGGGTTGAATGTTTGGGTTGAAGAGTGATGTGTGAGAGTGGGGAATGGGGGTGAATGGGTTGAAGAGTGATGTGTGGGAGTGGGGAATTAGGGTGAATGTTTGGGTTTAAGAGTGATGTGTGAGGGTGGGGAGAGTGGGGAATGGGGATGAATATTTGGGTTGAAGAGTGATGTGTGAGGGTGGGGAGAGTGGGGAATGGGGTTGAATGTTGGGTTGAAGAGTGATTTGTGAGAGTGGCGAATGGGGGTGAATGTTTGGGGTTGAAGAGTGATGTGTGGAGGGTGGGGAGAGTGGGGAATGGGGTTGAATGTTTGGGTTGAAGAGTGATGTGTGAGAGTGGGGAATGGGGGTGAATGTTTGGGTTGAAGAGTGATGTGTGAGGGTGGGGAGAGTGGGGAATGGGGTTGAATGTTTGGGTTGATGAGTGATGTGTGAGAGTGGGGAATGGGGGTGAATGTTTGGGTTGAAGAGTGATGTGTGAGGGTGAGGAGAGTGGGGAATGGGGTTGAATGTTTGGGTTGATGAGTGATGTGTGAGAGTGGGGGAATGGGGGTGAATGTTTGGGTTGAAGAGTGATGTGTGAGGGTGGGGAGACTTGGGAATGGGGTTGAATGTTTGGGTTGAAGATTGATGTGTGAGAGTTGGGAATTCGGGTGAATGTTTTGTTGAAGAGTGATGTGTGAGGGTTGGGAGAGTGGGGGAATGGGGATGAATATTTGGTTGAAGAGTGATGTGTGAGGGTGGGGAGAGTGGGGAATGGGGGTGAATGTTTGGGTTGAAGAGTGATGTGAGAGTGGGGAATGGGGGTGAATGTTTGGGTTGAAGAGTGATGTGTGAGGGTGAGCGAGAGTGGGGAATTGGGGTGAATGTTTGGTTGAAGAGTGATGTGTGAGGGTGGGGAGACTTGGGAATTTTGGTTGAATGTTTGGGTGAAGATTGATGTGTGAGGGTGGGAGAGTGGGGAATGGGGGTGAATGTTTGGGTTGAAGAGTGATGTGTGAGAGTGGGGAATTAGGGTGAATATTTGGGTTGAAGAGTGATGTGAGTGGGTTGGGAGAGTGGGGAATGGGGATGAATTATTTTGTTGAAGAGTGATGTGTGAGAGTGGGGAATGGGGGTGAATGTTTGGGTTGAAGAGTGATGTGTGAGGGTGAGGAGAGTGGGGAATAGCTGGTGAATGTTTGGGTTGAAGAGTGATGTGTGATAGTGGAGAATTAGGGTGAATGTTTGGGTTGAAGAGTGATATGTGAGGGTGGGGAGAGTGGGGAATGGGGATGTATGTTTGGGTTGAAGAGTGATTTGTAAGAGTGGGGAATGGGGGTGAATGTTTGGGTTGAAGAGTGATGTGTGAGGGTGGGGAGACTTGGGAATTTTTGGTTGAATGTTTGGGTTGAAGATTAATGTGTGAGGGTGTGGAGAGTGGGGAATTGGGGTGAATGTTTGGGTTGAAGAGTGATGTGTGAGGGTGGGGAGACTTGCGAATTTTGGTTGAATGTTTGGGTTGAAGATTGATGTGTGAGGGTGGGAGAGTGGGGAATGGGGGTGAATGTTTGGGTTGAAGAGTGATGTGTGAGAGTTGGGAATTAGGGTGAATGTTTGGGTTGAAGAGTGATGTGTGAGGGTTGGGAGAGTGGGGAATGGGGGTGAATGTTTTGGGTTGAAGAGTGATTGTGTGAGAGTGGGGAATTAGGGTGAATGTTTGGGTTGAAGAGTGATATGTGAGGGTGGGGAGAGTGGGGAATGGGGATGAATATTTGGGTTGAAGAGTTATGTGTGAGGGTGGGGAGAGTGGGGAATGGGGTTGAATGTATGGGTTGAAGTGTGATGTGTGAGAGTGGGGAATGGGGGTGAATGTTTGGGTTGAAGAGTGATGTGTGAGGGTGGGGAGTGTGGGGAATGGGGTTGAATGTTTGGGTTGAAGAGTGATTTGTAAGAGTGGGGAATGGTTGAATGTTTGGGTTGAAGAGTGATGTGTGAGGGTGGGGAGAGTGGGGAATGGGGGTTGAATGTTTGGGTTGAAGAGTGATGTGTGAGAGTGGGGAATGGGGGTGAATTTGTTAAAGAGTGATGTGTGGGAGTGGGGAATTAGGGTGAATGTTTGGGTTGAAGAGTGATGTGTGAGGGTGGGGAGAGTGGGGAATGGGGATGAATATTGGGTTGAAGAGTGATGTGTGAGGGTGGGGAGAGTGGGGAATGGGGTTGAATGTTTGGGTTGAAGAGTGATTTGTGAGAGTGGCGAATGGGGGTGAATGTTTGGGTTGAAGAGTGATGTGTGAGGGTGGGGAGAGTGGGGAATGGGGTTGAATGTTTGGGTTTGAAGAGTGATGTGTGAGAGTGGGGAATGGGGTGAATGTTTGGGTTGAAGAGTGATGTGTCAGGGTGGGGAGAGTGGGGAATGGGGTTGAATGTTTGGGTTGATGAGTGATGTGTGAGAGTGGGGAATGGGGGTGAATGTTTGGGTTGAAGAGTGATGTGTGAGGGTGAGGAGAGTGGGGAATGGGGTTGAATGTTTGGGTTGATGAGTGATGTGTGAGAGTGGGGAATGGGGGTGAATGTTTGGGTTGAAGAGTGATGTGTGAGGGTGGGGAGACTTGGGAATGGGGTTGAATGTTTGGGTTGAAGAGTGATGTGTGAGGGTGGGACAGTGGGGAATGGGGGTGAATGTTTGGGTTGAAGAGTGATGTGTGACGGTGGGGAGACTTGGGAATGGGGTTGAATGTTTGAGTTGAAGAGTGATGTGTGAGAGTGGGGAATTAGGGTGAATTGTTTGGGTTGAAGAGTGATATGTGAGGGTGGGGAGAGTGGGGAATGGGGATGAATATTTGGGTTGAAGAGTGATGTGTGAGGGTGGGGAGAGTGGGGAATGGGGTTGAATGTTTGGGTTGAAGAGTGATGTGTGAGAGTGGGGAATGGGGTTGAATGTTTGGGTTGAAGAGTGATGTGTGAGGGTGGGGAGAGTAGGGAATGGGGTTGAATGTTTGGGTTGAAGAGTGATTTGTAAGAGTGGGGAATGGGGGTGAATGTTTGGGTTGAAGAGTGATGTGTGAGGGTGGGGAGACTTGGGAATTTTGGTTGAATGTTTGGGTTGAAGATTGATGTGTGAGGGGTGGGTGAGTGGGGAATGGGGGTGAATGTTTGGGTTGAAGAGTGATGTGTGAGAGTGGGGAATTAGGGTGAATATTTGGGTTGAAGAGTGATGTGTGAGGGTTGGGAGAGTGGGGAATGGGGATGAATATTTTGTTGAAGAGTGATGTGTGAGAGTGGGGAATGGGGGTGAATGTTTGGGTTGAAGAGTGATGTGTGAGGGTGAGGAGAGTGGGGAATGGCTGGTGAATGTTTGGGTTGAAGAGTGATGTGTGAGAGTGGAGAATTAGGGTGAATGTTTGGGTTGAAGAGTGATATGTGAGGGTGGGGAGAGTGGGAAAGGGGATGAATGTTTGGGTTGAAGAGTGATTTGTAAGAGTGGGGAATGGGGGTGAATGTTTGGGTTGAAGAGTGATGTGTGAGGGTGGGGAGACTTGGGAATTTTGGTTGAATGTTTGGGTTGAAGATTGATGTGTGAGGGGTGGAGAGTGGGGAATTGGGATGAATGTTTGGGTTGAAGAGTGATGTGTGAGAGTTGGGAATTAGGGTGAATGTTTGGGTTGAAGAGTGATGTGTGAGGGTTGGGAGAGTGGGGAATGGGGATGAATATTTTTGTTGAAGAGTGATGTGTGAGGGTGGGGAGAGTGGGGAATGGGGGTGAATGTTTGGGTTGAAGAGTGATGTGTGAGGGTGAGGAGAGTGGGGAATGGCTGGTGAATGTTTGGGTTGAAGAGTGATGTGTGAGAGTGGGGAATTAGGGTGAATGTTTGGGTTGAAGAGTGATATGTGAGGGTGGGGAGAGTGGGGAATGGGGGTGAATATTTGGGTTGAAGAGTTATGTGTGAGGTGGGGAGAGTGGGGAATGGGGTTGAATGTATGGGTTGAAGTGTGATGTGTGAGAGTGGGGAATGGGGTGAATGTTTGGGTTGAAGAGTGATGTGTGAGGGTGGGGAGTGTGGGAATGGGGTTGAATGTTTGGGTTGAAGAGTGATTTGTAAGAGTGGGGAATGGGGGTGAATGTTTGGGTTGAAGAGTGATGTGTGAGGGTGGGGAGAGTGGGGAATGGGGTTGAATGTGGGTTGAAGAGTGATGTGTGAGAGTGGGGGAATGGGGGTGAATGGGTTGAAGAGTGATGTGTGGGAGTGGGGAATTAGGGTGAATGTTTGGGTTTAAGAGTGATGTGTGAGGGTGGGGAGAGTGGGGGAATGGGGATGAATATTTGGGTTGAGAGTGATGTGTGAGGGTGGGGAGAGTGGGGAATGGGGTTGAATGTTTGGGTTGAAGAGTGATTTGTGAGAGTGGCGAATGGGGGTGAATGTTTGGGTTGAAGAGTGATGTGTGAGGGTGGGGAGAGTGGGGAATGGGGTTGAATGTTTGGGTTGAAGAGTGATGTGTGAGAGTGGGGAATGGGGGTGAATGTTTGGGTTGAAGAGTGATGTGTGAGGGTGGGGAGAGTGGGGAATGGGGTTGAATGTTTGGGTTGATGAGTGATGTGTGAGAGTGGGGAATGGGGGTGAATGTTTTGGGTTGAAGAGTGATGTGTGAGGGTGAGGGAGAGTGGGAATGGGGTTGAATGTTTGGGTTGATGAGTGATGTGTGAGAGTGGGGAATGGGGGTGAATGTTTGGGTTGAAGAGTGATGTGTGAGGGTGGGGAGACTTGGGAATGGGGTTGAATGTTTGGGTTGAAGATTGATGTGTGAGAGTTGGGAATTCGGGTGAATGTTTTGTTGAAGAGTGATGTGTGAGGGTTGGGAGAGTGGGGAATGGGGATGAATATTTGGGTTGAAGAGTGATGTGTGAGGGTGGGGAGAGTGGGGAATGGGGGTGAATGTTTGGGTTGAAGAGTGATGTGGACGGTGGGGAGACTTGGGAATGGGGTTGAATGTTTGAGTTGAAGAGTGATGTGTGAGAGTGGGGAATTAGAGTGAATGTTTGGGTTGAAGAGTGATATGTGAGGGTGGGGAGAGTGGGGAATGGGGATGAATATTTGGGTTGAAGAGTGATGTGTGAGGGTGGGGAGAGTGGGGAATGGGGTTGAATGTTTGGGTTGAAGAGTGATGTGTGAGAGGTGGGGAATGGGGTTGAATGTTTGGGTTGAAGAGTGATGTGTGAGGGTGGGGAGAGTAGGGAATGGGGTTGAATGTTTGGGTTGAAGAGTGATGTGTGAGAGTGGGGAATGGGGGTGAATGTTTGAGATGAAGAGTGATGTGTGAGGGTGGGACAGTGGGGAATGGGGGGTGAATGTTTGGGTTGAAGAGTGATGTGTGAGAGTTGGGAATTAGGGTGATGTTTTGTTGAAGAGTGATGTGTGAGGGTTGGGAGAGTGGGGAATGGGGATGAATATTTGGGTTGAAGAGTGATGTGTGAGGGTGGGGAGAGTGGGGAATGGGGGTGAATGTTTGGGTTGAAGAGTGATGTGTGACGGTGGGGAGACTTGGGAATGGGGTTGAATGTTTGAGTTGAAGAGTGATGTGTGAGAGTGGGGAATTAGGGTGAATGTTTGGGTTGAAGAGTGATATGTGAGGGTGGGGAGAGTGGGGAATGGGGATGAATATTTGGGTTGAAGAGTGATGTGTGAGGGTGGGGAGAGTGGGGAATGGGGTTGAATGTTTGGGTTGAAGAGTGATGTGTGAGAGTGGGGAATGGGGTTGAATGTTTGGGTTGAAGAGTGATGTGTGAGGGTGGGGAGAGTGGGGAATGGGGTTGAATGTTTGGGTTGAAGAGTGATGTGTGAGAGTGGGGAATGGGGGTGAATGTTTGGGTTGAAGAGTGATGTGTGAGGGTGGGACAGTGGGGAATGGGGTGAATGTTTGGGTTGAAGAGTGATGTGTGAGAGTTGGGAATTAGGGTGAATGTTTTGTTGAAGAGTGATGTGTGAGGGTTGGGAGAGTGGGGAATGGGGATGAATATTTGGGTTGAAGAGTGATGTGTGAGGGTGGGGAGAGTGGGGAATGGGGGTGAATGTTTGGGTTGAAGAGTGATGTCTGACGGTGGGGAGACTTGGGAATTTTGGTTGAATGTTTGGGTTGAAGATTGATGTGTGAGGGTGGGAGAGTGGGGAATGGGGGTGAATGTTTGGGTTGAAGAGTGATGTGTGAGAGTGGGGAATTAGGGTGAATATTTGGGTTGAAGAGTGATGTGTGAGGGTTGGGAGAGTGGGGAATGGGGATGAATATTTTTGTTGAAGAGTGATGTGTGAGAGTGGGGAATGGGGGTGAATGTTTGGGTTGAAGAGTGATGTGTGAGGGTGAGGAGAGTGGGGAATGGCTGGTGAATGTTTGGGTTGAAGAGTGATGTGTGAGAGTGGAGAATTAGGGTGAATGTTTGGGTTGAAGAGTGATATGTGAGGGTGGGGAGAGTGGGGAATGGGGATGAATGTTTGGGTTGAAGAGTGATTTGTAAGAGTGGGGAATGGGGGTGAATGTTTGGGTTGAAGAGTGATGTGTGAGGGTGGGGAGACTTGGGAATTTTGGTTGAATGTTTGGGTTGAAGATTGATGTGTGAGGGTGTGGAGAGTGGGGAATTGGGATGAATGTTTGGGTTGAAGAGTGATGTGTGAGAGTTGGGAATTAGGGTGAATGTTTGGGTTGAAGAGTGATGTGTGAGGGTTGGGAGAGTGGGGAATGGGGACGAATATTTTTGTTGAAGAGTGATGTGTGAGGGTGGGGAGAGTGGGGAATGGGGGTGAATGTTTGGGTTGAAGAGTGATGTGTGAGGGTGAGGAGAGTGGGGAATGGCTGGTGAATGTTTGGGTTGAAGAGTGATGTGTGAGAGTGGGGAATTAGGGTGAATGTTTGGGTTGAAGAGTGATATGTGAGGGTGGGGAGAGTGGGGAATGGGGGTGAATATTTGGGTTGAAGAGTTATGTGTGAGGGTGGGGAGAGTGGGGAATGGGGTTGAATGTATGGGTTGAAGTGTGATGTGTGAGAGTGGGGAATGGGGGTGAATGTTTGGGTTGAAGAGTGATGTGTGAGGGTGGGGAGTGTGGGGAATGGGGTTGAATGTTTGGGTTGAAGAGTGATTTGTAAGAGTGGGGAATGGGGGTGAATGTTTGGGTTGAAGAGTGATGTGTGAGGGTGGGGAGAGTGGGGAATGGGGTTGAATGTTTGGGTTGAAGAGTGATGTGTGAGAGTGGGGAATGGGGGTGAATGGGTTGAAGAGTGATGTGTGGGAGTGGGGAATTAGGGTGAATGTTTGGGTTTAAGAGTGATGTGTGAGGGTGGGGAGAGTGGGGAATGGGGATGAATATTTGGGTTGAAGAGTGATGTGTGAGGGTGGGGAGAGTGGGGAATGGGGTTGAATGTTTGGGTTGAAGAGTGATTTGTGAGAGTGGCGAATGGGGGTGAATGTTTGGGTTGAAGAGTGATGTGTGAGGGTGGGGAGAGTGGGGAATGGGGTTGAATGTTTGGGTTGAAGAGTGATGTGTGAGAGTGGGGAATGGGGGTGAATGTTTGGGTTGAAGAGTGATGTGTGAGGGTGGGGAGAGTGGGGAATGGGGTTGAATGTTTGGGTTGATGAGTGATGTGTGAGAGTGGGGAATGGGGGTGAATGTTTGGGTTGAAGAGTGATGTGTGAGGGTGAGGTGAGAGGGGAATGGGGTTGAATGTTTGGGTTGATGAGTGATGTGTGAGAGTGGGGAATGGGGGTGAATGTTTGGGTTGAAGAGTGATGTGTGAGGGTGGGGAGACTTGGGAATGGGGTTGAATGTTTGGGTTGAAGATTGATGTGTGAGAGTTGGGAATTCGGGTGAATGTTTTGTTGAAGAGTGATGTGTGAGGGTTGGGAGAGTGGGGAATGGGGATGAATATTTGGGTTGAAGAGTGATGTGTGAGGGTGGGGAGAGTGGGGAATGGGGGTGAATGTTTGGGTTGAAGAGTGATGTGTGACGGTGGGGAGACTTGGGAATGGGGTTGAATGTTTGAGTTGAAGAGTGATGTGTGAGAGTGGGGAATTAGAGTGAATGTTTGGGTTGAAGAGTGATATGTGAGGGTGGGGAGAGTGGGGAATGGGGATGAATATTTGGGTTGAAGAGTGATGTGTGAGGGTGGGGAGAGTGGGGAATGGGGTTGAATGTTTGGGTTGAAGAGTGATGTGTGAGAGTGGGGAATGGGGTTGAATGTTTGGGTTGAAGAGTGATGTGTGAGGGTGGGGAGAGTAGGGAATGGGGTTGAATGTTTGGGTTGAAGAGTGATGTGTGAGAGTGGGGAATGGGGGTGAATGTTTGAGATGAAGAGTGATGTGTGAGGGTGGGACAGTGGGGAATGGGGGTGAATGTTTGGGCTGAAGAGTGATGTGTGAGAGTTGGGAATTAGGGTGAATGTTTTGTTGAAGAGTGATGTGTGAGGGTTGGGAGAGTGGGGAATGGGGATGAATATTTGGGTTGAAGAGTGATGTGTGAGGGTGGGGAGAGTGGGGAATGGGGGTGAATGTTTGGGTTGAAGAGTGATGTGTGACGGTGGGGAGACTTGGGAATGGGGTTGAATGTTTGAGTTGAAGAGTGATGTGTGAGAGTGGGGAATTAGGGTGAATGTTTGGGTTGAAGAGTGATATGTGAGGGTGGGGAGAGTGGGGAATGGGGATGAATATTTGGGTTGAAGAGTGATGTGTGAGGGTGGGGAGAGTGGGGAATGGGGTTGAATGTTTGGGTTGAAGAGTGATGTGTGAGAGTGGGGAATGGGGTTGAATGTTTGGGTTGAAGAGTGATGTGTGAGGGTGGGGAGAGTGGGGAATGGGGTTGAATGTTTGGGTTGAAGAGTGATGTGTGAGAGTGGGGAATGGGGGTGAATGTTTGGGTTGAAGAGTGATGTGTGAGGGTGGGACAGTGGGGAATGGGGGTGAATGTTTGGGTTGAAGAGTGATGTGTGAGAGTTGGGAATTAGGGTGAATGTTTTGTTGAAGAGTGATGTGTGAGGGTTGGGAGAGTGGGGAATGGGGATGAATATTTGGGTTGAAGAGTGATGTGTGAGGGTGGGGAGAGTGGGGAATGGGGGTGAATGTTTGGGTTGAAGAGTGATGTGTGACGGTGGGGAGACTTGGGAATGGGGTTGAATGTTTGAGTTGAAGAGTGATGTGTGAGAGTGGGGAATTAGGGTGAATGTTTGGGTTGAAGAGTGATATGTGAGGGTGGGGAGAGTGGGGAATGGGGATGAATATTTGGGTTGAAGAGTGATGTGTGAGGGTGGGGAGAGTGGGGAATGGGGTTGAATGTTTGGGTTGAAGAGTGATGTGTGAGAGTGGGGAATGGGGTTGAATGTTTGGGTTGAAGAGTGATGTGTGAGGGTGGGGAGAGTGGGGAATGGGGTTGAATGTTTGGGTTGAAGAGTGATGTGTGAGAGTGGGGAATGGGGGTGAATGTTTGGGTTGAAGAGTGATGTGTGAGGGTGAGGAGAGTGGGGAATTGGGGTGAATGTTTGGGTTGAAGAGTGATGTGTGAGGGTGGGGAGACTTGGGAATTTTGGTTGAATGTTTGGGTTGAAGATTGATGTGTGAGGGTGGGAGAGTGGGGAATGGGGGTGAATGTTTGGGTTGAAGAGTGATGTGTGAGAGTGGGGAATTAGGGTGAATATTTGGGTTGAAGAGTGATGTGTGAGGGTTGGGAGAGTGGGGAATGGGGATGAATATTTTTGTTGAAGAGTGATGTGTGAGAGTGGGGAATGGGGGTGAATGTTTGGGTTGAAGAGTGATGTGTGAGGGTGAGGAGAGTGGGGAATGGCTGGTGAATGTTTGGGTTGAAGAGTGATGTGTGAGAGTGGAGAATTAGGGTGAATGTTTGGGTTGAAGAGTGATATGTGAGGGTGGGGAGAGTGGGGAATGGGGATGAATGTTTGGGTTGAAGAGTGATTTGTAAGAGTGGGGAATGGGGGTGAATGTTTGGGTTGAAGAGTGATGTGTGAGGGTGGGGAGACTTGGGAATTTTGGTTGAATGTTTGGGTTGAAGATTGATGTGTGAGGGTGTGGACAGTGGGGAATTGGGGTGAATGTTTGGGTTGAAGAGTGATATGTGAGGGTGGGGAGACTTGGGAATTTTGGTTGAATGTTTGGGTTGAAGATTGATGTGTGAGGGTGGGAGAGTGGGGAATGGGGGTGAATGTTTGGGTTGAAGAGTGATGTGTGAGAGTTGGGAATTAGGGTGAATGTTTGGGTTGAAGATTGATGTGTGAGGGTGGGAGAGTGGGGAATGGGGCTGAATGTTTGGGTTGAAGAGTGATGTGTGAGAGTTGGGAATTAGGGTGAATGTTTGGGTTGAAGAGTGATGTGTGAGGGTTGGGAGAGTGGGGAATGGGGATGAATATTTGGGTTGAAGAGTGATGTGTGAGGGTGGGGAGAGTGGGGAATGGGGGTGAATGTTTGGGTTGAAGAGTGATGTGTGACGGTGGGGAGACTTGGGAATGGGGTTGAATGTTTGAGTTGAAGAGTGATGTGTGAGAGTGGGGAATTAGGGTGAATGTTTGGGTTGAAGAGTGATATGTGAGGGTGGGGAGAGTGGGGAATGGGGATGAATATTTGGGTTGAAGAGTGATGTGTGAGGGTGGAGAGAGTGGGGAATGGGGTTGAATGTTTGGGTTGAAGAGTGATGTGTGAGAGTGGGGAATGGGGTTGAATGTTTGGGTTGAAGAGTGATGTGTGAGGGTGGGGAGAGTAGGGAATGGGGTTGAATGTTTGGGTTGAAGAGTGATTTGTAAGAGTGGGGAATGGGGGTGAATGTTTGGGTTGAAGAGTGATGTGTGAGGGTGGGGAGAGTGGGGAATGGGGTTGAATGTTTGGGTTGAAGAGTGATGTGTGAGAGTGGGGAATGGGGGTGAATGTTTGGGTTGAAGAGTGATGTGTGAGGGTGAGGAGAGTGGGGAATTGGGGTGAATGTTTGGGTTGAAGAGTGATGTGTGAGGGTGGGGAGACTTGGGAATTTTGGTTGAATGTTTGGGTTGAAGATTGATGTGTGAGGGTGGGAGTGTGGGGAATGGGGGTGAATGTTTGGGTTGAAGAGTGATGTGTGAGAGTGGGGAATTAGGGTGAATATTTGGGTTGAAGAGTGATGTGTGAGGGTTGGGAGAGTGGGGAATGGGGATGAATATTTTTGTTGAAGAGTGATGTCTGAGAGTGGGGAATGGGGGTGAATGTTTGGGTTGAAGAGTGATGTGTGAGGGTGAGGAGAGTGGGGAATGGCTGGTGAATGTTTGGGTTGAAGAGTGATGTGTGAGAGTGGAGAATTAGGGTGAATGTTTGGGTTGAAGAGTGATATGTGAGGGTGGGGAGAGTGGGGAATGGGGATGAATGTTTGGGTTGAAGAGTGATTTGTAAGAGTGGGGAATGGGGGTGAATGTTTGGGTTGAAGAGTGATGTGTGAGGGTGGGGAGACTTGGGAATTTTGGTTGAATGTTTGGGTTGAAGATTGATGTGTGAGGGTGTGGACAGTGGGGAATTGGGGTGAATGTTTGGGTTGAAGAGTGATATGTGAGGGTGGGGAGACTTGGGAATTTTGGTTGAATGTTTGGGTTGAAGATTGATGTGTGAGGGTGGGAGAGTGGGGAATGGGGGTGAATGTTTGGGTTGAAGAGTGATGTGTGAGAGTTGGGAATTAGGGTGAATGTTTGGGTTGAAGATTGATGTGTGAGGGTGGGAGAGTGGGGAATGGGGCTGAATGTTTGGGTTGAAGAGTGATGTGTGAGAGTTGGGAATTAGGGTGAATGTTTGGGTTGAAGAGTGATGTGTGAGGGTTGGGAGAGTGGGGAATGGGGATGAATATTTGGGTTGAAGAGTGATGTGTGAGGGTGGGGAGAGTGGGGAATGGGGGTGAATGTTTGGGTTGAAGAGTGATGTGTGACGGTGGGGAGACTTGGGAATGGGGTTGAATGTTTGAGTTGAAGAGTGATGTGTGAGAGTGGGGAATTAGGGTGAATGTTTGGGTTGAAGAGTGATATGTGAGGGTGGGGAGAGTGGGGAATGGGGATGAATATTTAGGTTGAAGAGTGATGTGTGAGGGTGGGGAGAGTGGGGAATGGGGTTGAATGTTTGGGTTGAAGAGTGATGTGTGAGAGTGGGGAATGGGGTTGAATGTTTGGGTTGAAGAGTGATGTGTGAGGGTGGGGAGAGTAGGGAATGGGGTTGAATGTTTGGGTTGAAGAGTGATTTGTAAGAGTGGGGAATGGGGGTGAATGTTTGGGTTGAGGAGTGATGTGTGAGGGTGGGGAGAGTGGGGAATGGGGTTGAATGTTTGGGTTGAAGAGTGATGTGTGAGAGTGGGGAATGGGGGTGAATGTTTGGGTTGAAGAGTGATGTGTGAGGGTGAGGAGAGTGGGGAATTGGGGTGAATGTTTGGGTTGAAGAGTGATGTGTGAGGGTGGGGAGACTTGGGAATTTTGGTTGAATGTTTGGGTTGAAGATTGATGTGTGAGGGTGGGAGTGTGGGGAATGGGGGTGAATGTTTGGGTTGAAGAGTGATGTGTGAGGGTGAGGAGAGTGGGGAATGGCTGGTGAATGTTTGGGTTGAAGAGTGATGTGTGAGAGTGGGGAATTAGGGTGAATGTTTGGGTTGAAGAGTGATATGTGAGGGTGGGGAGAGTGGAGAATCGGGATGAATGTTTGGGTTGAAGACTGATTTGTAAGAGTGGGGAATGGGGGTGAATGTTTGGGTTGAAGAGTGATGTGTGAGGGTGGGGAGAGTGGTGAATGGGGTTGAATGTTTGGGTTGAAGAGTGATGTGTGAGAGTGGGGAATGGGGGTGAATGGGTTGAAGAGTGATATGTGAGAGTGGGTAATTAGGGTGAATGTTTGGGTTGAAGAGTGATGTGTGAGGGTGGGGAGAGTGGGGAATGGGGATGAATATTTGGGTTGAAGAGTGAAGTGTGAGGGTGGGGAGAGTGGCGAATGGGGTTGAATGTTTGGGTTGAAGAGTGATGTGTGAGAGTGGGGAATGGGGGTGAATGTTTGGGTTTAAGAGTGATGTGTGAGGGTGGGGAGAGTGGGGAATGGGGTTGAATGTTTGGGTTGAAGAGTGATTTGTGAGAGTGGCGAATGGGGGTGAATGTTTGGGTTGAAGAGTGATGTGTGAGGGTGGGGAGAGTGGGGAATGGGGTTGAATGTTTAGTTTGAAGAGTGATGTGTGAGAGTGGGGAATGGGGGTGAATGTTTGGGTTGAAGAGTGATGTGTGAGGGTGGGGAGAGTGGGGAATGGGGTTGAATGTTTGGTTTCAAGAGTGATGTGTGAGGGTGGGAGAGTGGGGAATGGGGGTGAATGTTTGGGTTGAAGAGTGATGTGTGAGGGTGAGAAGAGTGGGGAATAGCTGGTGAATGTTTGGGTTGAAGAGTGATGTGTGAGGGTGTGAGAGTGGGGAATTAGGGTGACTGTTTGCGTTGAAGAGTGATGTGTGAGGGTTGGGAGAGTGGGGAATGGGGATGAATATTTGGGTTGAAGAGTGATGTGTGAGGGTGGGGAGAGTGGGGAATGGGGTTGAATGTTTAGGTTGAAGAGTGATGTGTGAGAGTGGGGAATGGGGGTGAATGTTTGGGTTGAAGAGTGATGTGTGAGAGTGGGGAATGGGGTTGAATGTTTGGGTTGAAGAGTGATGTGTGAGGGTGGGGAGAGTAGGGAATGGGGTTGAATGTTTGGGTTGAAGAGTGATTTGTAAGAGTGGGGAATGGGGGTGAATGTTTGGGTTGAAGAGTGATGTGTGAGGGTGGGGAGAGTGGGGAATGGGGTTGAATGTTTGGGTTGAAGAGTGATGTGTGAGAGTGGGGAATGGGGGTGAATGTTTGGGTTGAACAGTGATGTGTGAGGGTGAGGAGAGTGGGGAATTGGGGTGAATGTTTGGGTTGAAGAGTGATGTGTGAGGGTGGGGAGACTTGGGAATTTTGGTTGAATGTTTGGGTTGAAGATTGATGTGTGAGGGTGGGAGTGTGGGGAATGGGGGTGAATGTTTGGGTTGAAGAGTGATGTGTGAGAGTGGGGAATTAGGGTGAATATTTGGGTTGAAGAGTTATGTGTGAGGGTTGGGAGAGTGGGGAATGGGGATGAATATTTTTGTTGAAGAGTGATGTCTGAGAGTGGGGAATGGGGGTGAATGTTTGGGTTGAAGAGTGATGTGTGAGGGTGAGGAGAGTGGGGAATGGCTGGTGAATGTTTGGGTTGAAGAGTGATGTGTGAGAGTGGGGAATTAGGGTGAATGTTTGGGTTGAAGAGTGATATGTGAGGGTGGGGAGAGTGGAGAATCGGGATGAATGTTTGGGTTGAAGAGTGATTTGTAAGAGTGGGGAATGGGGGTGAATGTTTGGGTTGAAGAGTGATGTGTGAGGGTGGGGAGAGTGGTGAATGGGGTTGAATGTTTGGGTTGAAGAGTGATGTGTGAGAGTGGGGAATGGGGGTGAATGGGTTGAAGAGTGATATGTGAGAGTGGGTAATTAGGGTGAATGTTTGGGTTGAAGAGTGATGTGTGAGGGTGGGGAGAGTGGGGAATGGGGATGAATATTTGGGTTGAAGAGTGAAGTGTGAGGGTGGGGAGAGTGGCGAATGGGGTTGAATGTTTGGGTTGAAGAGTGATGTGTGAGAGTGGGGAATGGGGGTGAATGTTTGGGTTTAAGAGTGATGTGTGAGGGTGGGGAGAGTGGGGAATGGGGTTGAATGTTTGGGTTGAAGAGTGATTTGTGAGAGTGGCGAATGGGGGTGAATGTTTGGGTTGAAGAGTGATGTGTGAGGGTGGGGAGAGTGGGGAATGGGGTTGAAAGTTTAGTTTGAAGAGTGATGTGTGAGAGTGGGGAATGGGGGTGAATGTTTGGGTTGAAGAGTGATGTGTGAGGGTGGGGAGAGTGGGGAATGGGGTTGAATGTTTGGTTTCAAGAGTGATGTGTGAAGGTGGGAGAGTGGGGAATGGGGGTGAATGTTTGGGTTGAAGAGTGATGTGTGAGGGTGAGAAGAGTGGGGAATAGCTGGTGAATGTTTGGGTTGAAGAGTGATGTGTGAGGGTGTGAGAGTGGGGAATTAGGGTGACTGTTTGCGTTGAAGAGTGATGTGTGAGGGTTGGGAGAGTGGGGAATGGGGATGAATATTTGGGTTGAAGAGTGATGTGTGAGGGTGGGGAGAGTGGGGAATGGGGTTGAATGTTTAGGTTGAAGAGTGATGTGTGAGAGTGGGGAATGGGGGTGAATGTTTGGGTTGAAGAGTGATGTGTGAGGGTGGGGAGAGTGGGGAATGGGGTTGAATGTTTGGGTTGAAGAGTGATGTGTGAGGGTGGGGAGACTTGGGAATGGGGTTGAATGTTTGGGTTGAAGATTGATGTGTGAGGGTGGGAGAGTGGGGAATGGGGGTGAATGTTTGGGTTGAAGAGTGATGTGTGAGAGTGGGGAATTAAGGTGACTGTTTGGGTTGAAGAGTGATGTGTGAGGGTTGGGAGAGTGGGGAATGGGGATGAATATTTGGGTTGAAGAGTGATGTGTGAGGGTGGGGAGAGTGGGGAATGGGGTTGAATGTTTGGGTTGAAGAGTGATGTGTGAGGGTGGGGAGAGTGGGGAATGGGGATGAATATTTGGGTTGAAGATTGATGTGTGAGGGTGGGGAGAGTGGGGAATGTGGTTGAATGTTTGGGTTGAAGAATGATGTGTGAGAGTGGGGAATGGGGGTGAATGTTTGGGTTGAAGAGTGATGTGTGAGGGTGGGGAGACTTGGGAATGGGGTTGAATGTTTGGGTTGAAGATTGATGTGTGAGGGTGGGAGAGTGGGGAATGGGGGTGAATGTTTGGGTTGAAGAGTGATTTGTGAGAGTGGGGAATGGGGGTGAATGATTGGGTTGAAGAGTGATGTGTGAGGTTGGGGAGAGTGGGGAATGGGGTTGAATGTTTGGGTTGAAGAGTGATGTGTGAGAGTGGGGAATGGGGGTGAATGTTTGGATTGAAGCGTGATGTGTGAGGGTGGGGAGAGTGGGGAATGGGGTTGAATGTTTGGGTTGAAGAGTGATGTGTGAGAGTGGGGAATTAGGGTGAATGTTTGGGTTGAAGAGTGATGTCTGAGGGTGGGGAGAGTGGGGAATGGGGATGAATATTTGGGTTGAAGAGTGATGTGTGAGGGTGGGGAGAGTGGGGAATGGCTGGTGAATGTTTGTGTTGAATAGTGATGTGTGAGGGTGGGGAATTGGGGGTGAATGGGTTGAAGAGTGATGTGTGAGGTTGGGGAGAGTGGGGAATTGGGGTGAATGTTTAGGTTGAAGAGTGATGTGTGAGGGTGGGGAGACTGGGTAATGGGGTTGAATGTTTGGGTTGAAGAGTGATGTGTGAGGGTGGGATAGTGGGGAATGGGGGTGAATGTTTGGGTTGAAGAGTGATGTGTGAGGGTGGGGAGAGTGGGGAATGGGGTGAATGTTTGGGTTGAAGAGTGATGCGTGAGGGTGGGGAGAGTGGGGAATGGGGGTGAATGTTTGGGTTGAAGAGTGATGTGTGAGAGTGGGGAATGGGGGTGAATGTTTGGGTTGAAGAGTGATGTGTGAGGGTGGGGAGAGTGGGGAATGGGGGTGAATGATTGGGTTGAAGAGTGATGTGTGAGGGTGGGGAGAGTGGGGAATGGGGTTGAATGTTTGGGTTGAACAGTGATGTGTGAGAGTGGGAATGGGGGTGAATGTTTGGGTTGAAGAGTGATGTGTGAGAGTGGGAATGGGGGTGAATGATTGGGTTGAAGAGTGATGTGTGAGGGTGGGGAGAGTGGGGAATGGGGTTGAATGTTTGGGTTGAACAGTGATGTGTGAGAGTGGGGAATGGGGATGAATATTTGGGTTGAAGAGTGATGTGTGAGGGTGGGGAGAGTGGGGAATGGGGGTGAATGTTTGGGTTGAAGAGTGATGTGTGAGGGTGGGGAGAGTGGGGAATGGGGGTGAATGATTGGGTTGAAGAGTGATGTGTGAGGGTGGGGAGAGTGGGGAATGGGGTTGAATGTTTGGGTTGAAGAGTGATGTGTGAGAGTGGGAATGGGGGTGAATGTTTGGGTTGAAGATTGATGTGTGAGGGTGGGGAGAGTGGGGAATGGGGTTGAATGTTTGGGTTGAAGAGTGATGTGTGAGAGTGGGGAATGGGGGTGAATGTTTGGGTTGAAGAGTGATGTGTGAGGGTGAGGAGAGTGGGGAATTGGGGTGAATGTTTGGGTTGAAGAGTGATGTGTGAGGGTGGGGAGACTTGGGAATGGGGTTGAATGTTTGGGTTCAAGAGTGATGTGTGAGGGTGGGAGAGTGGGGAATGGGGGTGAATGATTGGGTTGAAGAGTGATGTGTGAGGGTGAGAAGAGTGGGGAATGGCTGGTGAATGTTTGGGTTGAAGAGTGATGTGTGAGAGTGGGGAATTAGGTGAATGTTTGGGTTGAAGAGTGATGTGTGAGGGTGGGGAGAGTGGGGAATGGGGATGAATATTTGGGTTGAAGAGTGATGTGTGAGGGTGGGGAGAGTTCGGAATGGGGGTGAATGTTTGGGTTGAAGAGTGATGTGTGAGGGTGAGGAGAGTGGGGAATGGCTGGTGAATGTTTGGGTTGAAGAGTGATGTGTGAGAGTGGGGAATTAGGGTGAATGTTTGGGTTGAAGAGTGATGTGTGAGGGTGGGGAGAGTGGGGAATGGGGATGAATATTTGGGTTGAAGAGTGATGTGTGAGGGTGGGGAGAGTGGGGAATGGGGTTGAATGTTTGGGTTGAAGAGTGATGTGTGAGAGTGGGGAATGGGGGTGAATGTTTGGGTTGAAGAGTGATGTGTGAGAGTGGGGAATTAGGGTGAATGTTTGGGTTGAAGAGTGATGTCTGAGGGTGGGGAGAGTGGGGAATGGGAATGAATATTTGGGTTGAATAGTGATGTGTGAGTGTGGGGAGAGTGGGGAATGGCTGGTGAATGTTTGGGTTGAAGAGTGATGTGTGAGGATGGGGAATTGGGGGTGAATGGGTTGAAGAGTGATGCGTGAGGGTGGGGAGACTGGGGAATGGGGGTGAATGTTTGGGTTGAAGAGTGATGTGTGAGGGTGGGAGAGTGGGGAATGGGGGTGAATGTTTGGGTTGAAGAGTGATGCGTGAGGGTGGGGAGAGTGGGGAATGGGGTTGAATGTTTGGGTTCAAGAGTGACGTGTGAGGGTGGGGAGAGTGGGGTATGGGGGTGAACATTTGGGTTGAAGAGTGATGTGTGAGAGTGGGGAGAGTGGGGAATGGCTGGTGAATGTTTGGGTTGAAGAGTGATGTGTGAGGTTGGGGAATTGGGGGTGAATGGGTTGAAGAGTGATGTGTGAGGGTGGGGAGACTGGGGAATGGGGTTGAATGTTTGGGTTGAAGAGTGATATGTGATGGTGGGAAGAGTGGGGAATGGGGTTGAATGTCTGGGTTGAAGAGTGATGTGTGAGAGTGGGGAATGGGGGTGAATGTTTGGGTTGAAGAGTGATGTGTGAGGGTGAGGAGAGTGGGGAATTGGGGTGAATGTTTGGGTTGAAGAGTGATGTGTGAGGGTGGGGAGAGTGGGGAATGGGGTGAATGTTTGGGTTGAAGAGTGATGTGTGAGGGTGGGGAGAGTGGGGAATGGGGTGAATGTTTGGGTTGAAGAGTGACGTGTGAGGGTGAGGCGAGTGGCAAATGGGGTGAATGTTTGGGTTGAAGAATGATGTGTGAGGGTGGGGAGAGTGGGGAATGGGGGTGAATGTTTGGGTTGAAGAGTGATGTGTGAGGTGGTGCTGGGAGAGTGGGGATGTGGAGGAGGAGTGATTGGGTTTGGATTCAGAGATGGGTGTTGATGACACTGAGTGGTGAGGTGTGTCGTGTGATTGGGGATAGAGACACAACATGTGGGGTGGTGCTGGACCTGGAATGTAAAGCGTGGTGGGAGTTGGTCAGGATTTGTGGTGAATGTTGTGGGGGGTGAAGAATGATATGTGGGGTGGAAATTGAGCAGCGAGGGTGTGTATTGTGGACGAGGCAGGTGGTCCTTTTGGGTGTCAAGGTCACTGCAAGATAACTGCAATTGTAATTGGAATCTATGGCCTGGTTTGTTTAACATCCATGGTGGGGAGAGTTTAGGTTCAGTTTTTTGTCTTTCGACAGTACACAGATATGCTGACAAACGAAACAACATTCCTCCAGACCCAGGTTAGACTACATATAAGTCACACACAACACATAAAATAATATTACCACAAATAAATTAACAAAGAATAAGGTGATTACAGAAGTTCAAAAGTAAACAGCTGCTGGTGCTTCGTACGTGATGGCAGTGGTCTCCCAACCCTGGGGGTAGAAGAAGTTTCCCATCCTAACAATCCTTGTCATTATGCTAAGGTACCTTCTGCCTGATGGTGGGGAGTTAAAGAGATTGCTGTATGGATGAGAAGGGTTGATGACAATGCGTGTGCAGAGCTCATGATAAGTATCAGCAGCAGGTGGAAGAGGACCCCAGTGATCTTCTCAATCCTTTGTAGGGCCTGCGGTGAGATAAGAGTTCATGTTATCTGTTGTGGGAGACAGTCCTTCATCCTGGAAGGAACTGTCCCATCTCAAAGGGACATGGAACAGAATCAAACCAGCGATGGGGATTTCTGAAGGGTCAGTCCTGTTGGTCAAAGGCCTTCAATGATAGGATAGTGAGACTCAATGAAGAGGAGATGGCAGATATATTGAACATGGTGCCATGGTGCCTGGTGGGAGTAGGTGAGAGTAAGCGTTTGGCACGGACTAGAAGGGCTGAGATGGCCTGTTTCCGTGCTGTAATTGTTATATGGTTATATGAAGGAGACACGTGTATGAGATTCACCTCGTGATGCTGGAGAGTTGCTGTCTCAACTCAGAATATAGGAGTCTCTCAACTGCTGATGGGACATTTCCACTGGGAGCCCCAAGACCAGTTATTGGCCCTCACATGGTTACTAATTCCAGCGTTGATGGAGCAAAGGGGCAAATAGGAAAGACCTCAGTTGTCAATAACACTAAAACAGTCATTAAGCATGGAAGTCAGAACATTCAGCCTAAACAGCCTATGCTAGTTCCATCTGCCACAACCCTCAAAATCTACCTGACCAAGCACCTTTTATCTTATCCATGGAGCAGGAAATATGGCATTGAGGTAAAGTATTACCATGGATAGAGAATTAGTTAATCAATGGAAGGCAGAGAGTTGGGATGAATAGGCAGGAAAAGGGAGGAGGTCCTTGAAGAGAGAATATAGGAGCTAGGTAGGAAGCTGAAAAGCAGGACCTCCAGGGTAGCAAGGTGGCAGTGAGGATAAGAATAGTATGATTTGGAAGGTGAATGCGTGGCTGAGGAACTGCTGCAGAGGGCAGGTGTTCGGATTATGGATCATTGTGGGGGAGGTGAGACCTGTTAAAAATGTATGGGCTACACCTAAGCCTGAGGGGGGGTGCAATATCCTTGTGGGCAGGTTTTCTGGAGCTGCTCAGGAGGGTTGAAACGAATTGGCAGGGGAATGGGAACTGGAGTAATAGGACTGAGGATGGGGCAGTTGGTATACAAGCAGAGGCAGTATGTAGTAAGACTGTCAGGAAGGACAGACAGATGATAGGGCAAAATTGCAGTAGGGAAGATGAGTTAAAGTGTAACAGGGAGCTAAAATTGAAGAGTGATGAATACAGGCCTGAAGGTATATTTGAATGCACACTGTAATACGGAATAAGGAAGATGATCTTGTAGTGTAGTTAGAGATTGGCAGTTATGACATTGTGGCATCACATAATCATGGCTGAAAGATCATAGCAGGGACCTAACATGCAAGGATACATATTGTATCAAAAGGAAAGGTAGGCAGGCAGAGAGGGTTGTGTAGCTCTGTTGGTAAAAAATGAAAAATCCTTAGAAGAGGTGATGTAGGGTCAGAAGATGTCGAACCCTTGTGGGTAGAGTTAGGGAATTGCAAGAGAAAAATACCCTTGGGAGTTATACACAGACCTCTGAACAGCAGCTAGAATGTGAGTTACAAATTACAACAGGAGATAGAAAATGCATGTGAAAAGGGCAATGTTCCAACAGTTATAGGGGATTTCAGTATGCTGGTAGATTAGGAAACTTGGGCTGCTGCTGGATCTCGAGAGGAAATTGTTAGAATACCTACAAGATGGCTTTTTAGAGCAACTTGTGGTTGAGCCCACAAGGGGATCAGCTATTCTGGATTGGGTGTTGTGATTTGATTAGTGAGCTTAAGGTAAAGGTGAGAAGGAGACACTAAAATCAGATGTATCAGTATTACAGTGGAGCAAGTGAAATTACAGTGTCGTGAGGTAGGAGCTGGCCAAAGTTGATTGGAAGGGGAACACTAGCAGGGACACTAAATACACTGCAGATGCTGTGGTCAATCAACATGCACAAAAGCTGGATGAACTCAGCAGGTCAGGCAACATCCATTGAAATGAACAGTCAACGTTTTGGGCCGAGACCCTTCGTCAGGACTCACGCAGGGACGATGGCAGGATAGCAATGGTTGGAGTTTCTGGGAGCAATTTAGAAAGTGCAGGGAAGATACTATCTCAAAGACAAAGAAGTATTCTAAAGGGAGGATGAGGCAACCGTGACTGACAGTAGAAGTCAAAGCCAATATAAAAGCCAAAGAGAAGACATAATATAGCAAAACTTAGTGGAAAGTTAGAGGATTGGAAGCCTTTAAAAATCAACAGAAGACAACTTTAAAAAAAAAGTCATAAAGAGAGAAAAGATGAAATATGAAGGTAAGCTGGCCAATAATATAAAAGAGGATATTAAAAAGTTTTTTTCAGATATATAATGAGTAAAAGAGAGATGAAGGTCAATATTACACCACTGGAAAATGAAGCTCCAATGGTAGTAAATGGGGGACAAAGAAATGCAGAGGAACTGAATAAGTATTTTGTTTTAGTCTTCACTGTGGAAGACACTAGCAGAATGCCAGAAATGTGAGAGTGTCAGGAGGCAGGAGCGAGTGTCATTGCTATTACTAAGGAGAATGTGCTTGTGAAGCTGAAATGGCTGAAGGTAGATAAGTCACCTGGATCAGATGAACTACACCCCAGGGTTCTGAAAGGGGAGGCTGAAGGGGATTGTAGAGGCATTAGTAATGATCATTCAAGAATCACTTAATTCTGGAATGGTTTCAGAGGACTGGAAAATTGCAAATGTCACTCCACTCTTTAAGAATGGAGGGAGTCAGAAGAAAGGAAATTATGGGCCACTGACTTCAATGGTTGGAAAAACATTGGAGTCTATTAGTAAGGATGGGGTTTCAGGGTACTTGGTGGCACATGACAAACTGGGCCAATGTCAGCCTGATTTCCTTAAGGGGAAATTTTGTCATTACAAATCTGTTGGCATTTTTTGAGAAAATGATAGGCACGATAGACAAAGAAGAGTCAGTGAATGTTGTTTATTTGGATTTTCAGAAGGCCTTTACAAGGTGCTGCATGAGGCTGCTTAACATGAGTCCATGGTATTACAGGAAAGATACTAACATGGATAGAAGATTGGCTGACTGGCAGGAGGCAAATAGTGGGAATAAAAGGGGTATTTTCTGGGTGGCTGCTGCTGACTAGTAGTATTCCACAGGTGTCTGTGTTACGACTGCTTTTTACGTTGTACATCAATGATTTGGATGAAGCAATGGATGGCTTTGTGGCTAAGTTTGTGGATGATATGAAGATAGGTGGAAGAGCAGGTAGTATTGTGGAAGTAGGGTGTCTGTAGCAGGGCTTAGATTAGCAGAATGGGCAAGAAGCGGCATATGGAATATAGTGTCAGGAAGTGTATGGTCATGCAGTTTGGTAGAAGGAATAAATGTGTAGGCTATTTTCTAAACATGGAGAAAATTCAAAAAAATCTGAGGTGCAAAGGGTCTTGGGAGATCTTGTGCAGGATTCCCTAGAGGTTAATTTGCAGATTGAGTCAGTGGTGAGGAAGACAAATGCAATATTAGCATTCATTTCAGGAATATGAAAGCAAGGATGTAATGTTTTCCATAGATGCTGCCTGGCTTGTTGAGCTCCCCCAGTATTTTGTGCTTGGACTTCCAGCACCTGCAGATATTCTCTTGTATGTAATGATAGACTTTATAAAGGAATGATGAGGCCTCACTTGGAGTACTGTGAGCAGTTTAAGGCCTCTTATCTTAGAAAAGATGTGCTGAAACTGGAGAGGGATCAAAGGAGATTCACAAAAATGATTCGAGGTTGAATGGGTTGTCACATGAAGAGGATTTGATGGTTCTGGGCCTGTATACACTAGAATTCAGAAGAAATTAGGGGAGACCTTATTGAAACCTATCGAGATGAGGAATTTCTTTAGCCAGAGAGTGGAATTCATTGCCGCAGACAGTTGTGGAGGCCAAGTCATTGAGCATATTTAAAGTGGAAGTTGATAAATTCTTGATTAATCAGGGCATCAAAGGTTAAAGGGATAAGGCTGGAGAATGGGCTTGAGAGGGATAATAAATCAGCCATGATGGAATGGAAGGCCTAATTCTGCTCCTGTGTCTTATTGTCTTTTCAGTGAGTGTTTCATTGATTGGTTGTCAAAGGGGAGTGGAATGCCAAAGGGCCCACAACTCTTCACAATATATATCAACAATTTGAAAGAGGGGACTGAGCATAGTATATCTATGTTTGTTCGTGCCAATAAATTGAACATAGAACATTATAGCACAGTACAGGCCCTTTGGCCCACAATTTTGTGCCAACTTTTAAACCTACTCTAAGATCAAACTAACCTTTCCCTCTCACATAGCTTTCCATGTGTCTGCCTAAAGTCTCTTAAATGTTCCTAAAGTCTGTCTCTACCACCACCTCCAGCAGTGAATTCTAAGCACCCACCACCGTAGCCATAAGTCATAGAATCCTACAGAAACAGGCCCTTCAGCCCATTTATTCTGTGCTGAACCATTAATCTGCCGAGTTCCATTGACCTGCACCTGGACCAAAGCCCTCCATACCTTCCCATCCAAATTTCTCTTAAAATGATAAAATCAAACCCACATCCACCACTTCCACTGGTAGCTTATTCCACAATCTCACCATCCTCTGAATGAAGAAATTGCCCCTCATGTTCCCCTTAAACATTTCACCTTTCACTCTTAACCTATGACCTCTAGTTGTAGTCTCACCCAACCTCAGTAGAAAATGCTTGCTTGCATTTATCGTATCTATACTCCTCATAATTTTGTACATCTTTATCAAACCTGCCCTCATTCTCCTATGTTCCAGGGAATAAATTCCTAATCTATTCAACCTTTCCCTATAACTCATGCCCTCAAGTCCCAGAAACATCCTTGTAAATATTCTCTGCACTCTTTCAATCTTATTGACAGCTTTCCTGTAGGTAGGTGACTGCTTCCTCCACCCACCCCCCCCCCCCCACCTCCCTCGGGACCTGCTCAATGTTTGGACAATTACACGCAGTTCCACATCATGGCTGTCTGTATGGGAGGCTGTGACAGGTGCTCTCTAAGTTGCACTCACTGTCTTCTTTGCTCTTGCTTCAGACATTTGGTGAGAAGCTGCTGAGCTCTGTACCGTGGATCATGCCTCTCTCCGTGGTCCTGTCAACCTTTGGAGGAATCAATGGCTACCTCTTCACCTCATCCAGGTGAGAATCGAGCCCACCCATCCTTGCCCTGGGTACTGAGTGCAGGGAAAACCAGGACGCTGGACCTGCCCGGAGCACCCTCCCTGTGGGGTGAAGGTTGGAAGATTGTCAAAACTACAGTAGGAGGTGAAGTGTTGGCAGATGAAGTTCATCCCAATGTATGAGAGGATGTTTTGGGAAGTTGGATTGGAAGGACATGCATAGTGCAAGAAATTCCCAAATTGAGATCAGATTCATGTCAAACTAGTTGATTGTAATAAAAGACTAGATATGTTGAAGATGCAAAAATTACCCGATTGCAGATGGCTGGTCCCATAGAGGTTTCCCTCGGTGTGTGTTTGCTGGTGTTGATCAAATCCCAATCCTCTGACAGGGATCTAGTACGGAAAAGTGGCTTCTGTCTGTCGGTCTTTCAACTGAGTCAAAATTACCCCATCTGCCGACCCCACTCCCCCCTCCGCCATCTGCCTATCACCCTCCTCACTGGATCCACCCATCACCTCCAGGCTCTGTCACTATTCCCACTCCCTCCTCCTCCATCTATCATGCCTCTTCACCTGTATCTACCCATCACCTCCCAGCTTCTATCACTATCCCCACTCCTTCTCACCCCAGATCCACCCCTCAATACACTCTACGTTTCACAAGAGTGCTCAGGAATCCTTCTTTATTCCTTTAACAAATGTACTACGTCTAACTCAAGTTCAAGTTTAATTGTCATTCAACCATATATGAATGCCCATGGATACAGCCAAACGAAACAGCATTCCTCTGCGGCCAGGGTGCAAAACACAGACCATACACAGCACAAGGCACATATAGGATGTATAAGACAGCAGTAAACATATAGTCACTCAAAAAATATAATATAGCCCAAGTCCGAGTGCATGAATGTTGTTGGCTTGAGCAAGGCTGCAGCACTCTGCAGACGAGCGCAGTCCACCTTATCTTCCCTCCAGCGAACACTAAGGGCAACAGCAGCACCTCCCTCCAGCACGGCTGCAAACAGGTGACACCACAGCATGAGGCCGAGTCTTTGCTACAGCTCAGGCCACGCAGCTCCTCCGTCATCGGTCTCGCCAATAAACCAGTGAGCCAGACTTGCAATCACAAGAAAAATGACCAAACCACTCACACCGCCTTTGTGCACCAGCTGTGATGCCTCTCTGGAGTAGGCAGCAACAGTCTGCATCAATTCCTTCACCTTCAGTTCTTCTGTCAATAAGCAGTTTGCTGACAGCATAGACATGCAGTACTTGAAATTCCTGATGTCCAGCAGGGTCTTATGATTATTTAACATTTTTAAAAGTCAAGAACACTTTTGGCTGGCCCCATAGAGGCCACTGCAGGTGAGCACACGACCCTCTGACTGGAAAATCCCTGATAGCTGACAAATCCAATCATCCTGAGTGTTTGGCCGAAACATCTCCTCGTTCTCTTCTCTCAGGTCCATTGTTCAGTTCAGGTGCACTCAATCAATTGTTTGGGAGATGGGGCAAAGCTGGGGGTTCGGGAGAGGGGAGACAGGGCAGTGGTGAATTAGGGAAGAGTGAGGTGCAACAACAGATTGTCCAGTGGTCACTCCAGTGCTGGTAGGTTTTCCGATCCTGCTGTGTCAGACAGCCTCTAAGCTGACGGTGTTCCAGAAAGTGTGTTCCCCGCGGGTGTCACAGAATGTGTCTGATGCCATTTTCTGTCTCTTGTTCACAGACTGTGCTACGCTGGAGCACGACAGGGTCACTTGCCCAGTGTACTGGCCATGATCCACATCACACGGTGTACGCCCATCCCAGCCCTCCTCTGCTCCGTAAGGATGACCGAGGCTACAGCCTCATTGTCCCAATCCCTCCAGCACTTGCAAGTACAGACGGGGTCAAAGGTTACTTTGCTGGGGAGCTACTTCATTACCAATCAGCACCTTCGTCTCTGAGTCTCAGAATGGACCAATGGGTATCAGGGACAGAGGGATGGTGGGAGGGGGAAGGTGTGTGTAGGTGACACAGTCAAAGGAGGGATGCGTCAGTGTCCCAACGGTCAAGGATGTGTCGGTGTTACAGTGACGGACGGGGGTGTGTGTGTGTGTGTGTGTGTGTGTCAGTGTTACAGTGACGGACGGGGTGTGTGTGTGTCAGTGTTACAGTGACGGACGGGGTGTGTGTGAGTGTGTGTCAGTGTTACAGTGATGGACGGGGTGTGTGTGTGTGTGTGTGTCGGTGTTACAGTGACGGACGGGGTGTGTGTGTGTGTCGGTGTTACAGTGACGGACGGGGTGTGTGTGTGTCGGTGTTACAGTGACGGACGGGGTGTGTGTGTGTGTGTCAGTGTTACAGTGACGGACGGGGGGTGTGTGTGTGTCGGTGTAACAGTGATGGACGGGGTGTGTGTGTGTCGGTGTTACAGTGACGGACGGGGTGTGTGTGTGTCGGTGTTACAGTGACGGACGGGGGGTGTGTGTGTGTCGGTGTTACAGTGATGGACGGGGTGTGTGTGTGTCAGTGTTACAGTGACGGACGGGGTGTGTGTGTGTGTATATGTGTGTGTGTGTCAGTCAGTGTTACAGTGACGGATGGGGTGTGTGTGTCGGTGTTACAGTGACGGACAGAGGGTGTGTGTGTCGGTGTTACAGTGACGGAGGGGGTGTGTGTGTCGGTGTTACAGTGACGGACGGGGTGTGTGTGTGTCAGTGTTACAGTGACGGACGGGGTGTGTGTGTGTGTGTGTGTGTGTCAGTGTTACAGTGACGGACGGGGGGTGTGTGTGTGTCGGTGTTACAATGATGCGTGTAGCAGAGGTTGTGTGTGTTGCTGATGGGAGAAGTGCTATGGTTAGGGTCAGAGCTTTACAGTCAGGTTTGGGGAGTTACGGTGAGCTTTGGGATGTTACGGATGGTGTCGGGGCATTATGGTTTGGGTGTTACGGGTGGGGTTGTGGTGTTACTGAGGGAGGGGTATACCCGACTGTACCACTGACTGTACCTTCCTCCTGTAGTGTGTTACTTCGCTGCTCATGTTAATCATTGCTGATATTTACACGCTGATTAACTACGTGGTGTTCATTAACTACCTGTGCTATGGTGTCACCATCACTGCGCTGCTGTTACTGCGGTGGAGAAAACCCAAACTCTATCGTCCCATCAAGGTAATTTTAAACCCCACCCACCCATCGCCCTCGCATTCCCTGAGACTGAGTTCACCGACCCCCTCCGCATCTCTCTCCTCTCCCCCGTCTCTGCCCCTCTGCTTTAGTCTCGCCATTTAAATCAAAAGTAATCTTACTGCCTTTATCTGGGAATCAGACATAAAAACAGGAAACTCCCAGATGTTGGGCAGCATCTGTGGGGAGAGAAACAGCGTCAGGATTGGTCATCACCCTCCATCAATACCCCACGTTAGTCGCTCCCAAACTATGCTGAATGTCCTCGTCTCTCCCTGCAACACCCCCCCATCTCCCTGTCTGTCCAGTTCCCTCTTCCCCATCACCCTGTCTGACTGTAGTCTCCTCTTCCCCGTCTGACTCCAGTCTCCTCTCCTGTCTGACTCCAGTCTCCTCTCCCACACCCCCATCTCCCTGTCTGACTCCAGTCTCCTCTCCCACACCCCCATCTCCCTGTCTGACTCCAGTCTACTCTCCCACACCCCCATCTCCGTCTGACTCCAGTCTCCTCTCCCACACCCCCATCTCCCTGTCTGACTCCAGTCTCCTCTTCCCTGTCTCCCTTTCGGACTCCAGGCTCCTCCCCATCCCACCACACACCACCAGTCTCCCTCCCCATCTGCCTCTCTAACCAGTCTTCTCACGCCTCCCCCCGCCACTCTCTGTCCCCACACTGCCTGACCCTGGTCTGAGTGTCACTCTTCCCTCCCCCACAGGTGAACCTGCTCTTCCCCATCGTTTATCTGCTCTTCTGGGGTTTCCTGCTGTTCTTCAGTTTCTGCTCAGAGCCGCTGGTGTGTGGGACTGCCCTGGTGATCATCCTGACCGGTGTTCCTGTCTACCTGCTTGCTATCGAGTGGGACCAGAAGCCCAAGTTCCTCGGGCGCATCATTGGTGAGTTCACATCGGGGGTGGGGGAGCCCTGTCTAGCAGGGGGAGGGGTGGGTTTGGTCACAACATAGAACAGTACAGCACAGGAACAGGCCCTTCAGCCCACAATGTTGTGCCAAACCAATTGAATTAGTAATCAAATGGCTAACTAAACTAATCCCTTCTGCCTACACAATGTCCGTATACTTCCATTTTCCTCACATTCATCTGCTTCTCTTAAAAGTCCCTAATAGTTCAGCCTCTACCACCATGCCAGGCAGCATATTCCTGCCATCCACCATTCCCTGTATTTATTAAAAAAAACTTGCCCCTCTCATCTACTGTGAGCTTACCCCCTCTCACCTTAAATGCATGCCCTCTAGTATTAAATATCTCAACCCTGGGAAAATGCCTACTCTATCTGTGTCTCTCATAACCTTATCAGCCTCTTTCAGGCCTCCCTTCTGCCTCTGCCACACCAAAAACAACAACCCGAGTTTGTCCAGCCTCTCATTATAGCACATGCCCTCTAAACCAGGCAGCATCCTGGTGAACCTCTTTTGCACCCTCTCCAAAGCCTCGACATCCTTCCTGTAATGGGGCGACCAGAACTGTGTGCAATACTCCAGATGCAGCCTGACCAGAGTTTTATAAAACTGCAACATAACCTCCTGACTTCTGAACTCAATGCCTCGACTAATAAAGGCAGCTTGTCACGACTTTTCATAACCTCCCTATCAACCTGTGTGGCCACTCTCAGGGAGCTATGAACTTGAACCCCAAGATCCCTCTGTTCATCAACACTGTTAAGGGTCTTGCCTTAAGTGTGATATGGGGGAGTCAGGTGGAATCAAGCCTAGCCCTTGACTGAGTACTCCTTGCACAAGGTGTGGGATACCAGGAGGGTATCTGTCACTCACACTGGGACCCTCTCCCACCAACCCCCAGCTATTTATTTCAATGCAAGCAACCTGAAAAGTGACGCGGATGAATTGTTTGGATAACTGTGAGACTGCGAAAGACCACAAAACAGTACAGGCCATTTGGCCCGTGTAATTGTGCTGACCTTTCAACCTATTCTAAGATCAATTTCCTTTCCTCCCACATCCATCTACCTATCTAAGGGTCTCTAAAATGATCCACCTCTACCACCACCCCTGGCATCACGTTCCACACTCACAATATTGGTATATTATAGCTATAGCTAATGGAGAGACAGCACTGACAGCTCAGTGATCCAGGCTATGGCTGTTGTAGGTGGGAAAGGGGTATAGGACTGAGAGGAGGAGGATTTGTCAGAGATGTGGGAATCATCATCATCAGGTGCCATGCCCAGTTTGAGCTTTGACTGCCATGGCCCACACACTCCTGTTTCGGGTCAAGTGGATCAAGTCATTGGTATTCATTTCCAGTTCTCTGGCTGCTGTCTCCATCTTTTGTCTTTGCCTTCTTCTTGCTTTCTTCCCTTCAATTTTTCCCATAATTACTGTGCATTCTAACTCCTCTTTCCTAATCACATGTCCAATAAAGTTACGTTGCCTTTTCATGATCTCATATATTTCTCTTTTTGTGTTTGCTCTGTTCATGACATCCTCGTTAGATATTTGTTTTATCCATGATATTCTTTGCATCCTCCTCAAAAACCACATCTCTGCTGCTTTAATTCATTTCCTCGTGTTACTAGATATTGTCTAACATTCTGAAGCATATAACATAACTGGATAAACGTAACATTTCAGTACTCTGAGGTGGGTTGTCATGCCTAGTTTAGTGTTGGTCAGAATATTCTTCATTCTCGTAAAGGTGTCTTTTCCCATTCCTATTCTTCTGAAGAATGGAGTAGGAATTCTTATGGATGAAAACATGGCCAAAAGTGTTTTAGGACTTTGGGTAATATCAGAAAGAGCGCTCCTTATTAAGATTCAGAGGACAACCATTTGATTTAGCAATTATACAGTTATATGCACCAACAACAGATGGAACAAATGAGGATATAGTTAAATTCTATGAACAGCTTGAACAAGCAAAGAATGGATGCAAATTTCAAGATATTGTTATTATCAAGGGAGATCTTAATGCTAAAGTAGGACAAGGTGCTGATGGAAATACCATAGGAAAATTTAGAGTAGGGGAAAGAAATGAAAGAGGTGAGAAATGGGTAGAATGGTGGAAGATGAATAATTAGGTCATTATGAATACCTACTTTAAAAACCATCCAAGACGCTTGTGGACCTGGAAAAGTCCAGGTGATAACACCAGAAATCAAATAGACTTTATTACTATAAACCAAAGATGTGGGATCATCCAGTGGAATTAAGAAATAAGGAGAGGGTGGTCACCTCATAGGAGTTGCCCATAGTGTTATGGGCTTAGATGGGGTGGTGCTTGTTAAGTGCATTCTAAGGAAGTTCCCTTGGGCGATCAATAGAGGCTCATGTAGGCAATATATTATAGAACATAGAATAGTACAACACATTACAGGCCCTTTGGCCCACAATGTTGTGCCAACCCTCAAACCTTGCCTCCCATATAACCCCCCACCTTAAATTCCTCCATATACCTGTCTAGTAGTCTCTTAAATTTCATTAGTGTATCTGCCTCCACCACTGACTCAGGCAGTGCATTCCACGCACCAACCACTCTCTGAGTGAAAAACCTTCCTCTAATATCCCCCTTGAACTTTCCACCCCTTACCTTAAAGCCATGTCCTCTTGTACTGAGCAGTGGTGCCCTGGGGAAGAGGCGCTGGCTGTCCACTCTGTCTATTTCTCTTAATATCTTGTACACCTCTATCATGTCTCCTCTCATCCTCCTTTCCAAAGAGTAAAGCCCTAGCTCCCTTAATCTCTGATCATAATCCATACTCTCTAAACCAGACAGCATCCTGGTAAATCTCCTCCGTACCCTTTCCAATGCTTCCACATCCTTCCTATAGTGAGGCGACCAGAACTGGACACAGTACGCCAAGTGTGGCCTAACTTGTGTTTTATAGAGCTACATCATTACATTGCGTCTCTTAAACTATATCCCTCGACTTATGAAAGCAAACACCCCATAAGCTTTCTTAACTACCCTATCTACCTGTGAGGCAACTTTCAGGGATCTGTGGACATGTATCCCCAGATCCCTCTGCTCCTCCACACTACCAAGTATCCCGCCATTTACTTTGTACTCTGCCTTGGAGTTTGTCCTTCCAAAGTGTACCACCTCACACTTCTCCGGGTTGAACTCCATCTGCCACTTCTCACCCGACTTCTGCATCCTATCAATGTCTCTCTGCAATCTTCGACAATCCTCTACACTATCTACAACACCACCAACCTTTGTGTCGTCTGCAAACTTGCCAACCCACCCTTCTACCCCCTCATCCATTTATCAACAAAGGTTGACTACTCTTGGATAATTTGGCCAGGCAGGTCACTGAGGGGGTAGTGGCGGGCAGTGACCATAGTTCTAGTAGTTTTAAATTAGGTATAGAAAGGGTGGAACTGGTCACAGGTTTAAGATCTAAATTGGGAGAAGTTGAATTTTAATGGTAGTTGTAGACAGTAGCTTGCAAAGGTTGATGGGAGGAAGTTGTTAGTGAGCAAAGATCCATAGAGAAGTCAGAAGCTTTGAAAGATGAGATGCTGTTTAAGGTCTGTGTGTTCCTGTCAGGGTGAAGCGCATGGCTGGTCAGAGTAGTGAACCCTGGATGATGAGGAATATTAAGGATCTGGCCAGGAAAGAAAAGTCACTGATCAGATACACGCACAAAATGCTGGAGGAACACAGCAGGTTGGGTAACATCTATGGAGGGGAATAAACAGTTGACATTTCAGGCCGAGACCTGACAGGTGAGGGTGGGGGAGAGGGAAGAAGTAAAAAGTTGGGAGGTGATAGATGTAAGAGGTAAAGGGCTGAAGAAGGAATCAGTGTCAGCTGAGATCAAGTGAATCTCTGGAGCTGTAAGAGTGTACATGGATGTGTGGTGTCAGCAAGGGCATGCCTCACAAATCCAGTAGAATTTTTGAAGGTGGTCAGTGAGGGCAGAATGAAGAAGCAGGCTTTTGGCCTGATGAGAACAGAATTTGGGTTGTATATTACATGTGTACAAGACGTTGGTGAGGCTGCACTTGGAATATTGTGCCCAGTTTTAGTCACTCTACTGTTGGAAAGATGCCATTGACTGGAGAGTGTGCAGACATTTACAAATGTATTTCTCGTTCTCGGGACTGAGTTATGGAGAGAGGTTGAGCAGGTAGGGACTTTTCACCTAGATGTGTAGAATGAAGGGTGGTCCTAAAGAGGTGTACAAATTGCAAGGGGTGAATGACAATTTTTTTCCAGAGGTTGGGAAATCTTGAACTAGAGGCACAGGTTCATAGTAACAAGGGAAATATTTAAAAGAAGCTTGAGGGTCAACTTTTTCCACCCAGACGGTGATCAGTATCTGAAATGAGCTGCCAGAGGAAGTGGTTGAAACAGGTGCAGAAACAACACCTGAAAGGTACTTAGATGGTTACATGAATAGGAACAGTTCAGAGAGAGGTGAACCAAAATGTAAGCAAATAGGACTAGCTGAGATGAGAAGCTTGGTCAGCATGGACTGTTTGGGCCGAAATGTCTGTTTTCATGCTGTCAGAGTACAGGGGTGTGGATCCTGGGTTGCTAAGTAGGCAGAGGTGGGGAGAACCTTGGCTGACAGGGGCTGATGGGAGACTCCTCTGTCCCTGAGCCCATCCAGTGACAGGAAAGACCCTTTCTCCTACCCAGATTTCCTGACATTTGTTTTGTTTTACAGAATCAGCAATGTTTTCCGGACAGAAGCTGTGTTTTGTTGTTTACCCTCAGGAGGAGATACCAGAGGAAAACGGACAACCTCCAACCCCAAATCCGGATGGGAAGTAGTAACTGTTCCACAGTGGATCCGGACCACATTGAGCAGTCACCAACCCCTGATGTCACCCAGGGCAGGAATGTGTTGCCAAAAACACACGAGCGTATGCCCGAGAGACAGAAGTTCCCAGCTTTTCCCCGTAGTGGTGGGTAGAGATCTATAGAGAATGTGGGCAGGTCCAGCAGGTTGGAGCAGGCACAAGCCCAGTTTTTGAGACAGGACCCTGATTCCAAACCTCCCCTCACCCATCCCATCCTGAGAAATCGCGCTGATCTGAGGGGGAGTCTGGGCAGTGATGCGGACAGTGAGCAGCAGTGTCCCGGTACTGTGACCCCAATGACCATCTGTCCCAGGACACTGTTCTCACTGACCATTCTGCCTGGGATTGAGAGTGGCCACAAAACTGTGGTGGTGAAAACTTGGAGTCTTCTCCCCAGACAGCCCCCTGAACACCATTCTCCCCCCCACCTCCATCTGCAGTCCTGACCCTGGTCTGACTGTTTCCCCTGGCCTGTAGTCAGGCCACAGGAGACGGTGAGGAGCTGTGATAAGGGGCCAATTCCTCCCTCACAGTCCAGGGGGTGGGTAGGAAAGGGGAGTGGAGAGAAACAGGGATAGGTAGCAGGCACCAACACTCACTGTCCTGACAGGACAAACTTCAGGAAGATCACTTGCCTCAATAAAACTTCTTGAATCCACCTCCTGTCTCTTTCCTCATAACTGTAAAATTCCTGGTGTGCATCCCCAGTGGTGATTCACTCTGGTTCTGTATCAGGATTGCGACCGGGTGGGTGAAAACTAGGCAAATGCAATGTACTGTGAGGTCCCAAACTTGAGTGAGAGGAAGCAAAAGGCTTCAAACTGGAGTGAGCTGAAATTAGAAAAGTTCAGAGCAATCTTGGTGTCCCGATGAATGAATCATAAAGTTAGCAGGCTGGTCAACAAGGTGGCAAGTGGTAGTTGGCCTTTAGTGTACAGGGGATGGACAGTAGGCATGTTCTGTTTCATTTATACAGGTGTTGGTTAGGTCACACCTGCAATACTGTTCATCATACTGTTCACCCCTTACATACAAAAGGATGCAGTTCCATTGGAGGCAGTCCAGGGATTCACCATCTGTCTAATTAATAATGTCCTGATGAAAGGTCTCAGCCTGACGCATCTCTACTCATCTCTATAGATGCTGCCTGACCTGCTGAGTACCTCCAGCATTTTGTCCATTTCTTCCAGCATATGCAGAAACTCATGTTTCCAAAGATTCACCAGACCAATTCCTATCATGAGACGGTTGTTGTATCACCCATTCCCCCCATCACTTAGACTCTCCCCTCCCCCTCACCTCCTGCTGGAGCAGCTGTTGCTGCTGTGCCCCTGATTCAAGGTGAAATCTGAGGGTTTGCAGCATTTTCCCACCTGACTGACAGAATTGATACACCACACAGCTTAGGAACATTCAGCAAGGCCCAGGTAGGAATATCCCCACTATTCCACCTGCTTCGATTCCCTTTATTATTCACTTCAATCAGATCACAACTTTACCATATGTCGCATCCCTGTGGATCTGCTGCTGCCTGGGGTACGGACACTGGACACACAGAACAGACACCCACACTCCAGACCAGTAGCCAGGGTGACATAATCACCAATTTATTAATCCTGTCCCCAAAACATGCTGTGTTTTCAACACAACTTCACTTTTGGCACTTAGCTAATTCAAACAGCAACATGTTCACCAAGTACACACAACCATTCAACAATTGTTCCAAAAGCTGGTTTCGATTCCCTGGATATGCCCATTCACACTGACACACTCGTCCTCACTGGTACCGTATGCTGGCATTACACAGTGACAGACCCGTCCCCACTGGTACTGTACCCCGGTGTTACACAGAGATAGGCCCGTCCCCACCGGTACCGTACCCTGGTGTTATACAGTGAGAGACCCGACCCCACTGGTACTGTACCCCGGTGTTACACAGTGACAGGCCCGTCCCCACCGGTACCGTACCCTGGTGTTATACAGTGATGGACCCATCCCCATTGGTACTGTACCCCAGTGTTACACAGTGATAGACCCATCCCCATTGGTACTGTACCCTGGTGTTACACAGTGACAGACCCGTCCCCACCGGTACCGTACCCTGGTGTTATAGAGAGAGACCCATCCCCACCGGTACTGTACCCCAGTGTTACACAGTGACAGACCTGTCCCCACCGGTACTGTACCCCGGTGTTATACAATGAGAGACCCGTCCCCACCGGTACCGTACCCTGGTGTTCTACAGTGACAGACCCATCCCACTGGTACCGTACTCCAGTGTTTTACCTGCTCAGAGACTGTGTGGTCAGAGCCCTGGATAAACAGGACTGAGACCACAAGGACAGACAGCATTGAGTACATCTTGAATCACACAAGGATAATGGGTAACTGCCACGATTTCTGTGTTCTCTTTAGGACCCTGAGTTGGGTGTTTGAATAGCACATCTTATTTATACTGCAGACACGTGCCACAACAAAAGTTGTATAAATAACATCAACTGCAGGAGACTGAAAATGGAAATGTTTTTGGACAAAGTTTGTCCACTTCACACCCTTTCACCACACTGCTGATTACAACAGCTATACAGACATGTGGTTACACTTTTTCTTGTTCACTTGGAGAATTAAATAAGTGTTTTTTTCAAAAATATTGCAACATTAAAAACTCTGGACAAATTCACCATCTACCCAGAGACCAAGGAGATGGGGCAAGGGCTTCCTCAGTGCTCCTGGCCCAGAGGGTTTGGTGGTCGTAAAGGGTTCTGGAGGGAAGGCTCTGCCTGTGAGGGTTGTGAGGAGGGTTTGTGGTGGGCCACGGAGAAGGAGGAGGGTCTCTCCGCTGGACAGTCCGGGCTCCTGTGTACAGATGGAGCAGGGCCCATGCTGGGATCACACTGACAGTGCGGTGGGGGGGTGTAACAAACCTCATAGACGGTCAGGCGCACTGAGCCCAGGCTCATGACCCTGGCACGGCCAGGGCGGACCAGATGGGCACAGGCAGTGGGACACTGGTTACTGGCAGCTGGCCCCGGGTCGGGGCCACATGGCTCCACTGCACACTGCTCTAGGGAGGACTGCAGGTCAGCACTTGATACCTCATCAGAACTGGAGGGCCTTGGCTGTGCAGTCTGGCACTCTGGCCTGCCTCCCAGACTGGGGGGCGAGGCAGACTTTGGCACCGTGTGCCGTGTCACCGTGGACGAGCCAATGCCCGCAGCCCCTCTTGCCTCGCTCACTTGCCGACGGGTCTCTGTGTCTGTGTCTGAGTCGGGCTCCATTCCTGCTCCCCTTTGGCCGCCGGGCACCAATTCCCCACTGGACGGGGTGCTAGAGGTGGGCGTCAGTAGAGGGATGAGACCCCAGCCCCTCGGTCTCCGGAAGAGCCGGTTCCAGAGCCGGGCGAGCCTCCCCTCGGCTGCGCCCCTGCGCATGGAGTGGCGCCGTATCTGACGCCGCACGGCTGTGCGAATATTCTGCAGAACCGACACCTGGAAACAGAGGGAGCGTAGACGGTGAATGCTGCAGACTCCTCCACCTCCTCACCCATTTTCCCCCAACCCTCCCCCACCATCATCTCTCCCCTTCACCTGCTTCGATCACAGGAGGCTGATGAGGGAGGGTTCAGTGGGCTGGACTGCGTTCGCTCTCCACACTGCCATGACGTGCTATCTGGCAGTGCCCAAGGATGCCCAAGTTCAGCTGTCGCACATTCACACAACACAGGGAAAGGCCTTTTGGCCCATTGCATCTGTGCCAACTTTCATGTCCATGTACACCAATCCCATTTGCTGTCTTCAGCACCACATCCTTCTGTACCTCATCTATTTGTGCTTGTTCAAAGGGTTATTTAAGAGCAGCACGCTAGCATAGTGGTTATCACAACACTTTACAGCACCAGCAACCTGGGTTCAATTCCCACTGCTGTCTGTGAGGAGTTTGCACATTCTTCCCACGTCCGTGTGGGTTTAATCCAGGTGCTCCAGCTTCCTCCCACAGTCCAAAGATATGAGAGTTAGGGTTTGAACTAAAGCTTTCACCAGTCGCCATTTGGGCTTCGGATGTCTACAGGCCACCAAACAGTAGCATGGATATTGGGTGCAAGTTGAATAGGGAGTTAACATTGGCGTGTGGCAAAGGTAATGTCGCAGTAGTTATGGGGGATTTCAACATGCAGGTGAACTGGGAGAATCAGGTTGGTGCTGGACCACAGGATAGGGAGTTTGTAGAGTGCCTAAGGGATGCATTCTTGGAACAGCTTGTACGAGAGCCGACCAGGGACAAGACTATTCTGGATTTAGTGTTATGTAATGAACAGGATTTGATAAGCAATCTTGAAGTAAAGGAGCCATTAGGAGGTAGTGATCATAATATGATAAGTTTTTATCTGCAATTTGAGAAGGATAAGGGCAGCTTGGAGGTGTCAGTGTTGCAGTTGAACAGGGAAAACTATGGAGCCATGAAGGAGGAGCTGGCCAAAGTTGACTGGACGGATAGCCTAGCAGAAAAGACAGTGGAACAGCAATGGCAGGTATTCTTGGGAATAATGCACAAGGTGCAAAATCAGTTCATCCCCCAGAGAAGGAAGGATTCAAAGGGGGGAAAGGGACCACAGTGGTTGACAAAGGAAGTCAGAGATTGCATAGCATTAAAAAAAAGAGTAAGTATGACAGAGCTAAGGTGAGTGGGAGGACAGATGATTGGGAAGTTTTTAAGGAACAGAACTTAACTAAAAAGGCAATACGGGGAGAAAAAATGAGGTATGAACGCTAGCTAGCCAGGAATATAAAGGAAGATAGCAAAAGATTTTTTAGGTATGTGAAGAGAAAGAAGATAGTTAAGAACAATGTTGGGCCCTTGAAGAATGAATTGGGTGAAATTGTTATGGGAAACAGAGAAATGGCAGAAGAATTTAATGAGTACTTTAGATCTGTTTTCACTAAGGAAGACACAAGCAATCTCCCAGATGTATGGATGGGCCAAGGACATAGGGTAACAGAGGAAATGAAACAGATTGACATTAGGAAGGAAACGGTGATGAGTAGACTGATGGGACTGAAGGCTGACAAATCCCCAGGTCCAGATGGTCTGCATCCTAGGGTACTAAAGGAGGTGGCCCTGGAAATTGCGGATGCATTGGTAATCATTTTCCAATGTTCCTTAGATTCAGGATCAGTTCCTGAGGATTGGAGAATGGCTAATGTTATCCCACTTTTTAAGAAAGGAGGGAGGGAGAAAACAGAGAACTATCGACCTGTCAGCCTGACATCAGTGGAGGGGAAGATGCTAGAGTCCATTATTAAGGATGAAATAGTGGCATATCTAGATAGCAGTGATAGGATTGGGCCGAGCCAGCATGGATTTACCAAGGGTAAATCATGCTTGACTAATCTGTTGGAGTTTTTTGAGGATGTAACCAGGAAGTTAGACAGGGGAGATCCAGTGGATGTAGTGTGCCTCGATTTTCAGAAGGCATTTGATAAGGTCCCACATAGGAGATTGGTGGGTAAAATCTAAGCTCAGGGCATCGGGGGGAAGGCATTGACATGGATAGAAAACTGGTTGGCAGATAGAAAGCAAAGGGTAGCGGTGAATGGGTGTTTCTCGGAATGGCAGGTGGTGACTAGTGGGGTGCCACAGGGCTCGGTATTGGGACCACAGCTGTTTACAATTTATGTCAACGATTTAGATGAAGGCATTGAGAATAACATCAGCAAATTTGCTGAAGATACTAAGTTGGGTGGCAATGTGACATATGATGAGGATGTTAGGAGAATTCAGGGTGACTTGGATAGGCTGGGTGAGTGGGCAGATGGCGTTTAATGTGAATAAGTGTGAAGTTATCCACTTTGGGAGTAAGAACAGGAAGGCAGATTATTATCTGAACAGTATAGAGTTGGGTAAGGGAGTAATACAAAGAGATCTCGGAGTCCTTGTTCATCAGTCACTGAAGGTGAATGAGCAAGTGCAGCAGGCAGTGAAGAAGGCTAATGGAATGTTGGCCTTTATTACAAAGGGAATTGAGTACAAGAGCAAGGAAATCCTCTTGCATTTGTACAGAGCCCTGGTGAGACCACACCTGGAGTATTGTGTACAGTTTTGGTCTCCAGGGTTAAGGAAGGACATCCTGGCTGTAGAGGAAGTGCAGCGTAGATTCACGAGGTTAATTCCTGGGATGTCTGGACTGTCTTACGCAGAGAGGTTAGAGAGACTGGGCTTGTACACACTGGAATTAAGGAGATTGAGAGGGGATCTGATTGAAACATATAAGATTATTAAGGGATTGGACAAGATAGAGGCAGGAAATATGTTCCAGATGCTGGGAGAGTCCAGTACCAGAGGGCATGGTTTGAGAATAAGGGGTAGGTCATTTAGGACAGAGTTAAGGAAAAACTTCTTCTCCCAGAGAGTTGTGGGGGTCTGGAATGCACTGCCTCGGAAGGTAGTGGAGGCCAATTCTCTGGATGCTTTCAAGAAGGAGCTAGATAGGTATCTTATGGATAGGGGAATCAAGGGATATGGGGACAAGGCAGGAACTGGGTATTGATAGGAATTGATCAGCCATGATCTCAAAATGGCAGTGCAGGCTCGAAGGGCCGAATGGTCTACTTCTGCACCTATTGTCTATTGTTTGGAGAGGAGGGAACTTCAAACTAGTCTACTGCCCAAGGATAAAAGGCAGGAGCGGGTCAGGGCAACGAAATAGAACTTTTACCAGCAATCAATCAGTGTTTGGTATTGATTAATATGAGTAAATTAAAGGACAACAGGAGCAAGCACAGCAGCCATCATCTGAGTGGACATAGAGTGGTGATCTTAAAGCTTTAGCTCTGTGAGGCTTCACTCAGAGAAAGAGGAGGAAAGAAAAGCTCAAGCTTTTTTTCCTTCTTTTCTTTATATCTGCTCAGCTAGGACATAGAGATGCCAGACAGGGTAGTGCAGTGCTCCTCTTGCAGGATGTGGTGAGCCTGTGTCCCTGACTGCAACACTGAGAAGTGCGTTCAGCTGCAGCTTTAACACTCCGTGTTAAGGAGTCGGAACTGGAACTGGATGAACTCCGGATCAGTCAAGAGGCTGAATGTAGATAGGACATACAGTGGCATGCAAAAGTTTGGGCACCCCTGGTCAAAATTTCTGTTACTGTGAATAGCTAAGTGAGTAAAAGATGACGTGATTTCCAAAAGGCATAAAGTTAAAGATGACGCATTTAATATTTTGAGCAAGATTTTTTTTATTTCCATCTTTTACAGTTTTAAAATAACAAAAAAGGAAAAGGGCCCAAAGCAAAAGTTTGGGCACCTGCATGGTCAGTACTTAGTAACACCCACTTTAGCAAGTATCACAGCTTGTAAATGCTTTCTGTAAACAGCTAAGAGTCTTTCAATTCTTGTTTTGGGGGGTTTTCGCCCATTCTTCCTGTCTCACAGGCTTCTAGTTCTGTGAGACGCTTGGGCTGTCTTGCATGCACTGCTCTCGAGGTCTATCCACAGATTTTCGATGACATTTAGGTTGGGGGTCTGTGAGGGCTATGGCAAAACCTTCAGCTTGCACCTCTTGAGGTAGTCCATTGTGGATTTTGAGGTGTGTTTAGGATCATTATCCTGTTGTAGAAGCCATCCTCTTTTCATCTAAAGCTTTTTTACAGACAGAGTGATGTTTGCTTCCAGAATTTGCTGGTATTTAATTGAATTCATTCTTCCCTCTACAGTGAAATGTTCCCTGTGCCACTGGCTACAACACAAGCCCAAAGCATGATCAATCCACCCCCGTGCTTACAGTTGGAGAGGTGTTCTTTTCATGAAATTTTGCACCCTTTTTTCTCCAAACATACCTTTGCTCATTGCGGCCAAAGAGTTCTATTTTAACCTCATCAGACCACAGGACTTGTTTCCAAAATGCATCAGGCTTGCAAACTTCTGATGCTGAATTTTGTGGTCAGGACACAGGAAAGGTTTTCTTCTGATGACTCTTCCATGAAGGTCATATTTGTGTAGGTGTCGCTGCACAGTAGAACAGTGCACCACCACTCCAGAGTCTGCTAAATCTTCCTGAAGGTCTTTTGCAGTCAAACAGGGGTTTTGATTTGCCTTTCTAGCAATCCTACGAGCAGTTCTCTTGGAAAGTTTTCTTGGTCTTCCAGACCTCAACTTGACCCCCATTGTTCCTGTTAACTGCCATTTCTTAATTACATTACAAACTGAGGAAATGGCTACCTGAAAACACTTTACTATCTTCTCCTGCTTTGTGGGCACCATTTATTTTAATGTTCAGAAAGTTAGGCAACTGCTTAGAGGAGCCCATGACTACTGATTGTTGGGACAAGGTTTGAGGAGTCAGGGTATTTATTAAGCTTTGAAATTTGCATCAACTGACCTTTCCTAATGATGACTGAACAAGCCATAGCCCTAACAAGCTAATTAAGGTCTGAGACCTTGGTAAAAGTTATCTGAGAGCTCAAATCTCCTGGGGTGCCCAAACTTTTGCATGGTGCTCCTTTCCTTTTTTTTCACTCTAAAATTGTACAAAACAAAAATAATACACTACTCTTGCTTAAAATGTTGAAAAGAATATTTCATCGTTAACTTTATGACTTTTGGAGATCAGATCATCTTCTACTCACTTAGCTATTCACAGTAACAGAAATGTTGACCAGAGGTGCCCAAACTTTTGCATGCCACTGCATAGAGAGGCAGGTACACCCAAGCTGCAGGACACAGGAAACCGGGTGACAGTCATGAAGGGGAAAGAGTTAAGCATGCAGTGCAGAGTACCCCCGTGCCATCGCCCTCAACAACTTTGGATACTGTCAGGGGGAGGACCAAACAGAAGACACAGTGATTGGGTCTCTGGCACTGATTCTAGCTCTGTGACAGAAGGGAAGGGGGAAGAAGAGGCACACTGTGGTGATAAGGGATATGTTAGTTAAGGGAATGGACCGGAGGTGCTGTGGGTGAGAACGAGATTCCCGGATGGTATGTTGCTTCCCAGGTGCCAGGGACCAGAATATCTTGGATCGAATCCTCAGCATCCTTAAATGGGAGGGTGAACAGCCAGAAGTCATGGTCCATAAACCATAAGACACTGGAGCAGGATTAGGCCATTCAGCCCATTGAGTCTGCTCCGCCACTCCACCATAAGCTGTTCTCCCATCTAGTTCCAATTTCTGGCTTTTTTCCCATATCCCTTGATATCCTGACTAATTAGATACCTGTCAAATCTCCTCCTTAAAAACCCTCAAGGATTGGGCCTCCACGGCTGTATGTGGCAACGAATTCCATACATCCACGACCCTCTGGCTAAAAAAATTTCTCCTCACCTCTGTTTTAAATGGGTAGCCTCTAATTCTAAAACTGTGACCTCTTGTCCTGGAGTCACCCACCAAGGGAAACAGCCTTTCCACATCTACTCTGTCCAACCCTTGCAACATTCGAAATGTTTCTATGAGATCCCCTCTCATTCTTCTATGCTCTAATGAATACAATCCAACAGCTGACAAACGCTCCTCATATGTTAGTCCCTGCGTTCCAGGAATCATCCTCGTGAATCTTCTCTGAACTCTCTCCAACATCAGCACATCCTTTCTGAGATAGGGGGCCCAAAACTGCACACAGTATTCCAAATGGGGTCTCACCAGTGCCCCACAGTGCCTCATCAACACCTCCTTACTCTTATACAGTATTCCTCTTGAAATGAATGCCAACATAGCTTTCGCTTTCCTTACTGCCGATCCAATCTGGTGGTTAACCTTTAGGGTATCCTGCACTAGGACCCCCAAGTCCCTTTGCACTTCCGATTTTTGAATTTTCTCCCAAAATTCTCACCATCTGAATTTTCACCATTCCATCATGGCCGATCTCAGATCCCACTCAATCCCATAATCCTGCCTTCTCACCATATTCTTTGATGCCCTGACCGATCAGGAAACGATCAACTTCTGCCTTAAATATACCCATAGGCGGCCTCCATTGCAGTCTGTGGCAGAACATTCCACACTCACTACTCCCTGGATAAAATAATTACTTCTTACCCCTGTTCTGAAAGGTCAACCCTCAATTTTGAGGTTGTGCCTTCTAGTTCTGGTCACCCTCACCACAGAAAGCATCCTCTCCACATCCACTCTATCTAGTTCTTTCAACATTCGGTAGGTTTCAATGAGATCTCCTGCATTCTTCTAAATTCCAGTGAGTACAGGCCCAAAGCTGCCAAACGCTCCTCATGTGTTAACCCCTTCATTCCTGAAATCATCCCCATGAGCTTCCCTTGGACTCTCTCCAATGACAACTCACCCTTTCTGAGATATGGAGCCCAAACCTGTTGACAATATTCCAAGTGTAGCCTGACTACTGTCTTATAAAGACTCAGCATTACCTCCTTGTGTTTATATTCTATTCCCTTGAAATAAATGCTAACATTGCATTTGCCTTCTTTACCAAAGACTCAACCTGTAAATTAATCTTCTGAGAGTCTTGCATGAGGACTCCTAAGTCCCTCTGCACCTCTGATGCTTGAACCTTCTCTCCATTTAGTTAATAGTCTGCACTATTCTTCCTTTTAACAAAATGCATTATTGTACATTTCCCAAAACTGTATTCCATCTGCCACTTTTTTGTCCATTCTTCCAATTTGTCTAAGTCCTGCTGCAATCGCATTGCCTCCTCAGCACTACCCACCCTTCCACCTACCTTCTTATCATTTGCAAACTTTGCCGCAAAGCCATCAATTCCATTATCTAAATAACTGATAATGTGAAAAGTAGCAATCCCAATACTGACCCCTGAGGAACACCACTAGTCATTGGCAGCCAACCAGAAAAGTCCCCTTTATTCCCAATCACTGCCTCCTGCCTGTCAGCCATTCCGCTATCCATGCCAGTATCTCTCCTGTAACGCCATAGGATTTTACCTTGTTAAGAAGCCTCATGAGTGACACCTTACCAAACACCTCTGAAAATCCAAGTAAATAACATCCACTGCCTCTCCTTTGTCCACCCTGCTTGTTACTTCCTTGAAGAACTCTAACAGATTTGTCAGGCAAGTTTTCCCTTTACAGAAACCATGCTGACTTTGACTTCTTTTAACATTGTCCTCAAGTACCCCAAAGCCTCATCCTTAATAACAGACTCCAACACTTTCTCAACCACTACAGTTAGGTTAACTGGCCTATAATTTCCTTTCTTTTGCCTTCCTCCCTTCTTAAAGAGTGGAGTAACTCTTCCAGTCCTCCGGGACCATGCCAGAATCAAGTGATACTTGAAAGATCATGACCAATGCATCCATTATCTCTTCAGCAACCTCTCTCAGGACTCTGGGATGTAGTCCATCTAGTCCAGGTGACTTATCCACTTTAAGACCTTTCAGTCTGTCTAGCACTTTTTCCTTTGTATTAGCGGGAAGGTTTGTTAATGCTGTACTGTGGGGTTTAAACTGGAATTGTAGGGGGATGGGAACCAGAGCATCAAAATAAACCAGTTAGTGGAGAGGTTGTGGAGGCGGATGTTGGTAGAACCTCAAATAAAGTTAGGAATTAAAAGGTTGTGCATGGTGCAACAAAATCGAAAAGGGTGAATACAAGACTCGTGGTGTATCTGAATGTGCGCAGTATACAGAATAAGGTAGAAGAACTTGCAGGACAGTGGCAGATTGGCAGGTATGATGTTGTAGGCATCACTGAATCATGGCTGAAAGATTATAGCAGGGAGCTTAATGTCCAGGATACACATTATATCAGAAGGACAGGCAGGAAGGCAGAGGGGATAGCCTTGCTCTATTGGTAAAAAATGAAATCAAATCATTAGAAAGGGGTGATACAGAGTCAGAAGCGTTGAATCATTGTGGATAGAGCTAAGGAACTACAAGAGTAAAAAGACCCTGATGGGAGTTATACACAGACCCCCAAAGAGTAGTAAGGTTGTGCCCTACAAATTACAACAGGAGATAGAAAATGCATGCCAAAAGAGTAATGTTACAATAGTCATGGGGACTTCTATATGGCTGGTAGATTGGGAACATCAGGTTGACGCTGGATTATAGGAGGGAGAATTTCTTGAGTGCCTATAAGATGTTTTTTCAGAGTAGCTTGTGGTTGAGCCTACTAGGGGATCAACTGTTCTGGATTGGGTGTTGTGAAGTGAACCAGAATTGAATAGAGAGCTTAAGGTAAAAAAAAACCCTTAGCGGCAAGTGATCATAATATGATCGAGTTCAGCCTGAAATTCGAGGAGAGGCTACAGTGGAATAAAGGGAATTACAGAGACATGAGTGAGTGAGGAGTTGGCCAGAATTGATTGGACAAGAACACTGGCAGGGATGACAGCGGAGCAGCAATGTATGGACTATCTGGAAGCAATTCGTAAGGCTCAGGATATGTCATGATAATTGTGGGGATTTTAACATGAAAGTGGATTGGGAAAACCAGGACAGTACTGAACCAAGTGAGAGAACTTGTAGAATGTTTAAGAGATGGCTTTTTGGAACAGCTTGTTGTTGAGCCCACCAGGGGATTGGCTGTGTTGGATTGGTGTTGTGCAATGACCTAGAGGTGAGAAGAGAGCTTAAGGTTATAAGGAACCCTTAGGGAACAATGATCACAATATGATCGAGTTCACTTTGAAATTTGAGAAGGAAAAACTAAATTCCAATGTGTATTTCAGTAGAATAAAGGAAATTACAATGGCATGAGAGGGGAATTGGCCAGAATTGATTTTGGAAAGGGACACTAGCTGGAAGAACAGCAGAGCAGAAATGGGTGGAGTTTCTGTGAAAAATGAGGGAAATTCAAGACAGATATATTCCAAATAAGAAGAAATTTTTGCATGGAAGGACATTACCATGGCTGACAAGTGAGCCAAAGTAAAAGCAAAAGAAAGGGCATACAAGGAAGCCAAAGCCGGTGGGAAGATGAATTATGAAAGGAAGCTGGTGACTAATATCAAAGAAGATACTAAAAGCTTTTTTAAGTATATAAAGGGTAAAAGAAAGTTGAAGGTAGATATAGGACCAATAGAAAATGATGCTGGAGATATTGTAATGAAAGACGCAGAGATGGCAGAGGAACTGAATGCATATTCTGCACCAGTCTTCACACTGAAAGACATCTGCAGCATACCGGACACTCAAGAGTGTCAGGGAAGTGACATATGTGCAGTGAAAATTACAACTGAGAAGATGCTCAGGAAGCTTAATGGTCCGAGGGATAAATCTCCTGGACCTGATGGAATGCACCCTTGGGTTCTTAAGGAAGTAGATGAAGAGATTGCACAGGCATTAACGATGCTCTTTCAAGAATGATAGATTCTGGCATTTACCAGATGAGTGAAAATTGCAAATGTTACTCCACTATTTAAGAAGGGTGGGAGGCAGCAGAAAGGAATTTATAGACCTGTTAGCCTGACATCAGTGGATGGGAAGTTGTTGGAGTCAATTATTAGGGATGAGATTACAGAGTATCTGGAGGCACATGACAAGATAGACCACAGCCAGCATGGTTTCCTGAAAGGAAAATCCTGCCTGACAAACCCACTGCAATTCTTTGAGGAAATTACAAGTAGGGTAGACAAAGGAGATGCAGTAGACTTGGTGTACTTGGATTTTCAGAAGGTCTTTGACAAGGTGCTGCACATGAGGCTGATTAGCAAGATAAGAGCCATGGAATTACAAGGAAGTTATTAGCTTGGGTGAAGCATTGGCTGATCGGCAGAAAACAGACAGTGTGAATAAAGGGATCCTATTTTGGCTGGCTGCTGGTTACCAGTGGGGTTCCACAGGGGTCGGTGTTGGGATCGCTGCTTTTTACAATGTATGTCAATGATTTGGATTATGGGATTAATGGATTTGTGGCTAAATTTGCCGATGGCACAAAGATAGGTGAAGGAGTGGATAGTGTTGAGGAAACAGAGAGACTTAGATAGTTTACGGCATAGGTGTCAAACACAAGGCCCGCGGGCCATATCCGGCCCGCGAGATCATTTTAGATAGATCTATTATTTTAATTATTAATGGCCCAGCGATATGAAGCGCTGATAACACACAAACTACAGATCCCATAATGCAGCGCAACAGCTGCCGATAGGCTACCCGGGAACATTCCCGCGTCAAGCGTCTGTTGCTGTATACAACGCTATTCTGAAGTCAAAGCTAACCCCTAACAATGGCGAAGAGAAAAGTTGATTCTGAAAAAAGAGTCTTTCAAAACCGATGGGTTGCTGAGTATAGTTTGTGAGATAGCCACTGATTTAAGAACACAGTTGACTGAAAGAAGCAACCCATTTATTGCATACTCGCTTGCTGTGGATGAAAGTGCTGATATGACGGACACTGCACAGCTGGCTATCTTCATCCGAGGAGTGGACCCCAATTTGTGCGTTACAGAGGAAATATTGAACAGTAAATCGATGCACGGGACAACGACAGGAAAAGACATTTTTGAAAATGTATGTCAAAGTGTAACCGACATGAAATTGCCCTGGGACAAACTTATTGGACTTACAACAGATGGAGCACCGGCAATGTGCGGTGAAAAAAGTGGACTAGTGGGAAGGATGCGGGTAAAGATGCAGGGGGAGAACTGTACTGGTGAGTTAACAACATATCACTGCATCATACACCAAGAAACGCTGTGTGGTAAAGTCCTAAAGATGGAACATGTAATGAGCACTGTAACACAAGCCGTAAACTTTATCCGAGCTAAAGGTTTAAATCACCGGCAATTTCAGTCTTTTATGCGGGAAATAGATTCAGAGTTTGCCGACATTCCTTATCATACAGAGGTGCGTTGGCTGAGTCGGGGAAAAGTTCTCAATAGAGTTTTTAAGCTCAACAAGGAAATCTGTCAGTTCATGGACAGTAAAGGAAAAGACTCCAGTTTTGCGGGATGAAAAGTGGAAATGTGAGTTAGCGTTTCTGGCTGACATAACAACACATCTCAGCATTTTAAACCTTCAGCTCCAGGGACGTGACCCCGCATGATCACTGACATGTATGATGCAGTGAAGGCATTTCAAGTGAAGCTGCTCTTATGGGAGACACAAATGCACCAGTGCAACTTGCCTCATTTTCCCTGTTGCCAAGTAATGTTGAACCAGGTCGGCGCAATGATGTTCCCAAATGCGCACTTTGCTGATAAACTGAGCGCACTTCGCACTGAGTTCGCACGGCGCTTTGGTGACTTTGAAGCACAAAAAATTAATTTCGAGCTGCTTCGCAACCCATTTGCCGTCGACGTGGAAACTATACCTGTACAGATTCAGATGGAGCTGATAGAGCTGCAGTGTAATGGGACACTAAAGGCAAAGTACGACACTGCAGGGCCCGTACAGTTTATTCGCTCCATTCCTGAAGCAATGCCTCAGCTCCGTCTACATGCGGCTCGAACCTTGTGCATGTTTGGTAGCACGTATCTGTGTGAGAAGCTTTTCTCAGTGATGAAGATTAACAAAACATCACACAGGAGTCGTCTCACTGATGAACACCTGCAGTCCATCCTGAGAATCTCCACAACACAGAACCTTACACCAAACCTAAACGAACTTATTGCCAAGAAAAGATGCCAAGCATCCAGCTCTGACAAAACGGCATAAGAGCAAAGAAAACTGTGTGTTTTGATTTGTTGTTGTTTTAACTTTTGCTGAAAAGTACAAATTTTATTTATATTTTCAGGGGTTTTTTGCAGCATGCTCATATTTCTAACTTGTGTAATACTGACAGGAGATATTTTTATGGAGAGCAAAATATTTAAGTTATTTAAAGTTTTAGTTTATTTTTTCTGGAATAATATTCCTGTCTGTTTTTATTCATATTTATGTTCAAAAAATGTTTAGTTTTAGTGTGTTCAATAAATGTTTATCCTGTTTGGCCTGCGACCTAAAGTGTGCTTTGAGTTTTGGCCCCATGTGCAATTGAGTTCGACACCTCTGGTTTATGGGAATGGGCAAAGAAGTGGCAAATGAAATACAACGTTGGTAAGTATATGGTCATACGCTTTGGTGGAAGAAATAAATGGGCAGACTATTATTTAGATGGGGAGAGAATTCAAAATGCAGAGATGCAAAAGGATTTGGGAGTCCTTGTGCAGGATACCCTCCAGGTTGAGTCGGTGGTGAAGGCAAATGCAATGTTGGCATTTATTTCTAGAGGTATAGAATATAAGAGCAGGCATATGATGTTGAGGCTCTATAAGGCATTCGTGAGACCACATGGAGTATTGTGTGCAGTTCTGGGCTCCTTATTTTAGAAAGGATATACTGACATTGGAGAGGGTTCAGAGAAGATTCAAGAGAATGATTCCAGGAATTAAAGGGTTACCGTATGAGGAATGTCTGGCAGCTCTTGGGTTGTATTTCCTTGAGTTCAGGAGAATGAGGGGGCATCTTATAGAAACATTCCAAATGTTAAAAGGCCTGAACAGATTAGATATAGCAAAGTTATTTCCCATGGTAGGGGATTCTGAGAAAAGAAGGCACGACTTCACGATTGAAGGACATCCATTAAGAACAGAGATGTGGAGAAATTACTTTAGTCAGAGGGTGGTAAATCTGTGGAATTTTTTGCCACAAGCGACTGCGAGGGCAAGTCATTGGGTATATATAAGGTATCTATATATATACACAGATAGGTTCTTGATTAGCCAGGGCATCAAAGGGTATGGGGTGAAGGCAGGAGAGTGGGGATGACTGGAAGCTCATGATTGAATGGTGGAGCAGGCTCGATGGGCCAAATGGCCTACTTCTACTCCTATATCTTATGGTCTTATAGAAGTGGTCCCCAACCACTGGGCTGCAAAGCATGTGCTACTTGCAGTGCAGCTGACTCATATTGCTTCATACCGCCAAATCATCTCGTTTCCTCACGGCCCGGTACCGCTCTGCAACCCAGTGGTGGGGACCACTGTCTTATTGGATATATATATCCCAAAGAGGAAGAAGTATTCTAAAGGAAAGATGACACAGCTGTGGCTAACAGGATAAGTCAAAGCCAGCAGAAAAGTCAAAGAGAAAGCATGTAATAGGGATAAAATTAGTGGGAAGTTGGAGGATCGGGAAGCTTTTAAAAACCAACAGAAGGCAACCAAAAAAGTAATTAAGAATGTAAAGATGGAATATGAAAGTAAGCAAGCTAATAATAATAAAGAGGATACCAGCAGTTTCTTCAGATACATAACGTGTAAAAGAGAGGCAGCAGCGGATATCGGTTCATTGGAAAGTGATACTAGAGAGGTAGTAATGGGGGACAATGAAATGGCAGACAAACTACATCAGTCTTCACTGTGGAACACACTAGAAGTATGGTGGAAGTTCCAGGTGTCAGGGGGCATGAATTGTGTGAAGTTACCATTACTAGGAAAAAGGTTCTTGGGAAACTGAAAGGTCTGAAGGTGGATAAGTCATCTGGATCAAACGTTGTACACCCCAGAGTTCTGAAAGAGGTGGCTGAAGAGACTGTGGAGGAATTAGTAAAGATCTTTCAAGTATCACTATATTCTGGAATTGTTCAGGAAGACTGGAAAAGTGCAAATGTCACTCCACTTTTCAAGAAGGGAGAGGCAGAAGAAAAGAAACTATAGGCTAGTTAGTCAGACCTCAGTTGCTGGGAAGATGTTAGAGTCAATTATTAAAGATGAGCTCTCAGAGTACTTGGAGGCACATGATAAAATAGGCCATAGTCAGCATGGCTTACTCAAGGGAAGATTTTATCTGACAAACCTGTTGGAATTCTTTGAAAAAATAATAAGCAGGATAGACAAAGAAGAATTGTTTGATGTTGTGTACATGGATTTTCAGAAGGCCTTTGACAAGGAGCCACATGAGGCTGCTAAACAAGCTATGAGCCCATGGTATTACAGGAAAGATTTTTGCATGGATAAAGCAGTGGCTGACTGACAGGAGGCAAAGAGTGGGAATGAAGGGAGTCTTTTCTGGCTGGATGCCATTAACTCGTGGTATTCCCAGGGGCTCTGTGTTGGGACCAACTCTTTTTACATTATATGCCAATGAATTTGATGATGCAATTGATGGTTTTGTTGTAAAGTTTACAGATGATATGAAGATGGGTCGAGGAGCAGGTAATTTTGAGGAAGTAGAGAGACTAAAAGAGGACTTAAGGCAGATTAAGAGAATGGGCAAAGAAATGGCAAATGGAATAAAGTATTGGGAAGTGTACGGTCATGCACTTTGGTAAAATAAATTAAAGGGTTGATTATTTTCTAAATGGAGAGGAAGTACAAAAAACGAGGTGCAAAGGGACTTGGGAGTCCTTGTGCAGGATTCCCTAAAGGTTAATTTGCAGGTTGGGTCTGTTGTGAGGAAGGCAAATGCAATGTTAGCATTCAGTTCAAGAGGACTGGAATATAAAAGAAAGGATGTAATGTTGAAAATTTATACAGCACTGGTGAAGCCTCACTTGTAGTATTATAAGCAGGTTTGGGCCCCTTATCTTAGAAAGGATATACTGAAACTGGAAAGGATTCAAAGGAGGTTCATGAAAATGATTCCAGGATCGAATGGTTTTTCATATGAACATTTAGATAGATAGATAGATAGATAGATAGATAGATACTTTATTCATCCCCATGGGGAAATTCAACATTTTTTCCAATGTCCCATACACTTATTGTAGCAAAACTAATTACATACAATACTTAACTCAGTAAAAATATGATATGCATCTAAAATCACCCTCTCAAAAAGCATTAATAAATAGCTTTTAAAAAGTTCTTAAGTAGTTTACTTAAATACATTGAGTCCTAACCCCGGCACTTTAACATATCTTACTCCTGGCGGTTGAATTGTAAAGCCGAATGGCATTGGGGAGTATTGATCTCTTCATCCTGTCTGAGGAGCATTGCATCGATAGCAACCTGTCGCTGAAATTGCTTCTCTGTCTCTGGATGGTGCTATGCAGAGGATGTTCAGGGTTTTCCATGATTGACCGTAGCCTACTCAGCGCCCTTCGCTCTGCTACCGATGTTATACTCTCCAGTACTTTGCCCATGACAGAGCCCACCTTCCTTACCAGCTTATTAAGACGTGAGGCGTCCCTCTTCTTAATGCTGCCTCCCCAACACGCCACCACAAAGAAGAGGGCGCTCTCCACAACTGACCTATAGAACATCTTCAGCATCTCACTACAAACATTGAATGACGCCAACCTTCTAAGGAAGTACAGTCGACTCTGTGCCTTCCTGCACAAGGCATCTGTGTTGGCAGTCCAGTCTAGCTTCTTGTCTAACTGCACTCCCAGATACTTGTAGGTCTTAACCTGCTCCACACATTCTCCATTAATGATCACTGGCTCCATATGAGGCCTAGATCTCCTAAAGTCCACCACCATCTCTTTGGTCTTGGTGATATTGAGACGCAGATTTGATGGCTCTGGGCCTGTATTCACTAGAATTCAGAAGAATGAGGGGTGACCTATTGAATGGTGAAAGGCTTTAATAGAGTGGATGTGGAGAGGATGTTTTGTTATGGTGGAAAAGTCTAAGACCAGAGGACACAGCCTCAGATTAGAGGGGTGTCCCTTTACAAATGAGATGAGGAGGAATTTCTTTAGCCAGAGTGGTGACTCTGTGGAATTCTTTGTCACAGGCAGCCGTGGAGGCCAAGCTGTTATGTATATTTAAGGCAGAGGCTGATAAGATTCTTGACTGGTCAGGGCATGAAGGGATCTGGGCAGAAGGTAGGTGACTGGGGCTGAGAGGAACATTGGATAAGCCATGATGAAATGGCAGAGTAGTTGCAATGTGCCAAATGGCCTAATTCTGCTCCTGTACCTTATGGTCTTAAGGGTTAGTAAGTTGTGAAAATGCTAGGTTGGCGCTGGAAACTTGGTGACACTTGTGGACTGCTTCCAGCACATCCTCGGACTGTGTTGGTCATTGATACAAATGATGCATTTCACTGTATATTTCAATGTTTTGATGTCAAATAAAGATAATCTTTATCTTCAATCCTTGCCCAGTGTAATGTTCCTCACTCTAGCATCTCTGTCAAATCCCAGATCTCAGCCTCTCTCAGGATAATTCTTATCACTCCATTGTATTTAATTTCCTTCGCCCACCTGAACACAGTCCGTCTTGTTTTGGATTCCCCATTGTGTCAAACTCCAGGAGATGCAGACTGACCTGATGATACTCCTGTGGGCAGAAACAGTGGTGGGCTTACCTGAGAGGGGTTATAGATGGGAAAGTCATCGACAGGGGGGATGAGTCCCTGGGCAATCAGCTGACCATAGGAAGGAGGAGCCTCTCGCTGCACGATGTCTGCCTCCAGACGGGTCATTGGGGTGTCAAAGGCCCTGAAAGGACGAGAGATGAACAGCACTTCATTAATATGGCCATATTAAACAAGGAGATGGAACCATCCACCGCAGACATCCTGACAAGACAGTACCATCCGTCCCGGAGATCCTGAGGGGATGGTACAGTCCGTCCCAGAGATCCCAAGGAGACAGTAGCATCCATCACAGAGATCCCAAGGAGATGGTACCGTCCATCACAGAGATCCCGAGGAGATGGTACCGTCCATCACAGAGATCCCGAGGAGATGGTACCATCCGTCCCAGAGATCCCGAGGAGACAGTAGCATCCATCACAGAGATCCCGAGGAGACAGTAGCATCCATCACAGAGATCCCGAGGAGATGGTACCATCTGTCCCAGAGATCCTGAGGAGATGGTACCGTCCATCCCAGAGATCCCGAGGAGATGGTACCATCCGTCCCAGAGATCTCGAGGAGACAGTAGCATCCATCACAAAGATCCCGAGGAGATGGTACCATCCGTCCCAGAGATCCCGAGGAGACAGTAGCATCCATCACAGAGATCCCGAGGAGATGGTACCATCCATCCCAGAGATCCCGAGGAGACAGTAGCATCCATCACAGAGATCCCGAGGAGACGGTACCATCCGTCCCAGAGATCCAGAGGAGATGGTACCATCTGCCTTGGAGAGGGGTGAGGAGGTGGTGAGGGATGAGGGTACCTGTACTCGCGGCTACGTAGGGAGTAGAGTTTGAAGGCACAGCCCAGGGCAATGACTAGCAGCAGCCCACACACCAGGCTGCCGATGAGGGCGGCGGTGATCACCTTCCGGGGTACCACCACCAGGCAGTTCTGCTCATCACTGCCATCAGGGCAGTCCTCCTGACCATCACAGCGCCACTCTTCAAAAACGCAGGTCTGGCTGCCGCAGTGGAAATTGCCAGGCTGACAGGTGAAGCAATTGTATTCGTCGGTGCCGGTGGGGCAGTTCTTACGGTTGTTGCAGCGGCCGCTGGGAGGATAGCACATGCTGCTAGTGCTGTCACAGGGGTACTCGCCCTGCCCACAGCGCCCACACCCCTCCTCATCCTTCCCATTGGGGCACTGCCACCAGCCGTCGCAGCGCTGGTCCTCAGCGTAACACCCTCCATCCTGCCCGCATGGATGCTCTTGTGGTAGGCAGTATCCCTTCACCTGGTAGGTGGCATTAAAGCCGTGCCCCACGCTGCCCGGCTCGGCATGGTAGGAGACAGTCATCTGTCCACCAGACGTCTCCACAGTAATGGGCCTTCGGTTGTTACGGAAGTTGGCCTCGCCCAGCAGCCGGCGGAAGTCGACTGCAGTGCCGTCGTATACACGGACCCAGTCGTTGTAGGAGAGCTGTAGAGTAAGCTGCAGCACCAGGTGTCTGCTGTCCTGTGTGTCCACCACCCATGTGCAATCCAGCGCCGCCCCCTCCCGCTGCCAGCGCAGGAAGTCCGGAGAGGCAAATGACCCGTAGAAATTGCCCAGTCTCTTGCCGCAGCTTATGTCGGGGCAGTTCGCTTCGTCCACCCCCTCGTCACAGTCCTGGCTGCTGTCACACCGTGCTTCAACCGGGAGGCACCGTGCCCTGCCCCTGACCGTGCACCGGAACATTCCATCAGGGCAGGCGAACGGTGCAGTCGGGGTAGGGGGCAGCTGGCATTCCTGCTCATCGGAGCCATCTCCACACTCATACATCCGGTTGCAACGCCAGGCACTGAGGATACACTTGCCGTTCCGGCACAAAAACTCGTCAGACTTGCACTGGTCCTGTGACAACTTCCCTGAGACACAGAGAGAGATGTCACTGTGTAGCCATGGCACCTACTGCTCTCCCTCCTTCCCTCTCCTCTCTTCCTCCCCTCAGTCACAAACCACACTGGACCACAGCCATAGTGCATGCTCCTCCCTCCCCCCACTCCTCCTCCCCTCAGACCCGCTCCACCTTTCACATTGAGGGATCAGAGATTATAAACATGATTCTGATTCTCCTGTTGTGTGTGTGTGTGTGTGAGAGAGAGAGAGGGAGAGAGAGAGGGAGGGGGGCATGGCAGGTAGGCTGAGGGAGGGGGGAGAGGGATATAGAGAGATAGATGGTAGTTCCTCACTGCAATCTCCAGACACGAAAACTCATTTTCCACATAATCGAACCTTTACAAAGCCTTGCACTGCAAGTTAAAACAAATGAAATGCAAAGAGATCTTGCTCAGTCATGGAATTAGGCTGAAGAATGACAAACAGATTTCAACTTCATATAAGTGCAAGGATATGCATTTTGAACATTCATACCAGGGTAGGATCTGTACAGTGAATGGCCGGGCACTGACATGTGTTTTGAAACAGAGGGACCCAGAAGCACGAGTGTATAGTTTGCTGCAAAAAGCCACACGCTTAGCACACTGGTCTGTATTGTCAGGGAATTGAGCATAGGAGCTAGGACATTATTATGGTGCAGTTATACAAGTTGTTGGTGAGACTGCACTTGGGAGTATTGTGTACAATTTTGGTCACCCTGTTTTAGGAAAGACATAGCAGGAAAGATTTATGAGGCTGATATCTGGATTAGAAGACCTTTTTCGAGGGAGAGGTTAGCAATGCTGGATCTCTATTCCAGTGTACAGGGCAACCTGATAGAAGTTTATAAATCATGCGGGTATAGATGGTGATAGCCTTTTCCTTGGGGTTGGGGAGTCCAAAACCAGAGGGCATAAAAGAGGGCATAAATCTTTTAAACCAGAGGGGGAAGATTTAAAAGAGACCTGAGAGGTAACATTTTCCACAGGGGGTGGTGTATATCTGGAATGAGCTGCCACAAGAAGAGGTTGAGGTGGGTACAATTGCAACATCTAAGAGGCATGTGGATAGGTACATGGAGGGGAAATGCTTGGAGGGTTATGGGCCAAACATGGGCAACTGTGACTGGCATAGAACAGTTGGGCCGAAGGGCATGTTTCTGTGCTGTATGACTCCGTGACTCTTAAAGCTATGTCTCAAGCCACCTCTGCATTCTGTGCAATCTTTGTTCAAGCACCATGACAGATACTTTGCATGTTAACCCCTTCCTATCCTCACTCAGTCCTTGAGGGACACAGCCAGGTGCTGCACTCTCAGACAGTGTGATAACAGAGCCACCACCCCTCTACCCATTCCCGCCACCCCCTCCCCTCTGCCCACACCGGCTGAGCGCAGAATCAGGCCACATGGTGGTGACAGTACCTCGGACATAAGAGAGCCGGAATCCACGGGCATGCCCGGAGCTGGAGCGGTCGGAATGGAAGGAGATCCAGACATGGTCCCGAGTGGAGATGAAGGGCTGAGGAATGTGGGAGCCACACAGTCGGTGCTCCTCTCGATCAGAGGCTGGGCCAATTATCAACCAGTCCAATGAGCACTTGTGTGAACTCTCCAAGTCAAAGTTCTGAAAACTACAAAACACAGAGCAAGTCATCTCCCTGTAATGGACAGCTCTATGTAGTGCCAATTCTCCTCCAGGAACACAGGAGTTGCAGGCAAGGCCAGAATCCTCCGTCACACTACCTGCCTGGGAGGAGACGGACAGTGACGATGAGGGTCTGGAGATCAGAGGCCCAACGTCTGAGAGTCCGGGGCAAAAATGGGGAAGGGCAGATTTGCAATGGCTTCGCCAGCTCCTAATAATGTTGCTAGTTTTAAATTCTCAGATAGTGTTTCAAAGTTTCTCATCAGGGATCTCAGTACAAGCTATCTCAAGCATGTATATTTACTGTGTTATTTAAAATTATTATGCTCTTTATCTTACTGTGCATTTTTGTGCTGCATTGGATCCAGAGTAATAATTATTTTGTTCTCGTTTACACTTGTGTACTGGAAATAGTCAGGGGCCTGCTATCTGTGAGTCTAAGAGTCCGAGGCCACAAACCAGAGGCCCAGAGTCAGCCTTTCCTGGAGATGGAGGAGGCATGTGTGTGTGTATGTGGGTGCATGCCTGTATGTACGTGCGTGTGTGCGTGTGTGTGTGTGTGTGTGTGTGTGTGTAAAAAAACAGGCACCAATTGACCATCACTGCGTTCCCATCAACAGTGTACTGACGATGTCTCCTTGTGTGCTGACGAAACATTTGTAAGTAAATTGTCAAGACTACAGAACAACTCAATCCAACATCTCTCTCCAGGGATACCAAGAATACCTTACAGCAAGCAGTTAACCTACCCACTAACGTGTGGCAACACCAAGAATGCGGCTCCCTACTGGTGTGGAGGCTGACCTCTTACACTCAGCAAGCTGACCTGTACACCTCTGGCAGTCTCTTCATGCTGCTGCCATCAGGAAGATGGTACAAAAGCCTCAGGACCCCCACCACCAAGTTCAGGAAGTTATTATCCCTCAACCATTCAGTTCTTAAACCAGTGGGGATAAATTAGACCATAACACCATAAGATATAGGAGCAGAACTAGGTCATATGCCCCATCAAGTCTGCTCTGCCATTTCATAATTTTTCCCCTCTCAGCCCCAATCTCCTGCATTCCCCCATGTATCCCAATCAAGAATCTATCAACCTTTTCCTTAGATATACATAAATACTTGGCTTACACAGCTGACTGTGGCAATGAATTCCACAGATTCACCCCTCTCTAGCTAAAGGAATTCCTCCTCATCTTCATTCTAAAAGGACACCCCTCTATTCTGAGCTGTGTCCTCTGGTGTTAGACTCTCCCACCTCAGCAAACATCCTCTCCACATCCACTCTTTCAAAGCCCTTCACATTCAGTAGGTTTCAATTAGGCCACCCCTTATTCTTCAGAATTCTAGAGAATACAGGCCCTGAGCCATCAAACACTCTTCAATGGCCATACTCTTCAATGATCATTGGCCACTTCTTTGTCCATTCTCCTAATCTGTCTAAATCCTTTGGTAGCCTGTCTACCTATCTTCATATCATCCACAAACTTGTGAAACAAAGCCATCAATTCCATCAAATTTTTGACATATAACGTAAACAGATTTGGTCCCAAAACAGACCCCTGTGGAACATCACTATTTACCATATTTACCGATAGCTAAAAAGAAATGACTCCCTTTATTCACACTTCTTGTCTCCTGCCAATAAGCTACTGCTAGAATCTTTCATGTAATACCATGGGTTTATAACTTGTTAAGCAGCCTCATGTGTGGCACCTTGGGAGCTGAGTGTTCAAGGTTACACATTATATCAGAGGGATAGGACAATAGGCAAAGGAGGGGGCATGGGCCTATGGGTAAAGAATGGCATCAAATAATTAGAAAGAAGTAACATAGGATTGGAAGATGTTGAATCCTTGTGGGTTGAGTTAAGAAACTGTAAGGATAAAAGGATCTTGATGGCAGAAATATACAGACCTCCAAACCGTAACTGGGATATTGTCTGAAGATTACAGCGGGAAATAGAAAAGGCATATCAAAAGGGCAATGTTATGATAGTCATGGGAAATTTTAACATGAAGGTCGACTGGGAAAATCAGATTCAAGAGACTGAATTTGGTGAATGCCTACAAAATGGCTTCTTAAAGTAGCTTGCCATTGAGCCTACTTGAGGATCAGCTATATTAGATTTGATGTTCAGTAATGAACCAGACATTATTAGGGAGCTTAAGGTAAAGGAACCTTTAGGAGGTAGTGATCACAATATGATTAAATTCAGCTTGAATTTGATAGGGAGAAAGTAAAGTCTGATGTAGCAGTATTTCAGTGGAGTAAAGGAAATTACAGTGGTATAAGAGAGGAGTTGGCCAAAGTGATTGCTGGGAAAAGTGACAGGAGAGCAGCAACGGTTTGTGTTTTTGGGAAAAAATTAGGAAGGTGCAGGATAGATGTATTCCAAAAACAAAGAGATACTCAAATGGCAAAATACTACCAACTTGACTGACAAGGGAAGTCAAAGCTAATGTAAAAGCAAAAGAGGGGGAATACAACAAAGCAAAAATTAGAAGATAGAGGATTGGGAAGCTTTTAAAAACCTACAGAGAGTAACTAAAAGAGACATTAGGAGGGAAAATATGAAGTATGAAAGCAAGCTAGCAAACAATATTAAGGTGGATAGAAAAACTTCTTCAAGTATATATTAAAAAAAAGAGAGAGATGAGAGTGGATATAGGACTGCTGGAAAGAGGCCAGAAAAATAATAATGATGGGCAAGAAGGCGGCAGATGAATTAAATGAGTATTTTGCATCAGTCATCACTGTGGAAGATACTAGCAGAGTGCCAGTTTTTGAAGGGTGTGAGGTAAGAGCAGTTACTATTACAAGGGTGAAGGTGCTCAAAAAGCTGAAAGACCTAAAGGTGCATAAGTCACCTGGACCAAATAAACTGCACCTTAGGGTTCTGAAAGAAGGCAGCAGTAGCGATTGTACAGACATTAGTAATGGTCTTTCAAAAATCATTGGACTCTGGCATGATTCTGGAAGACTGGAAAATAGCACATGTCACTACAGTCTTTAAGAAAGGAGAGAGGCAGCAGAAAGGAAATTATAGACCAGTTAGCCTGACCTCAGTGGTTGGGAAGATGTTGGAGTCAATTGTTAAGGATAATGTTATGGAGTACTTGGTGACACAGGACAAGATAGGACAAAGTCAGCATGGTTTCCTTAAGGGAAAATCTTGCCTGACGAACCTGCTGGAATTTTTGGAGGAGATTACAAGTAGGATAGATAAAGGAGATGCAGTGGATGTTGTATATCTGGATTTTCAGAAGGCTTTGACAAGTTGCCACAAGTTAAGAGCCCTTGATATTACAGGAAAGTTACTGGCATGGTTAGGGCATTAGCTAATTGGTAGGGGGCAGCCAGTGGGAATAAAGAGTCCTTTTCTGGGTGGCTGCAAATTTCTAGTGGTGTTCAACAGGAGTCTGTTTTGGGCCCACTGATTTTTATGTTGTAATCAATGATTTAGATGATGGAATAGATGGCTTTGTTGCCAAGTTTGCAGATGGTACAAAGATAGTGACAAGTACTGTTGAGGATACAGGCATGCTGCAGAAGGACTTAGACAGATTAGGAGAATGGGCAAGTAAGTGGCAAATGAAATTCAATGGTGGAAAATGCATGATCATGTACTTTGGTAGAAGAAATAAATGTACAAATTATTTTCTAAACAGAGAGAAAATCCAAAAATATGAGATGCAAAGGGACTTAGGAGTTGCAGGCAGAATACCCTAAAGGTTAACTTGCAGGTTGAGTCGGTGGTGATGAAGGCACATGCAATGTTAACATTCATTTCAAGAGGTCTAGAATACAAGAGCAGGGATGTAATGCTGAGGTTTTATAAGGCACTGATGAGGCCTCACCTGGAGTATTATGAAAAATTTTGGGCTTCTTATCTCCAACTGGCCTAATTCTGCTCCTATGTCTTATGGTCTTCTGAAAATCTAAGTACACAACATCAAATGATTCTACTTTGTCTAACCTGCTTGTTATTTCTTCAAAGAATTCCAACAGATTTGTCAGGCAAGACTTTCCTTTGAGGAACTCATACTGATTATAGCTTATTTTATCATGTGCCTCCAAGTACCCTGAAACCACATCCTTAACAATTGACTCCAACATCTTCCCAACCACTGAGGTTAGACTAACTAGCCTATAATTTCCTTTCCTTGGCCTCTCTCCTTTCTTGAAGAGTGGAGGGACAATTGCAATTATCCTGTCTTCCAGAACTATTCCAGAGTCTAGTCATTTTTGAAAGATCATTACTAATGCCCCCACAATCTCCAGCCATTTCTTTCTGAACCCTGAGGTGTATACCATGTGATCCAAGTGACTTATCTACCTTCAGACCTTTCAGTTTCTCAAGAACCTTCTCTCTAGTTATGGTAACTTCACAGACTTCATGGCTCCTGACACCTGGAACTTCCACTAGGTGGAAACTTCCACGGTGAAGATTGATGCAAAGTACTTACTTAGGTCATCCTCCACTTCCTTGTCCCCTCCATTACTACCTCTCCAGCATCAGTTTCCAGTGGTCTGATATCTACTCTTGCCTCTCTTTTATAACTTATGTACTTGAAGAAACTTCATTCATGTCATCACGGAACTGTTTCCACAGCTTACGGACTCACTTTCAAGGACTTATTATCTCATGTTCTTGATATTTATTGCTTTTTTTTGGCCACAATATGTTTATTTGCATTTTAATACCACGAAATACAGCTTTTACCTTCCTATACTTCCTTATATTATTCAGAAAATACTGAAGTTTCTATATTAACACAACAAACAACACACACAAAAAAATGCTTCTCCTATTTCAACAAGTGATAATCTATATATAAAAAATGTGTAAAATTTAACAGGTATTTATAATACAATTCAAAAATCAATAAATAAATATAATTTTTCTACAAATTTTGGAAGCTGCAAAAGGTCTACAGAAGGTAATACTCTTTTAATCTTCTGTTAAGTCCAAATCCTTGACATAGTTAATGAAGGGTCTCCATATATTCTCAAATATCTGCTGTTTAGACCTTAATATATAGGTTATCCTTTCCAATGGGAGACTTGATAACATCTGCCTTATCCATTGAGTAGTGCCTAGTCTATGAGTACTTTTCCATAATTGTACAATACATTTTTTAGCATGAAGTAAGCAGAGATCTATAAATGCTTGTTCATTTTTACTGTAATTATGTTTCTCTAGGTACAAACCCAACAGAAAGAGTTTAGGGTTCAGTGAAACTTGTTTTGAAATAATTTTCTCTATTATAGCTCGTACCTCTTCCCAGAATGCTCCAGTCTCTCTTAATTGCCACATACAATGAAACAATGTACCTCTAGCTTCTGTACATTTTGTGCATATGTCTGATTTGTTTTTGTTGTATCGGTTTAATTCCACTGGTGTGACATATGTCATCATTAACCATTTGTACTGTATCAATTTAAGTCGAGTGTTTATTGACTTAGTATGAGCATTGGTACAAGCTGTTTTCCACTCTTCGTCTGAAATTTTAAGCTGCAAATTTTCCTCTCAAGTTTTCAATTTGTATTGTGAATTTTCAGACGAGCAAGATACCAGCAAATTATAAAATTCCGAAATGATACCCTTTCTCAAACTGTCCTTTATCATAATATTTTCCAAGTGTGAATGTAGGGGTCTGGTAAATGTGTTGTTTTGGTTTATCTTAACAAAACTTCTTAGCTGGAGGTATTTGTAGAAATGTTTACTATTGAGGTTAAAGGTACACCTCAGCTCCTCAAAAGACATCATAATGTCTGAGTCTGCTAAATAAAGATTTTGAATCATTTCAAGTCCCTTGGATTTCCATTCTTTAAATGTCGCATCTGCTCCTCCTGGTACAAAGAACTGATTGCCCCATATTGGACTATCTTGTGATAATACCTATGGTTCCTTTAAATATTTTTTTACATCATACCATACCTTTATCATGTGCTTTACTATTGGATTTTTAGTTTGCTTCCGTAATTTTTTAACTGTATCTGAGTATATGTATAAAGGAAGAGGTAATTTTAGACCGTGAGATTCCATTTCTATCCAATGAGGATCATTTATTGAAAAATAGAACATAATAGTTCTCAGCTGTACAGCCCAATAATAATACGTGACGTTTGGACGTTTTAGACCCCCTCGGTCAAATGGCAAATACAATAAAGATAAACGAAGTCTTGCTCTCCTATTGTTCCATATAAATCTCAGAAATATCTTTTTGATTTTTGAGAACAGGTCTAAGGGTGGTGGCAAAGGAATATTTTGGAATAGATAGAGTAGCTTTGGTAGTATATTCATTTTTAAAATGTTGATTCTCCCAATTGTAGATATTGGCAGAGGCACCCATCTTTCAATTGACTTATTAATATCTATCATTAAGGGGTCATAATTAGCATTAACAATATGTTCTAACCTAGACAGAATCTTTACTCCCAAATACTTAAACTGTTATACAACATTAAATTGGATTACCTCCGAAATTGGATCCCTTCTTTCATTAGCGTTGAGCAGTAATATAGAGGATTTAGTATTATTCACTTTGTATTCTGAAATCTCACCAAATGATTTAATTAGCTGTAGCAAGATTGGGATCAATTTATTTAAATCGGATATAAATAAAATTATATCATCAGCATACAAGGCAATTCTGTGTTCTATCTGTCCTGTTGTTATTCCACAGAACTGCGGGTGTGAACTTATTGCTATTGCTAGAGGTTCAATTGCCATTGTAAATAATAAGGGTGAGAGTGGACAACCTTGTCGGCAGCCTTTACTGATTGTTATTGGTTTTCAAATGTTTCTATTTGTTAAGATTTCTGATGTAGAATTTTTGTATATTACCCGAACCCATTTTATGAAGTTATTTCCACACCCAAATCTTTCTAACTTTAAAACAAATCAGATTAAGAAATAAAACAATGTCTCCCATGATTGCGTTGCCTTCCTCTGGGTGCTCCAGTTTCCTCCCACAGTCCAAAGACCTTCCTGCTGGTAAGTTAATTGGTCATTGTAAATTGTCCCATGACAAAGCTAGGATAAATCGGAGATTACTGGGTGGCGTGGCTGAAGGGCCTATTCCATATTGTCTCAATGTAATATATAAACTTTGAACAGTGGGGAGACACTGATGGACCACATCACTGCCAAGGGGTAGGCATGGGTCAGACATGCTGCTGGGGACCGGGTCAGCAAAGCAAGATCCTGGGGACATGTAAGGGTGAGACTCATGGGCGGGGCCATTCAGGCGATGAAGGGGCACACATGCCACAGCAGGAAAAGCATGCAGGTGGTGTGGTGCTGAAGGGAACCATGTAACGGTGGGATGTGCACACGATGTCAAGGCACACACGGGGTGGGTGAGGTAGTTCTGACGGGTTGCATGCAATGTCAGGGCACACAGGGGGTGGGTGAGGTGGTGCAGAGGGGTTCCACGTGATAGTGAACCACACACGGGGTGGGTGAGGTGGTGCAGAGGGGTTCCATGTGATAGTGAACCACACACGGGGTGGGTGAGGTGGTGCAGAGGGGTTCCACGTGATAGTGAACCACACACGGGGTGGGTGAGGTGGTGCAGAGGGGTTCCACGTGATAGTGAACCACACACGGGGTGGGTGAGGTGGTGCAGAGGGGTTCCACGTGATAGTGAACCACACACGGGGTGGGTGAGGTGGTGCAGAGGGGTTCCACGTGATAGTGAACCACACACGGGGTAGGTGAGGTGGTGCTGAGGAGCAGTACCTGATGGTGATGATATCTCCATAGTTACCCTGGATGTACCAGCTGCAGTTAATGGCCGGGGGGTAGCTGATGGGCCAGGAGGGGCTAGAGATGACTCCACGCTCTTCTTTGCGAGGCTCAAGTTTTCCATGACAGGCAGCTGGAGATGGAGGCAAAGAGACACTGGCATCAAACTCTGACATCCACACACCCCAATCTGCACCATGCTCAGCCTCCACCCTCTGGATGACACACGCCCACTGGCCTACAGACCCACCCTGCCACCTGCTCGGCACAGATCAGACCTGATCGAGCCTCATTTCCCGCAGACTGCACATCACTGACGTAGAAAGGAACGCAAATGCAATGGTAGCATTCATTTTGGGAGGATAAGAACATAAAAGCAAGGATGTAATGCTGAGACTTGATAAGACAGTGGTCGGACCACACGGAGTATTGTGAGCAGTTTTAGGCCCCTTATCTAAGAGAAGAAGTTATGGCATTGGAGAGGGTTCAGGGGAGTGTCGCAAGAATAATTCTGGGAATGCAAGAGTTAATATACGAGGAGCATTTAATGGCTTAGGACCTTTACTCACTGGAGTGTAGAAGACTGAGGAGGATCTCATTTAAACCTATTGAATATTGAAAGGCCTATGTAGAGTGGACACTGAGAGGATCTTTTCTTTAATGGCTGAATTAGGATCAGAGGGCACAGCTTTACAATAGAGGGACATCTATTTAGAAAGGAGATGAGGAGGAATTTCTTTAGCCAGAGGGTGGTGAATCTGTGGAATTCATTCCCACAGATGCCTGTGAATGGGTATATTTAAGGTGGAGGTTGATAGCTTTATCAATGTAGGTGTCAAAGGTTATGGGGAGAAGGCAGGAGAGTGGGGCTGAGAGGGACAATAAATTCCCAATGGTGGAATGGCAGAGCAGATTTGATGGGTCAAATGGCCTAATTTTTTCTTACATTTTATAAAACCATAAGGCATTGGAGCAGATTTAGGCCGTTTGGCTTTTAGTACACTATGTTGCTGGACAGCAGATGGCTAGAGGCTCCTCTGACCCAATGATTGGAAGAGAACCATTCCTTTGCTCAGAAACGGATGGACTTCTACAAACCAGCATTTGACTGAGTCCAGAACCAGTTTATATTGTAGACTAAATCCATGCAACATCTTTCACAGGCCGACTGCATCAAGAACACAGCAGATGCTTGGGTTAAGCTCTCCTGTCACACAGCAGGCTTGGCTGAGAACATAAAACAGTACAGCACAGTACAAGACCTTCAGCCCACAATATTGTACCGACCTTTTAACCTACTCCAAGATCAATCTAACACTTCCCTCCTACATAGCCCTCCATTTCTCTTTCACCCATGTGAGAACCATAAAACCATATAACAATTACAGCATGGAAACAGGCCATCTTGGCCCTTCTAGTCCGTGCCGAACGCTTACTCTCACCTAGTCCCACCTACCTGTACTCAGCCCATAACCCTCCACTCCTTTCCTGTCCATATACTTATCCATTTTTTTTTTAATGACAAAATTGAACCTGCCTCTACCACTTCTACTGGAAGCTCGTTCCACACAGCTACCACTCTCTGAGTAAAGAAGTTCCCCCTTGTGTTACCCCTAAACTTTTGCCCCATAACTCTCAGCTCATGTCCTCTTGTTTGAATCTCCCCTACTCTCAATGGAAAAAGCCTATCCACGTCAACTCTATCTATCGCCCTCATAATTTTAAATACCTCTATCAAGACCCCACTCAACCTTCTATGCTCCAAAGAATAAAGACCTAACTTGTTCAACCTTTCCCTGTAACTTAGGTGCTGAAACCCAGGTAACATTCTAGTAAATCTCCTCTGTACGCTCTCTATTTTGTTGACAAATCTTTCCTATAATTCGGTGACCAGAACTGTACACAATACTCCAAATTTGGCCTCACCAATGCCTTGTACAATTTTAACATTATATCCCAACAATTAAACTCAATACTCTGATTTATAAAGGCCAGCATACCAAAAGCTTTCTTCACCACCCTATCCACGTGAGATTCCACCTTCAGGGAACTATGCACCATTATTCCTAGATCACTCTGTTTTACTGCATTCCTCAATGCCCTACCATTTACCATGTATGTCCTATTTTGATTAGACCTACCAAAATGTAGCACCTCACACATATCAGCATTAAACTCCATCTGCCATCTTTCAGCCCACTCTTCTAACTGGCCTAAATCTCTGCAAGCTTTGAAAACCTACTCCATTATCCACAATGCCACCTATCTTAGTATCATCTGCATACTTACTAATCCAATTTACCACCTCATCATCCAGAACATTAATGTATATGACAAACAACATTGGACCCAGTACAGATCCCTGAGGCACACCACTAGTCATCAGCCTCCAACCTGACAAACAGTTATCCACCACTACTCTCTGGCATCTCCCATTCAGCCACTGTTGAATCCATTTTACTACTTCAATATTAATACCTAAAGATTCAACCTTCCTAACTAACCTTCCGTGTGAAACCTTGTCAAAGGCCTTACTTAAGTCCATTTAGACAACATCCACTGCTTTACCCTCATCAACTTTCCTAGTAACCTCTTCAAAAAATTCAATAAGATTTGTCAAACATGACCTTCCATGCACAAATCCATGTTGACTGTTCTTAATCAGACCCTGTCTATCCAGATAATTATATATACCATCTCTAAGAATACTTTCCATTAATTTACCTACCACTGACGTCAAACTGACAGGCCGATAATTGCTAGGTTTACTCTTAGAACCCTTTTTAAACAATGGAACCACATGAGCAATACGCCAATCCTCCGGCACCATCCCCGTCTCTAATGACATTTGAAATATTTCTGTCAGGGCCCCTGCTATTTCTACACTAACTTCCCTCAAGGTCCTAGGGAATATCCTGTCAGGACCTGGAGATTAATCCACTTTTATATTCTTTAAAAGCGCCAGTACTTCCTCTTCTTTAATCCCGAGATTACTACCTTTGCAGTCCTTCTTCTTAACTCCCTTCCTAACTCCCTATATTCCCCTTTCAGGACCTCTTCCCTTTTCCTACCTATGTCATTGGTATCTATATGTACCACGACCTCTGGCTCCTCACCCTCCCACTTCAGGATATCTTGGACGCGATCAGAAACAGAGAAGATTCATTCCTGTGAATCTGGCAGAACAGAAACTGTACTGTGGCAAGCACAAAGGCTTTACAACCATCAAAACTGCCCAATGCATCACCGGTACCAGTCTACCCACCATAAAGGTGGTGGAAAAGGGCCAGTAACATCATGAAAGATCTCACCCACCCTGCTCAAGGACTGTTTATCCCATCCCCATCAGCATCCATGCCAGTATCACCAGATTCAAAGAGTTACTTTCCCCAAGCAGTAAGACTGATCAACACCTCCACCCAGTAACCCACCCCTCTGCAACCCCAACCACCATTACTTTATCATTCCCTTTCAGTCACCTTATGTAAAGATTCTCTTGTGCCTAGCTTCACTTTATGTACATACAATGTAGTATATAAGCTATCTTAAGAAACCCCAGTCTCCTTGGCTGTGTAAGTCTAGGGAAGACACATTTGGTCCTGCCAAACCCGTGAGATTGAAACAGCTCGCCCACCCTGAAGCCTGGTTTGTGTGGATTCTGTATAATTTGCTACCCTGTTACAACTCATTGCCAGGAAAAACAGACAGCACACTGCATACGATTAAAGGAGTTATCTATATGAATCTTAACTTAAGGGTTAGATAAGAAAAGAAACAAACAAACAAACAAAAGGGCCCATTATAACTAAACAGTCAGATATGCACAAGTTTGAGCTCAACTCTTCCCAAAATTGATATTCACCGATCCTCAGCAGACCCTGCCACCTAGCTCCATCAAATCAACGATCGGTTCTCTCCAGCATCTTCTCTCGTTCTCTCCCGCTGAGCAAAACAGCCCGGCTCACATTCTAAAGCACTCGATATCTCTAACCATAACCCAAACACTGCTTCTACAGAAAGACCATTATATTAGCAGCGAACCCTTTCCCAGGGCGTTACTCTTATGTATTTATATTTATTGTGATTTTTTTTTTATTGTTATGATGTCCCACCTCCTTCAAAAAGGCAACAATTATACCAGTGCCTAAGAAGAGTAGTGCAAACTGCCTTAATGATGTTACACCCTGGTTCACATTTTTACTGCTGTAGGTATTTCATTTCAGCAGTTCTGTAAGAGCAGTCTATTCTGCTGTCAGCCTGTTTGGGTTATTGTTGAACATGAGGGATGCTGAGGAACATATGTCATCCAATTAGGATGGTGGAACTGGGAGAGGTTTTGTGAGGGACACTAAAGTTGGTCTTGGGTTTTTTGTTTGATGGGAGATGGAGAAAGAAGATGCTGGGGAGAACCAGTCGTAGGATTCGACCTGGGAGAGGACCGTGATTCGAAGGAGTCAGGTGCCAAGATCAACTGAGGATCAGTGAATATGATTTTGGGAAGATTTGAGCTCCAACATGTGCACAGTTGACTTTAAATTACAATGGGATGCTTTTGTTTTCTTTTCCTTTTTTTTCTTTACTAAACCTTAGTTAAGATTCATAAATATAATTCCTTTAATCATATACAATGTGCTGTCTGTTATTTCTTGGCAATGAGTTGTAACAGGGTAGCATCCATACGAACCGGGGTTTGGGGTGGGAGAGTCATCTCAATCTCACAGGTTTGAAAGGACCAGAGTTTGTATTCCCTAGACTTACGCAGACAAGGAAACCAGCGGGGTTTCAATGACTATCACCTAGTAGCACGCACATCTACAGCAATGAAATGCTATAATAAAATGAACTCCTGCCCCAGCAAGGACCTGGACGCACTGTAATTTGCCTATCACAATAAGTCTACAGCAGATGCTCTACTCTCTATATACACATGACTGTGTGGCTAGGCATAGCTCAAATATCAGCTATACATTTGCTGATGATACGACCATTGTTGGTGGAAACCCAGATGGAGATGAGAGGGCATACAGGAGCGAGATATACCACTAGTGGAGTGATGTCACAGCAACAATGTTGCACTCAACGTCAGTAAGACAAAAGAGCTGATTCTGGACTTCAGGAAGGGTAAAATGAGAGAACATGAACCAATCCTCATAGAGGGATCAGAAGTTCCTGGGTGTCAAGATCCCTGAGGATTTAATCTGGTCCCAATATATCGATTCGGCTATAAAGAAGGCAAGACAGTGGCTATACCTGTATTTCATTTAAGATTTTGAAGAGATTTGGTTTATCAACTAAAACACTCAAAAACTTCTATAGATGTATCATGGAGAGCTTTCTGACAGGTTTCATCACTCTCTAGTATGGGGGAGCTACTGCACAGGAATGAAAGAAGCTACAGAAAGTTGTAAAATTAGTCAGCTCTATCTTGAGTACTAGTACCCAAGAGAACTTCAAGGAACGGTGCCTCAGAAAGGCTATGTCCATTACTAAAAACCCCCATTACCCAGTGCATGCCCTCTTCTCATTGTTACTGTCAGGAAAAAGATACAGAGGTGTGATGGCACACAGACACAGACACACACACACACACACACTCTCTCTCTCTCTCTCTCTCAGCGATCCAGTAACAGCTTCTTCTCCTCTGCCATACAATTCCTAAATGGATATTGAACCCATGAAAACTACCTCACTTTCTAAAAAATATACATTATTTCCATTTTCGCACTAGTTTTAGTCTATTCAATATACATATATAGTAACTGTAATTGATTTACTTATTCACTTGTTTTTCTTTCTATATTATGTGTTGCATTGTACTGCAGCTGCTAAGTTAGCAAATTAGACACGCACTCAATGATTCAGGAACAGGATGTGTATATGTATGTATATCTATATACACACAAACATCCTCTTAATATATAGATTCTTTTACATGTACTGCTGCCACGAAACAACAAATTTCATGACATATGCCAGTGATATTAAACCTGTTTATCAGATGTCCCAATTCTTATACTTAGGGCACTATGACAAAAGCTTTCTTCACTATCCTAAGCACTTGAAGATGGGGGTGTGGGGAGGGCAGCACTGTAGTGTAGCAACTACTACAATGCTTTATTGTGCCAGTCTGACTGTATGCAGTCTGTACTTTCTCCCTGTGACCATGTGGGTTCTCTCTGGGTGCTCTGGAGTCCTCCCATAGTACAAAGACATTCAGGTTAGGGTTTGTACATTCTGGGCCTGCTATGTTGGCACTGAAAGCATGGTGACACTTGCAGGATGCCCCCAGCACATATTTAGACACCGTTGAGGCAAAACGGTGCTTTTCACTGCACTTCTCAATGTACACTTGACAAATATAGCTCATCTTAAACTTTATCATCTATAACATCACTTTAGGGAGCATTCAGCTGACAAAGTGCTCAGGTCTGAAATCCCTGCTTTACCTCCCCTACTCCCCCAGCCATCCCCATGTTTTACAACAGATTTTATGTTGCTTGGGGTCCCTACCACCAGAGTGGGGCAGGAGACCACACAGCAACACGGCACCCAGTCTGCAGATTACCAAACAGCCACATGTTAAAGCAAAGGGGAATGAAGTCTCACCCATTCCGGAACATTCTGCTCCTCCCAGGAAGAATAAACCAGCTGAAAAGTAAAGGAGAGAGACTGTGAAAGTGAAGAGCGTATTACTTATACAGACCAGATGGAAAGTAGTGAAAACAAGATGGCCCAGTGAACTATCCACCTTTACACAGTCAGAGAGAGATATTTCAGACCCAGTAACCCTCCTCTTCAGAGACCCCAGACCCAGTAACCCTCCTCTTCAGTGAGACCCCAGACCCAGTAACCCTCCTCTTCAGAGACCCCAGACCCAGTAACCCTCCTCTTCAGAGAGACCTCAGACCCAGTAACCCTCCTCTTCAGAGACCCCAGACCCAGTAACCCTCCTCTTCAGAGACCCCAGACCCAGTAACCCTCCTCTTCAGAGACCCCAGACCCAGTAACCCTCCTCTTCAGATTGAGACCCCAGACCCAGTAACCCTCCTCTTCAGAGAGACCCCAGACCCAGTAACCCTCCTCTTCAGAGAGAGACCCCAGACCCAGTAACCCTCCTCTTCAGAGAGAGACCACACACCCAGTAACCCTCCTCTTCAGAGAGACCACACACCCAGTAACCCACCTCTTCAGAGAGAGACCCCAGACCCAGTAAACCTCCTCTTCAGAGAGAGACCCTCAGACCCAGTAACACTCCTCTTCAGAGAGAGACCCCAGACCCAGTAACCCTCCTCTTCAGAGAGAGACCCCAGACCCAGTAACCCTCCTCTTCAGAGACCCCAGACCCAGTAACCCTCCTCTTCAGAGAGACCCCAGACCCAGTAACCCTCCTCTTCAGAGAGAGACCCCAGACCCAGTAATCCCTCTCTTCAGAGAGAGACCCCAGACCCAGTAACCCTCCTCTTCAGAGAGACCCCAGACCCAGTAACCCACCTCTTCAGAGAGACCCCAGACCCAGTAACCCTCCTCTTCAGAGAGAGACCCCAGACCCAGTAACCCTCCTCTTCAGAGAGACCTCAGACCCAGTAATCCCTCTCTTCAGAGAGAGACCCCAGACCCAGTAACCCTCTTCTTCAGAGAGAGACCCCAGACCCAGTAACCCTCCTCTTCAGAGAGACCACACACCCAGTAACCCTCCTCTTCAGAGAGACCACACACCCAGTAACCCACCTCTTCAGAGAGAGACCCCAGACCCAGTAAACCTCCTCTTCAGAGAGAGACCCTCAGACCCAGTAACCCTCCTCTTCAGAGAGAGACCCCAGACCCAGTAACCCTCCTCTTCAGAGAGAGACCCCAGACCCAGTAACCCTCCTCTTCAGAGACCCCAGACCCAGTAACCCTCCTCTTCAGAGAGACCCCAGACCCAGTAACCCTCCTCTTCAGAGAGAGACCTCAGACCCAGTAATCCCTATCTTCAGAGTGAGACCCCAGACCCAGTAACCCTCCTCTTCAGAGAGACCCCAGACCCAGTAACCCACCTCTTCAGAGAGACCCCAGACCCAGTAACCCTCCTCTTCAGAGAGAGACCCCAGACCCAGTAACCCTCCTCTTCAGAGAGACCTCAGACCCAGTAATCCCTCTCTTCAGAGAGAGACCCCAGACCCTGTAACCCTCCTCTTCAGAGAGAGACCCCAGACCCAGTAACCCTCCTCTTCAGAGAGACCCCAGACCCAGTAACCCTCCTCTTCAGAGAGACCTCAGACCCAGTAACCCTTCTCTTCAGAGAGACCTCAGACCCAGTAACCCTCCTCTTCAGAGAGAGACCCCAGACCCAGTAACCCTCCTCTTCAGAGAGAGACCCCAGACCCAGTAACCCTCCTCTTCAGAGAGACCTCAGACCCAGTAACCTTCCTCTTCAGAGAGAGACCCCAGACCCAGTAACCTTCCTCTTCAGAGAGAGACCCCAGACCCAGTAACCCTCCTCTTCAGAGAGACCTCAGACCCAGTAACCCTCCTCTTCAGAGAGAGACCCCAGACCCAGTAACCCTCCTCTTCAGAGAGAGACCCCAGACCCAGTAACCCTCCTCTTCAGAGAGAGACCTCAGACTCAGTAACCCTCCTCTTCAGAGAGACCCCAGACCCAGTAACCCTCCTCTTCAGAGAGACCCTAGACCCAGTAACCCTCCTCTTCAGAGGCCCCAGACCCAGTAACCCTCCTCTTCAGAGAGACCTCAGACCCAGTGACCCTCCTCTTCAGAGAGAGAACTCAGACCCAGTGACCCTCCTCTTCAGAGAGACCTCAGACCCAGTAATCTCTCTCTTCAGAGACCTCAGACCCAGTAACCCTCCTCTTCAGAGACCCCAGACCCAGTAACCCTCCTCTTCAGAGAGAGACTCCAGACCCAGTAACCCTCCTCTTCAGAGAGAGACACCAGACCCAGTAATCCTCCTCTTCAGAGAGCGACCTCAGACCCAGTAACCCTCCTCTTCAGAGAGAGACCCCAGACCCAGTAAACCTCCTCTTCAGAGAGAGACCCTCAGACCCAGTAACCCTCCTCTTCAGAGAGAGACCCTCAGACCCAGTAACCCTCCTCTTCAGAGAGAGACCCCAGACCCAGTAACCCTCCTCTTCAGAGAGAGACCCCAGACCCAGTAACCCACCTCTTCAGAGAGAGAACCCAGACCCAGTAACCCTCCTCTTCAGAGACCCCAGACCCAGTAACCCTCCTCTTCAGAGAGAGACCCCAGACCCAGTAACCCTCCTCTTCAGAGAGACCCCAGACCCAGTAACCCTCCTCTTCAGAGACCCCAGACCCAGTAACCCTCCTCTTCAGAGAGACCTCAGACACAGTAACCCTCCTCTTCAGAGAGAGACCCCAGACCCAGTAACCCTCCTCTTCAGAGAGAGACCTCAGACCCAGTAACCCACCTCTTCAGAGAGACCCCAGACCCAGTAACCCTCCTCTTCAGAGAGAGACCCCAGACCCAGTAACCCTCCTCTTCAGAGAGACCTCAGACCCAGTAATCCCTCTCTTCAGAGAGAGACCCCAGACCCAGTAACCCTCCTCTTCAGAGAGAGACCCCAGACCCAGTAACCCTCCTCTTCAGAGAGAGACCCCAGACCCAGTAACCCTCCTCTTCAGAGAGACCTCAGACCCAGTAACCCTTCTCTTCAGAGAGACCTCAGACCCAGTAACCCTCCTCTTCAGAGAGAGACCCCAGACCCAGTAACCCTCCTCTTCAGAGAGAGACCCCAGACCCAGTAACCCTCCTCTTCAGAGAGACCTCAGACCCAGTAACCTTCCTCTTCAGAGAGAGACCCCAGACCCAGTAACCTTCCTCTTCAGAGAGAGACCCCAGACCCAGTAACCCTCCTCTTCAGAGAGACCTCAGACCCAGTAACCCTCCTCTTCAGAGAGAGACCCCAGACCCAGTAACCCTCCTCTTCAGAGAGAGACCCCAGACCCAGTAACCCTCCTCTTCAGAGAGAGACCTCAGACTCAGTAACCCTCCTCTTCAGAGAGACCCCAGACCCAGTAACCCTCCTCTTCAGAGAGACCCTAGACCCAGTAACCCTCCTCTTCAGAGGCCCCAGACCCAGTAACCCTCCTCTTCAGAGAGACCTCAGACCCAGTGACCCTCCTCTTCAGAGAGAGAACTCAGACCCAGTGACCCTCCTCTTCAGAGAGACCTCAGACCCAGTAATCTCTCTCTTCAGAGACCTCAGACCCAGTAACCCTCCTCTTCAGAGACCCCAGACCCAGTAACCCTCCTCTTCAGAGAGAGACTCCAGACCCAGTAACCCTCCTCTTCAGAGAGAGACACCAGACCCAGTAATCCTCCTCTTCAGAGAGCGACCTCAGACCCAGTAACCCTCCTCTTCAGAGAGAGACCCCAGACCCAGTAAACCTCCTCTTCAGAGAGAGACCCTCAGACCCAGTAACCCTCCTCTTCAGAGAGAGACCCTCAGACCCAGTAACCCTCCTCTTCAGAGAGAGACCCCAGACCCAGTAACCCTCCTCTTCAGAGAGAGACCCCAGACCCAGTAACCCACCTCTTCAGAGAGAGAACCCAGACCCAGTAACCCTCCTCTTCAGAGAGACCCCAGACCCAGTAACCCTCCTCTTCAGAGAGAGACCCCAGACCCAGTAACCCTCCTCTTCAGAGAGACCCCAGACCCAGTAACCCTCCTCTTCAGAGACCCCAGACCCAGTAACCCTCCTCTTCAGAGAGACCTCAGACACAGTAACCCTCCTCTTCAGAGAGAGACCCCAGACCCAGTAACCCTCCTCTTCAGAGAGAGACCTCAGACCCAGTAACCCTCCTCTTCAGAGAAACCCCAGACCCAGTAATCCCTCTCTTCAGAGACCCCAGACCCAGTAACCATCCTCTTCAGAGAGAGACCCCAGACCCAGTAACCCTCCTCTTCAGAGAGAGACCTCAGACACAGTAACCCTCCTCTTCAGAGAGAGACCCCAGACCCAGTAACCCCTCTCTTCAGAGACCCCAGACCCAGTAACCCTCCTCTTCAGAGAGAGACCCCAGACCCAGTAACCCTCCTCTTCAGAGAGACCTCAGACCCAGTAACCCTCCTCTTCAGAGAGAGACCCCAGACCCAGTAACCCTCCTCTTCAGAGAGAGACCCCAGACCCAGTAACCCTCCTCTTCAGAGAGAGACCTCAGACTCAGTAACCCTCCTCTTCAGAGAGACCCCAGACCCAGTAACCCTCCTCTTCAGAGAGACCCTAGACCCAGTAACCCTCCTCTTCAGAGGCCCCAGACCCAGTAACCCTCCTCTTCAGAGAGACCTCAGACCCAGTGACCCTCCTCTTCAGAGAGAGAACTCAGACCCAGTGACCCTCCTCTTCAGAGAGACCTCAGACCCAGTAATCTCTCTCTTCAGAGACCTCAGACCCAGTAACCCTCCTCTTCAGAGACCCCAGACCCAGTAACCCTCCTCTTCAGAGCGAGACTCCAGACCCAGTAACCCTCCTCTTCAGAGAGAGACACCAGACCCAGTAATCCTCCTCTTCAGAGAGCGACCTCAGACCCAGTAACCCTCCTCTTCAGAGAGAGACCCCAGACCCAGTAAACCTCCTCTTCAGAGAGAGACCCTCAGACCCAGTAACCCTCCTCTTCAGAGAGAGACCCTCAGACCCAGTAACCCTCCTCTTCAGAGAGAGACCCCAGACCCAGTAACCCTCCTCTTCAGAGAGAGACCCCAGACCCAGTAACCCACCTCTTCAGAGAGAGAACCCAGACCCAGTAACCCTCCTCTTCAGAGACCCCAGACCCAGTAACCCTCCTCTTCAGAGAGAGACCCCAGACCCAGTAACCCTCCTCTTCAGAGAGACCCCAGACCCAGTAACCCTCCTCTTCAGAGACCCCAGACCCAGTAACCCTCCTCTTCAGAGAGACCTCAGACACAGTAACCCTCCTCTTCAGAGAGAGACCCCAGACCCAGTAACCCTCCTCTTCAGAGAGAGACCTCAGACCCAGTAACCCTCCTCTTCAGAGAAACCCCAGACCCAGTAATCCCTCTCTTCAGAGACCCCAGACCCAGTAACCATCCTCTTCAGAGAGAGACCCCAGACCCAGTAACCCTCCTCTTCAGAGAGAGACCTCAGACACAGTAACCCTCCTCTTCAGAGAGAGACCCCAGACCCAGTAACCCCTCTCTTCAGAGACCCCAGACCCAGTAACCCTCCTCTTCAGAGAGAGACCCCAGACCCAGTAACCCTCCTCTTCAGAGAGACCTCAGACCCAGTAATCCCTCTCTTCAGAGACCCCAGACCCAGTAACCCTCCTCTTCAGAGAGAGACCCCAGACCCAGTAACCCTCCTCTTCAGAGAGAGACCCCAGACCCAGTAACCCTCCTCTTCAGAGAGAGACCCCAGACCCAGTAACCCTCCTCTTCAGAGAGAGACCCCAGACCCAGTAACCCTCCTCTTCAGAGAGAGACCTCAGACCCAGTAACCCTCCTCTTCAGAGAGACCTCAGACCCAGTAATCCCTCTCTTCAGAGAGAGACCCCAGACCCAGTAACCCTCCTCTTCAGAGAGAGACCCCAGACCCAGTAACCCTCCTCTTCAGAGAGAGACCCCAGACCCAGTAACCCTCCTCTTCAAAGAGACCCCAGACCCAGTAACCCTCCTCTTCAGAGAGAGACCCCAGACCCAGTAACCCTCCTCTTCAGAGAGAGACCCCAGACCCAGTAACCCTCCTCTTCAGAGAGACCCCAGACCCAGTAACCCTCCTCTTCAGAGAGACCTCAGACCCAGTTATCCCTCTCTTCAGAGACCCCAGACCCAGTAACCCTCCTCTTCAGAGAGAGACCCCAGACCCAGTAACCCTCCTCTTCAGAGAGACCCCAGACCCAGTAACCCTCCTCTTCAGAGAGAGACCCCAGACCCAGTAACCCTCCTCTTCAGAGAGAGACCTCAGACCCAGTAACCCTCCTCTTCAGAGAGAGACCTCAGACCCAGTAATCCCTCTCTTCAGAGACCCCAGACCCAGTAACCCTCCTCTTCAGAGAGAGACCCCAGACCCAGTAACCCTCCTCTTCAGAGAGAGACCCCAGACCTAGTAACCCTCCTCTTCAGAGAGACCCCAGACCCAGTAACCCTCCTCTTCAGAGAGAGACCCCAGACCCAGTAACCCTCCTCTTCAGAGAGACCCCAGACCCAGTAACCCTCCTCTTCAGAGAGAGACCCCAGACCCAGTAACCTTTCTTTTCAGAGATATTTCAAACCCAAATATCTCCTCCTCTGATGCAGCAATATCCAGCCCCCTATCCTGCCCTATGATACATAGGAAATAAAGAAACAAAATCAACACACTCTCAGCTTATGCACAACGAGACAAATGGCCCACTTGCATCTTTACAGCATATTATATCACCTCTGAACATATTACCACAGACCAGCTATACGGGCCAGTTCACTGAGCATATTTAAGATGGAAGCTGATAGTTCTTGAATCAGATCGACAAAGGTTATGGGGAGAAGGCAGGAGAGTGAGGTTGTGAGGAACAATAAGTCAGCTATAATATATTTATAAGCAAGGCAAGCTCGATGGGCTGAATGGTCGAACTTTGCTCCGAAGTCTTATGGATATCTCAGCACATCCAGTGTGGACACCCTTTCATTCCTCAGTGGCCACCATATCACTGTTGTGGTGACAAGCACCCAATTCACGCTCTGCAACCACAGTCCATAGTTCACAGGCTGACAAACCTCTTCTCACCATCATGCTCTCTGCTCTGATGCAGCATGCTCACTACATATTAATCCTTCTGGTTTTTACTTCCAATGCAATCAAAATTTGTTAAAAATTTTGAAGCGTTTCTTTAAATGCTTGCCACTGTATGTATTGCCCAATCTTGTAGCTTGACATAGAAACCTGTAATCCATCTGAGCCATCCCATCCCTCAGTATAATTACAGCTGATCCTCAACTCTGCTCTGGCGATGGTTCACGGGTCCACAATCCTTTCTAAATAAATTGATTACTCTGGCCCCAGAGCCTTCTGGAGAAGAGGGTGAAACAGATTCATCGGCTGGGGTGGAAGAACAAAGATCCTAAACCTGCTCCCTAACTGTCTTAGTCACAGTCACCCTAATCCTGCAGGGTCACCATCTACCTCAAGCAAACACCCCAAACCCCCTACCTGAGTGAGTTACCGTCCATAAGACCATAAGAACAAAAGATATATGAGCAGAATTAGGCCATTCAAGTCCATCGAGTCTGCTCATGGCTGATTCTGGATCCCACTAATCCTCATACACCTACCTTCCCACCATGTCCTTTGATGTCCTGACCGATCAGGAAGCTATCAACTTCTGCCTTAAATATACCCACACTTGGCCTCCACTGCAGTCTGGGGCAGAGCATTCCACTGATTTACTACTCTCTGGATAAAAAATTCCTCCTTACCTCTGTACTAAAAGGTCACTCCTCAATTTTGGGGCTGTACTCTCTAGTTCTAGATACTCCCACCGCAGGAAACATCCTCTCCACATCCACCCTATCTAGTCCTTTCAATATTCAGTAGGTTTCAATGAGGTCCCCCGCATTCTTCTAAATTCCAGCGAGTACAGGACCAAAGCTGCCAAACGCTCCCCATACGTTAACCTTTTATTCCTGAAATCAGCCTCGTGAACCTCCTCTGGACTCTCTCCAATGACAACACAGAACTGTTGACAATACTCCAGGTGTGGCCTGGCTAGTGTTTTATAAAGGCTCAGCATTATCTCTTTGCTTTTATATTCTATTCCACTTGAAATAAACGTCAACATTGCATTTGCCTTCTTTACCATAGACTCAACCTGTAAATTAATCTTCTGGGAGTCTTGCACTAGTCTACACCTCTGATGTTTGAACCTTCTCCCCATTTTCTCCCATCCACCTGGGCAAGCTCCTCTCTCATGCCTCTGTAATTCCCTTTATTCCACTGCTATACTGATACATGTGACTAATGCTTCTCCCTCTCAATCTGCAGTATGAATTCAAGGGTTCCTTTATGTTAAATTCCCTAATAAGATCTGGGTTATTACACAACCCATCTAAGATCGCCTTTCCCCGAGGACGCTCAAGCACAAGCTGCTCAAAAAAGCCATCTCATAGCATTCAACAAATTCCTTCTCTTGTGATCCAACACCTACCTAATTTTCCCAATCCCCTTGCATATTTAAGTCCCCCTTTACAATTGTGTCATTACTCTTTATTACATTCCTTTTCCAGCTCCCTTTGTGATCTCAACCCCACATCTTGGCTGCTATTTGGAGGCCTATATATGATTCCCATAATGATTTTTTTTAAAATCCTTGCAGTTTCTTAACTCCACCTACAGAGATTCAACATTCTCTGACCCTATGTCACCTTTCTAAAGAAGTAATTCCATCTCTTACCAATGGAGCCACACCACTGCCTATGCCTTCCTGCCTGTCCTTTTGATACAAAGTATATCCTTTGATGTTAAGCTGCCAACTATGACCTTCTTTCAGCTACAACTCAGTTATGCCCACAATGTCATACCAATCAATCTGTAATTGTGCCACGAGTTTGTCCACCTTATTCCGAATGCTACGCACATTTAAATACAGCACCTTCGGCCCTGCATTCCTTGCCCTTTTGAATTTTGCCTCTGTGGTACAATTTAACTCTTTGCTCTGTCTGCACTTGTACCAAATCATTGACTTGTCCTTCTTTGCATTCATGTTACATCCAGCATCCCCAGCTCTATCATACTGGTTCCTATCTTTGTCATATTAGTTTAAACCACTTCCAAAAGCTCTAGTAAACCTGCCCACAAGAATATTAGTCCCCCTTGGATTCAAGTGCAACCCGTCCCTTCTGTACAGGTCCCGCTTGCCCCAGAAGAGGCCCCAATTATCCAGAAATCTGACTCCTTGCCCCCTCTCCAATTCTTCAGCCACTCATTTATCTGCCACCTCATTCTATTCCTATTCTCACTGTTCTGTGGCACAGGCAGCAACCCCGAGATTACTGCTCGAGGTCCTGCTTCTCAGCTTCCTTCCTAACTCCCTGTATTCCACTTTCAGGACCTCCTCCCTTTTCCTTGCTATGTCGTTGGTACCAATATGTACCACAACTTCCGGCTACCCACCCTCCCATTTCAGGACATTGGGAACCCTTTCAGAAACATTGTGGACCCTCGCACCTGGGAGGCAAACTACCATCTGTGTTTCCTTTTTGTGTCCACAGAATCTCCTATCTGTCCCCTGGCTACAGAGTCCCTATTACTGCTGAAAAATCTTCAGTTCCCTAACCCTTCTGAGCCACGGGGCCAGACTCAGTGCCAGAGGCACGGCCACTGTTGCTTCTCCCAGTAGGTAACCAAAATGGTACTCAAAATGGAGTACTTATTGTTGAGGAGGATGGCCACAAGGGTGCTCTCCAATGTATCTGAGTTTCTCCCTTCTCTCTCCTGATAGTCATTCAACTGTAGCCATCGGGGTGACTACCTCCATGTAGCTCCTGTTGACCACTGCCTCACTTTCCCTAATAAGCCAAAGGTCATCAAGCTGCAGCTCCAGTTCCCTAACCCAGTCTACAGCTGCATCTCCAAGCACCTGGTGCAGATGTGGTCATCGGGGAGACTGGGAGTCTGGAAACCCCACATCTGACATCCACAACAGCACCCTGGCTCTGTGAACATATTTCTTATTCTCTCACGAGTTAAATAAGAAATAAGGTCACCTTAACCCTGAGCACAGCCCAAATCTTACAGGTTCAACACCTGACCTGAGCAAATACCCCAGACCTCCCACCTGATGGAGCACAGTCCAGAACCTCCCGGGTAGTAAACACAAAGTACACTGCAGATGCTGTGATCAAATCAACACGTACAAACAAGCTGGATGAACTCAGCAGGTCGGGCAGCATCCGTTGAAATGAGCAGTCAACTTTTCGGGCCGAGACCCTTCGTCAGGACTGAAGAGGGAGGCGCAGGGGCCCTATAAAGAAGTGGGGGAGTGTGGGAAGGAGAAGGCTGGTACGTGTCAGGTGAAAAACCAATAAGAGGAAAGATCAAGGAAGGGGGTGGGGGAGGGGAAGCAGGGAGGGGATAGGCAGGAAAGGTGAAGAAGGAATGTAAGGGGACAGCACTATGTGTAGTAGAAGGCAGAATCATGAGAGAGGTGATAGGCAGCTGGAGGAGGAGGCAGAATTAAACTGGGATGGGGGAAGGGAGAGGGAGGGAATTACCAGGGCTGAGTATCAAATCATTAGGGATGCAGAATCAGAAAGAATAGCAAATATGGTACTCAAGGTGTTGTATCTAAATGCGTATTGTATAAGAAATAAGGTGGATGATCTTGTTGCAATATTATAGATTGCCAGGTATGATGTTGTGGCCATCACTGAATCATGGCTGAAGGATGGTTGTAGTTGGGAGCTGAATATTCAAGGTTACATGCTGTATCAGAGGGATGGGAAGGTAAGCAGAGGGGGTGGCGAGGTTCTACTGGTAAAAAATGGCATCAAATCAGTAGAAAGATGTGACACAGGATTGGAAGATGTTGAATCCTTGTGGGTTGAGCAAAGAAATTCAAGGATAAAAGGACATTGATGGCAGTTATATATAGGTCCCCAATAATGGCTGGGAGGTGGACCACAGGATACAACAAGAAGTAGAAAAGGCAAGACAAAAGGGCAATGTTATGGTAGTCATGGGAGATTTTAACATGCAGGTCGAATGGGAAAATTAGGTTGGTAATAGATCTCAAGAGAATGAGTTTATTGAATGCCTAAGAGATTTTTTTTGGAACAGTTTATTATTGACCCTACGAGGGGATCAGCTATACTGGATGGGTGTTATGTAATGAACTGGAGGCAATTAGGGAGCTTAAGGTAAAAGAACCCTTAGGAACCAGAGATCACAATAGGATTGGGTTCAACTTGAAATTTGATTGGGAGAAAGTAAAGACTGAGGTAGCAGTATTTCAGTGGAGTAAGGGAAATTACAGTGACATGAGAGAGGAGCTGGCCAAAGTAAACTGGAAGGAGCTGCTGGCAAGTATGTCAGCAGAGCAGCAATGGCATGCGTTTCTGGAAAAAATGAGGAAGGTGCAGGACATGTGTATTCTGAAAATGAAAAAGTATTCAAATGGTAAATTAGTACAACTATGGCTGACAAAGGAAGTCAAAGCTATTGTAAAAGCAAAAGAAAGGGCATACAAGAAAGCAAAAGTGGTGGGAAGATAGAGGATTGGGAAGTTTTTAAAAACCTACAGAGCGCAACTAAAAAACTAGAAGGGAAAAAATGAAATATGAAAACAAGTTAGTAAATAATATCAAAGTAGATAGTAAAAGTTTTTTCAATTATGTTAAAAATAAAAGAGAAATGAGAGTGGATATAGGACCGCTAGAAAATGAGGCAGGAGAAATAATAACAGGGATAAGGAGATGACAGATGAACTAAATGAGTATTTTGGATCAGTCTTCACTGTGGAAGACACTAGCAGTGTGCCTGATGTTGTAGAGTGTGAAGGAAGAGAAGTTACTATTACAAGGTAGAAGATGCTCAAAAAGCTTAAAGACCTAAAGGAACATAAGCCACCCGGACCAGATGTACTGCATCCTAGGGTTCTAAAAGAGGTAGTGTTAGAGATTGTGGTGGCATTAGAAATGATCTTTCAAAAATTATTGGACTCTGGCATGGTGCCAGAGGACTGGAAAGCTGCAAATGTCACTCCATTCTTTAAGGAGGAAGGCAGCAGAAAGGAAATTATAGACACGTTAGCCTAACCTCAGTGGTTGGGAAGATGTTGGAGCAAATTGTTAAGGATGAGGTGACGGAGTACTTGGTGACACAGGACAAGACAGAACAAAGTCAGCATGGTTTCCTTAAGGGAAAATCCTGCCTGATGAACCTGTTGGAATTCTTTGAGGAGATTACAAGTAGGATAGATAAAGGGGATATAGTGGATGTTGTGTATTTGGACTTTCAGAAGGCCTTTGACAGGGTGCCACAATGAGGCTGCTCACCAAGTTAAGAGCTCATGGTATTACAGGGAAGTTACTAACATGGTTAGAGCATTGGCTGATTGGTAGGAGGCAGCGAGTGGGAATAAAAGGATCCTTTTCTAGTTGGCTGCCAGTGACTAGTGGTGTTCCGCAGGGGTCGATGTTAGGACCACTTCTTTTTATGCTGTATATAAATGATTTAGATGATGGAATAGATTGCTTTTTTGCCAAGTTTGCAGATAATATGGAGGAGCAGGTAGAGTTGAGGAAATGGATAGGATACAGAAGGACTTTGACAAATTAGGAGAATAGGCAATAAAGTGGCAAATGAAATACAATGTTGGAAAATGCATGGTAGTAAAAGAAATAAATGTGCAGACTATTTTCTAAACAGGGAGAAAATCCAGGAATCTGAGATGCAGAGGGACTTAGGAGTCCTTGTGCAGAACACCCTGAAGGTTAACTTGCAGGCTGAGTCAGTGGTGAGGAAGGCAAGAGGTCTAGAATACAAGAGCAAGGATGTGATGCTGAGGCTTTATGAAGCACCGGTGAGGCCTCACCTTGAGTATTGTGAACAGCTTTGGGCCCCTCATCTTAGAAAAGATGTGCTGGCATTGGAGAGATGATTCCAGGAATGAAAGGTCTATCATACAACGAACATTTGATGGCTCTGCGTCTGTACTCACTGGAATTCAAAAGGATGAGAGGGGACCTCATTGAAACCTTTCAAATGTTGAGAGGCCTAGACAGAATAGATGTGGAAAGGATGTTTCCCATGAAGGGAGAGTCTAGGACAAGAGGGCAAAGCCTCAGGATAGAGGAGCACCCTTTCAAAGCAGAGATACATAGAAATTTCTTTAGCCAAAGGGTGGTAAATTTGTGGAATTTGTTGCCATGTGCAGCTGTGGAGGCCAGGTCATTGGGATGTATTTATGGCAGAGATTGATAGGTTCTTGATTGGACACGGCATCAAAGGTTACGGGGAGAAGACTGGGAACTGGGGTTGAGCTGGAGAAAAAAACAAGGATCAGCCATGACTGAATGGCTAAGCAGATTCAATGAGCCAGATTGCCTAATTCTGCTCCTATGTCTTACCGTGAAACCATTCAGGTTTACCACTTGATCTGAGGAAACATCCCAAAACCCCCTTCCTACCTGCCTCAGTTACGGTCAATTTAACCCTGAGCACAGCCCAAATCCTGAATATTCATCACGTGGCCCAAAAGTGAGACCATCTGTTGGCCTTCACCACGTGCACAGCTCAGACTCCAGCTCAACGGCCAGGTTTATTGCAGATGCAAACATCTGCTGCAGATATGACTACTGTGAATCTCACTACACCCACACATCAGAAGGTTTTCCACTTCATTAAAACTTCCTGTCAAAGGTTCGGACAGATAAATCAGAATCAGGTTTAATATCACTGATATACATCATGAAATTTGTTGTTTTACAGCAGTATAGTGCAATACATAAAAAATTATACAGTAAATTGCAATAAGAAATAAGATATATTAAAATATTAAATAAGCAGTGCAAAATACACGCGAAAATAGTGAGGTAAGTGTTGATATCTCTACCTAAATATTACTTAGCTGTTAATTAGCATGGAATATTTAAATCCCGATCACAGAAAAACCAGCACAGATTCAGTAAAGTTAGCCATGCTCTACTGGGAATCGTTTATCAGTGAAGCAATGGGAGTCCAGGTCTATGCTGTTCATATAAAGGTGATGGCAGTCTTGGCTATCAAACCTCATGCCCTTCATCGCCCCATGTGTCTCCAAGAGCAATCAGACTGAGGAGACTGCCAGGGGTCAAAAACTAGGGGGCACAGAAACAAAGTGATTTCTGAAAGAAAACCAGCTTGGAAACTTTAAATAAAGCACAGTGACTGGGGTTCAGTTGGATAGGTTTACTATAGAATTAAAAGGGAACTGGTAGGGGAAGAATTTACAGGGATTAGGGGAGAGGAACTGCTCTGGTATAATGCTAGCATAGTCCATTAGCCAAACACATTGTCACTCGCAGGAAGCACCAGGCAGAATTCTAAGTACTTACAACCTGAAGCAGCTACAAACAGCCACAGTGTTGAAGACACAAGCACAGCTTGTCCCCCCAACCCCCACATTAGCATTTAGTACTCTGGTCACGGGCTTCTTATGAAGATAATGATAAGATATAGGAGGAGAATTAGGCCATTTGGCCCACTGAGTCTGCTCTGCCATTCCATCACGTCTGATTTATTATTCCTCTCAACCTCATTCTCCTGCCTTCTCCCCATAACCTTTGACACCCTGACTAATCAAGAACCTATCAATGTCCGCTTTAAATATACCCAATGGTATATTTAAACAGCTGCCTGTAGCAATAAATTCCACAGATTCAGAATCAGGTTTATTATCACCGGCATGTGACATGAAATTTGTTAACTTAGCAGCAGCAGTTCAATGCAATACATAATTTAGCAGAGAGAGAAAAAAAAATAAAAACATAATAAATAAACAAGTAAATCAATTACATGTATTGAATAGACTATTAAAAATGTGCAAAAACAGAAATACTGTATATTTTTTAAAAAGCGAGGTAGTGTCCAAAGCTTCAAAGTCCATTTAGGAATAGGATGGCAGAGGGGAAGAAGTTGTTCCTGAACAGCTCCCAACTAAAAAAATTCCTCATCTCTATTCTAAATGGACATTCCTCTGTTCTGAGGCTGTGCCCACTGGTCCTAGACTATGGGGAACATCCTCTCCAAATCCACTCTACCTAGGCCTTCAGATCCCCCCCCCCCATTCTTCTAAGCTGCAGCGAGTACAGACCCAAAGCCATCAGTTTGGATGGCACGGTACCACAGTGGTTAGCACAATGGTACCAATAACCAAGGTTCAATTCCCACCATTGCCTGATCAAAGTTTGTATGTTCTCTCTGTGACCACATAGGTTTCCTCCAGTTTCCTACCACAGTCCAAAGACGTACCAGTTAGTGGGTAATTGGTGATTGTAAATTGTCCCGCGATTAGGCTCGGGTTAACTCTGGGTTGTTGGGTGACACGGCTCGATGGGCTGGAAGAGCCTATTCTGTGTTTTATCTCTACAAATAAAAAATAAAATAATTCAAACTCTCTTCATACATAACCCAGTCATTCCTGGGATCATTCTCGTGAACCTCCACTGGACCCTCTCCAATGTAGACAGCAGAGTCACAGACCCTCACCTACTCCAACTCTAGCAGCCACACGGAGCCCATCTTATCCATGCCTAGTAGGTGTTTACCTGACCTCATCCCATTTGCCTGGGTTTGGCTCAATTCCCTCTGAGCCTGTTCGGATTGTTCCTAATTGTGCTAACCTCAATCATTCTCTCTGGTAGTTTGTTCCACACACCTACTGGAGATTCAAAGAGTCAAAGTACATTTATTATCAAAATATGTATACAGTGTGGCACGTGGCCAAGTGGTTAGGGTGTTTGACTAGCGACCTGAAGGTCTTGAGTTCGAGCTCAGCTGAGGCAGCGTGTGTGTCCTTGAGCAAGGCACAATGCTCCAGTCTACCCAGCTGAAAAATGGGTACCGGCTGGGGGTAATAAATGCTGGGGGTCAACCTCGTGATAAGACTGGTGTCCGGGCGGGCGGGGGGGGGGTGGGGGAGTCACTTCACGCCACAGAGACCAGCATAAGCACCGGCCTGATGAGCCACAAAGGCTCAGGACAGGACTTTGACTTTGATATATACTGCAGACAGTCATGCAACAAAGAAAACCATGGAACTCGTTCAAAGAAAATATCAAACACCCATCGTGCAAAAAAAACCAAATTGCACAACAAAAAGTGAGTGAATAACACACAGCATATTAAATATCAAACCACAGAGTCCTTGAAACGACCTAGGAAGGTTCAATTCAGTTTCGCGCTGTGTTATTTGTTGACTACAGACCACAAATCCATGCCAAAGCACCCCGATGAAATCACACAAAGCACCAAAAAAAAGAGTAAGTAGAAGCACACGTAACATAAACTGCATAGTCCTCAAAAATGAGTCCACGGCCACAAGCTGCATTGATGAAATCTTGCAGCACGAGGAAGACTCCTGCACTTTCCTCTAGCAGCAGTGAGAGGGAAAGGTAGATCAAGCACAGAATGACTGCGCTGAGCACCCACTTGCCTCCTGTTCTCATCCCGCTCGATTTCAACCTTGCTCAATGCTTTAATTGGTAAGGGTTAACGGAGCCGATCATGGGTTTGTGCTGCACCATGAGGCTGCAGACTCCACTCTCAACCTTGCCGAATTCCCCAGAGACAGCAAAAGTGCCAGATCACTCATTCAGCCCAAAACTCATCACCAAAATGTAAATTACAGGCTCCAATCACACACAGTAATAGAAGTTTATTTAAAAGAAGTAGTTTTATCAACTGTCTGCAGGATGGCGCCATCATGTGGATCACTCCCTGTGTCAAAGACTTCCCCTCAGGGAGAGTAGGTTGAAAGGTTGGCATTGCCATAGATGGTTGTCCATAAGACCATAAGACAAAGGAGCAGAAGTCGGCCATTCGGCCCATCGAGTCTGCTCCGCCATTTCATCATGAGCTGATCCAATCTCCCCTTTAGTCGCATTCCCTCGCCTTCTCACCATAATCTTTGATGCCCTGACTACTCAGATACCTATCAATCTCTGCCTTAAATACACCCAATGACTTGGCCTCCACTGCCACCCGTGGCAACAGATTCCACAGATTCACCACCCTCTGGCTAAAAAATTTTTTTCGCATCTCTGTTCTGAATGGGCGCCCTGCAATCCTCAAGTCATGTCCTCTCATACTAGACTCCCCCACCATGGGAAACAACTTTGCCACATCCACTCTGCCCATGCCTTTAAGCATTCAAAATGTTTCCATGAGGTCCCTCCTCATTCTTCTAAACTCCAAGGAGTACAGTGCAAGAGCGGTCAAACGTTCCTCATACGTTAACCCTCTCATTCCCGGAATCATTCTAGTGAATCTTCTCTGAACCCTCTCCAATGTCAGCACATCCTTTCCTAAATAAGGAGCCCAAAACTGCACACAGTATTCCAAACGAGGTTTTACCAGTGCCTTATAGAGCCTCAACATCACATCCCTGCTCCTATACTCTATTCCTCTAGAAATGAATGCCAACATTGCATTCACTTTCTTCACCACCGACTCAACCTGGAGGTTAACCTTAAGTGTATCCTGCACGAGGACTCCCAAGTCCCGTTGCATCTCAGAACTTTGAATTCTCTCCCCATTTAAATAATAGTCGGCCCATTTATTTCTTCTATCAAAGTACTTGACCGTACACTTTCCGACATTGTAATTCATTTGCCACTTCTTTGCCCATTCCCCCAATCTATCCAAGTCTCTCTGTTTCCTCAGCACTACCGGCCCCTCCACCTATCTTTGTATCATCAGCAAACTTAGCCACAAAGACATCTATTCCATAATCCAAATTGTTGATATACAACATAAAAAGAAGCAGCCCCAACACGGACCCCCGTGGAACACCACTGGAAACCGGCAGCCAACCAGAATGGGATCCCTTTATTCCCACTCTCTGTTTTCTGCCAATCAACCAACGCTCTATCCACATATGTAACTTCCCCGTAATTCCATGGGCTCTTATCTTGTTCAGCAGCCTCATGTGTGGCACCTTGTCAAAGGCCTTCTGAAAATCCAAATACACAACATCCACTGCATCTCCCTTGTCTAGCCTACTTGTAATTTCCTCAAAAAATTGAACTAGGTTTGTCAGGCAGGATTTTCCTTTAAGGAAACTATGCTGAGTTCTGCCTATCTTGTCATATGCCTCCAGGTACTCCGTAACCTCATCCTTGACAATCGACTCCAACAACTTCCCAACCACCGATGTCAAGCTAACAGGTCTATAATTTCCTTTTTGCTTCCTTGCCCCCTTCTTAAATAGCGGAGTGACATTTGCAATCTTCCAGTCCTCCAGAACCAGGCCAGAATCTATCGACTTTTTAAAGATCATTGCTAATGTCTCCGCAATCTCCACTGCTACTTCCTTCAGAACACGAGGGTGCATTCCATCTGGTCCAGGAGATTTATCTACCCTTAGACTATTCAGCTTCCTAAGTACTTTCTGTCGTAATTGTGACTGCGTATATTTCTCTTCTCTGACACCCTTGAATGTCCGGTATATTGCTGATGTCTTCTTCAGTGAAGACTAATGCAAAATACTCGTTCAGTTTCTCCGCCATTTCCTTATCTCCCATTACAATTTCTCCAGCATCATTTTCTATTGGTCCTATATCTACTTTCACCTGTCTTTTACTCTTTATATACTTGAAAAAGCTCTTTGATATTATTTGCTAGCTTCCTTTCATAGTTCATCTTCTCCCTCTCAATGACCTTCTTAGTTTCCTTTTGTAAGATTTTGAAAACTTCCCAATCCTCTGTCTTCCCACTAATTTTTGCTTCCTTGTATGCCCTCTGCTTTGCTTTTACTTTGGCTTTGACATCTCTTGTCAGCCACGGTTGCATTCTTTTTCCATTTGAAAATTTCTTCTTCTTTGGAATATATTTGTCTTGCACTTTCTTCACTTCTCGCATAAACTCCAGCCACTGCTGCTCTGCTGTCCTTCCCGCTAGTGACCCTTTCCAGTCAACCTTGGCCAATTCTTCTCTCATGCCACTGTAATTTTCTTTACTCCACTGAAATACCAACACATCAGATTTTGGCTTCTCTTTCTCAAATTTCACAGTGAACTCAATCATGTTGTGATCACTGCCTCCTAAGGGTTCCTTCACTTCCATCTCTCTAATTACCTCTGGTTCATTACACAATACCCAATCCAGTACAGCCGATCGCTAGTGTGCTCAACAATAAGCTGTTCTAAAAAGCCATCTCGTAGATATTCTACAAATTCTCTCTCTTGAGATCCAGTGCCGACCTGATTTTCCCAATCCACTCCCATGTTAAAATCCCCTACAATTATCATAACACTGCCATTCTGGCAAGCCTTTTCTATTTCCTGTTGTAATTTGTAGTCAACATCACTGCAGCTGTTTGGAGGCCTGTAGATAATTGCCATCAGGGTCCTTTTACCCCTGCAATTTCTTAGCTCAACCCATAAAGATTCTGTACCTTCTGATCCTATGTCAACTCTTTCTAATGATTTAATATAATTTCTTACCATTAAAGCCACGCCACCCCCTCTACCTACCTGCCTATCCTTCCTATACACCGTGTATCCTTGGACATTCAGCTCCCAGAGACATGCATCCTTTAGCCACGTCTCAGTGATGGCCACAATATCATGCCTGCCAATCTGTAACTGTACAACAAGATCATCCACCTTATTCCTTATGCTGCGTGCATTTAAGTATAACACCTTAAGTCCAGTATTTGGTATTTTTGCATTGATTGCACTGCAACTTTATTGCACTGCAACTCAAACCAATGGCTGCAAATTTGCTCCATTACCTGCTTGTCCTTCCTGACATCCTTACTGCTCACTACCTTAGATCTATTTCTGTTTTCCCACTCCTCCACTCCATCATTCCAGTTCCCATGCCCCTGCAAAATTAGTTTAAACCCTCCGTAACAGCTCTATTAAACCTTCCCACCAGGATATTGGTTCCCCTAGGATTCAAGTGTAACTCGTCCTTTTTGTACAGGTCACACCTGCCCCAATGATCCAGAAACTTGAATCCCTGCCCTCTGCTCCAATCCCTCAGCCACGCATTTATCCTCCACCTCATTCCATTCCTACTCTCACTGTCGCGTGGCACAGGCAGTAATCCCGAGATTACTACCTCTCTGACAGTGGTGTCTGAAAAGAGGATGCTGTCCTAGTTGCATGCCATCTTGGACAATGACTCCCATCCACTCCATAATGTACTGGTTAGGCACAGGAGTATATTCAGCCAGAGACTCATTCCACCGAGATGTAACACTGAGCGTCACAGGAAGTCATTCCTACCTGGGGCCATTAAACTTTACAACTCCTCCCTCGGAGTGTCAGACACCCTGAACCAATAGGCTGGTCCTGGACTTATTTCCACTTGGCATGATTAACTTATTATTATTTAATTAGTTATGGTTTTATATTGCTATATTTCTTCACTATTTTCCTGGTTGGTGCGGCTGTAACGAAACCCAATTTCCCTCGGGATCAATAAAGTATGTCTGTCTGTCTGTTTGTGGTACTTCTTCTCAACTGCCTTCCTAACTCTCTATATTCTCCTTTCAGGACCTCTTCCCTTTTCCTACCTATGTCATTGGTACCTATATGTACCATGACCTCTGGCTTCAGGAAGGCACGGAGAGACCACTCCCCGCTGAACATCGACGACTCCTCGGTAGAGATCGTTAAGAGCACCAAATTTCTTGGTGTTCACCTGGTGGAGAATCTCACCTGGTCCCTCAACACCAGCTCCATAGCCAAGAAAGCCCAGCAGTGTCTCTGCTTTCTGCGAAGGCTGAGGAAAGTCCATCTCCCACCCCCCATCCTCATCACATTCTATAGGGGTTGTATTGAGAGCATCCTGAGCAGCTGCATCACTGCCTGGTTCGGAAATTGCACCATCTCGGATCGCAAGACCCTGCAGTGGATAGTGAGGTCAGCTGAGAAGATCATTGGGGTCTCTTTTCCCGCCATTACTAACATTTACACTATACACTGCATCCGCAGAGCAAATAGCTTTATCAAGGACCCCAAGCATCCCTCATACAAACTCTTCTCCCTCCTGCCATCTGGGAAAAGGCACCGAAGCATTCTGGCTCTCACGACCAGACTAAGTAACAGTTTCTTCCCCCAAGCCATCAGACTCCTCAATACCCAGAGCCTGGACTGACACCAACTTACTGCCCTCTACTGTCCCTATTGTCTTGTTTATTATTTATTGTAATGCCTGCACTGTTTTGTGCACTTTATGCAGTCCTGGGTAGGTCTGTAGTCTAGTGTAGTTTTTTTCTGTGTTGTTTTTACATAGTTCAGTGTAGTTTTTGTACTGTTTCATGTAACACCATGGTCCTGAAAAACGTCGTCTCATTTTTACTATGTACTGTACCAGCAGTTATCATCGAAATGACAATAAAAAGTGACAACTCCTGGAAATCCGATCTCAAAGACAAGGCTTCAGTTAATTTTTCGTAAAACTACACTTTATTCATAATCGATTAATAGGTACTCAACTAAGCAGCCAGAGGAGTGGTCATATCTCATCACTCATATCAGCTGCCTTTGTCCCTTGACTCCAGAGGAGCCTGCACTTCCCTAGCCTAGGAGAGTTATTTCCCTCCTTGCTCAAGTCCCCTCAGTGACCCAGATCTATCACCCCACTAGGCAGAGAATCGCCATCCTCAGTAACATTAGAACCATAAGACCATATCATAGTAGAATTAGGCCATTTGGCCTATCAAGACTGCTCCTCCATTTCATCGTGCTGATTTATTATCCCTCTCAACCCCATTCCCTTGCCTTCTTCCTGTAACCTTTGACATCATCACTAATCAAGAATCTATCAACCTCTGCTTTAAATGTGCCCAATAACTTTACCTCCACAGCCGGCTGTGGCAATTAATTGCAGAAATTCACTACTTACTGGCTAAAGAAATTCCTCATCTCATTCTAAATGGACATCCCTCTGAGACTGTCTTCTGGTTCTTGACTCCCCCACTATAGGAAATATCCTTCCCATATCTACTCTATCCAGGCCTTCCAATACTTGATGTTTCAAAAAGATCCTCCCTCATTTTTCTAAGCTCCAGCGAGCACAGGCCCAGAGCCATCAAATGCAATTCATACATTAATCCTTTAATTCCCAGAATCATTCTCATGAACATCCTCTGGACACTCTCCAATACCAGCACATCTTTTCTTAGATAAAGCACCCAAAACTGTTCACAATGCTCCAAGTGCAGTCTGACCAATGCCTATAAAGCCTCAGTATTAGATTCTTATATTCTAATCCTGTCTACTCCCTTACAGGGAAAGTTGAGGAACAATTGATAGCATCAGTTAAGCATGTACAGGCCATGAGCCAGAGTTCATTGGGTTAAACACAGGTTCTGGCCAGTTTGTGTGGGATGTAGGGGAGCTGTAGATGAGTCTCTGAACGCTGTCATGCAGCACCTGGTATACACAACACCCTGCTATGGAATACTGGTCAGTGTCAGCAGAGCAGAGAGGGTGCCTCACTGTATGGGTAGTCCTCAAATAAACATGGGAAGACTGCAGGTGTATCCCTGCGAGCACACTCTGGAATGAACCTTGGCATCTTCTACCAGACAACCGGACAAGGAGGAATCCTGGAGGAAGACGAGCAACAACCTCACTCATTCCTGGTACAGTTACTGAGGACATCAAATGATCCGACCTTACGTGGAAATCTGGTGGTGAGGTCCTGGGACTTGTCACTCCTGGGACTGCACATCTCACACAACCTCTGACCATCAAGAAAGCTCACCAACACCTTTACTTTCCAAGGAGGCTCGAATTACTTTCTAAACTCGTGTCACTCTACAGAAGCGCAGTAGAGAGCATCCTAACAAGCTGCATCACCACGTGGTGTGGAAACTGCTCGACAACAGACAGGAAGGCTCCACAACGGGTAGCTAAAACTGCTCAACGCACCACCGACACCAGCTTACCCACATGAAGGGCATTCTACCATCAGCAAGGAGGCTACATAGCATCCATAACAGGACCAGCAGACTCAAAAACAGTTACTTTCCCTTAGCAGTAAGACTGAGTAACCTTCTATCCACTAACCCAATCCCCACCACCACCATTTTATCATTTCCCGTCAGTCACTCTATGTACAGACACTCCTGTGCCTAGTCACTTTATGGACATGCAATCGATGTATATAAGCCATCTTACATATTTATAGTTATTACGATTTTTTAATTATTATTTTACTCTTTATCTTATTTTGGTGTTTTTGTGTGGTGTATCAGATCTGGATTAACAATTTTTTTCAGTCTCCTCTACATTACTGTACAGAAAATGACATTAAACTATCTTGAACCCTGAAGAATATTTCATCATCACTTTAACTCTGCTTTGGGAAGCAGTCCAGAGCATCACCATCCCTTATTGCTTCAGGAATCTGATTACATTTTGATCAGACTACTATCCAATCCACTTGAGACCAAGGGTATTCTACCAAAGTGTTGGAGAGCCTAAGACAGACATAGAGAACCCCAATGCACACAGAGGCAGATGGTAGTGGGAAAGGAAAGGTTGCTTACAGTGCTGGGGATTCAAGGAGCAGAGGTAATTACACTGTTTGTGCTGTTGCCCTCTGATTTCTGCAGCTGGGAATCCCCACACTTCTCCTGGATTTTCCAAGCTGCACTGACAAACATTCCCAGAGATGGGGAACTTTGCTTTGGTAGCAGAGCCCTCCATATCTTGAGAAAGAGAACAGTCAACATTTTGGACCGAGACCTGAAACATCGACCGCACTCTTTTTCATAGATACTGCCTGGCCTGCTGAGCTCCTCCAGCATTGTGTGTGTTACTTGCATTTCCAGCATATACAGATTTTCTTTTTTGCCCAAATCTTGATCAGCAGCACCGTTGTGCCAAGCACAGGCCCTCTCTCCAGAGGCACCATCAGTCCCATCACTCCTCCCCCCTCAGAGGGTCAGGAGTCATGGTTGCTCCATCGGCACTTCAGGCTTGTCTCACTGCTCTGCTCCCCTGAATAACAGCCCATCCTGGCTCTGGGTTACCTTCAATTCTTCAGCCCCAGAACAAATCCTTCAGGCCCATCATGTCTACACTGACCATGATGAGAACCTTTACTAATCCCCTCTGCCCACACAAGGTGCCTCTCTGGAGGAGGAAAGGGAGAGCAATTTCAAGTTCCTGGGTGTCAACATCTCTTAGGATCTATCCCAATACATTGATGCAGCTACAAAGTAGGTACAACAGCAGCTATATTTCATGAGGAGTTTGAGGAGATTTGGTATGTCACCAAAGACACTCGCGAATTCCTACCAAAGTACTGTGGAAAGTATTCTAACAGCTGCATCACCGACTGGAATGGGGGGTAGGGGCTACTGCATAGAATCAAAGTAAGCTGCAGAGAGTTGTGAACTTAGTCAGCTCCATCATGGGCATCCAGGACATCTTCAAGGAGCGATGCCTCAAACAAAGGGCTCCATGATTCAGGACCCCCATCACCAGTACTACTTATGAACTTATGTACTACTTATTTAATTTAACTTCTAATATATATAGTACTAATTTAGCTTTTATTATTATATATTGCAATGCACTGCTGCTGCATAACAACAAATTTCACAATAGGTGCCAGTGATATTAAAGCTGACTCTGATATAAACACTTTGATAATAAATTGACTTTGAACTTACATTACAGGACATACCAGGCGCTGGGTTGTGCAAGTTGCCATTATAGTCTCCCCACTGCCATGTAAACACAGCTCTCAATAATCCTACAACACCTGATAGGTCAAACTCTCCCTGCTGTTATCTACTGCCCATCCCCTCTGTACAGCCCTTTCCTTTGTCTAACAGTTACAAGGTTCTTGCACACTGTGCGCAAACAGAAACATAGCTGAGAGAAGGACAGGACTGGCAGCTGAATATTCCAGAATACAGATGCTACAGGCATGACAGAGGTACAAGGAAACAAACAGGGGTTGTGGCCTCTTTGTTAATGGAAGGTATAACAGCATTAGAGATGACACCCTTGGGGGGTGAGGGGGATCGTCCAGTGAGGCCATATGAGTAGAATTTAGAAAAAAGGGGCGAGCCACTCAAGAGTGTATTATAGTTCTTCTTCCCACCCTCCTCCAATGGGGACTTGAGGAGCAAGAGTGTAGAGCAATTGCTCATGGCTCTAATAATATTAGTGGGAGATTTTAATTTTCTGGCCCTGATGGAGCCACCCTGATGGTTAAAGGCCTGTAGGGGGTGGAATTTGTGGAATACATCCAGGAAAATTTCCTTATCAATATGCAGAGGGCCCTACTCGACAGGATGCAGTATGGACCTCCTCAGGGAATGAGGCAGGACAAGTAACTAAAAGGGATAATTGGGGGGAATTAGACAGAGATCTAGCAAAGATCGATTGGGTGAGTCTCTCTGAAGGGAAATAAATAAATGTCAAGTGAGAGGCTTTAGGAGTATGATATCAGGAGCCCAAGAGCAGTATGCTCCTGTTAGGATGAAGAATAATCCTGACAATTTCAAGGAACCTTGCCTGACAAGAGATATTGTGGCTCTAGTCAAGAAAAAGGAAGCATATATTCAGTTTAAGAGGTTAGAATGAGCAAATCCACTGATGACTATAAAAAGACTGAGAAGGACTGCCACAGCGTGACACTCTTTCAGCTCAGGGCATTGGAATTCAGAGTTCATTCCCAATGCTGACTATAAGAAGTTTATAAGTCCTTCCCGTAAGCATGTGGGTTTCCTCTCATAGTCCAAAGATGTACCGGTTAGCAGTACTTGGTCATAGAACATAGAAGAAATCAGCACAGGAACAGGCCATTTCCTCCAATCTACACCATGTCCATATCTCTCCATCTTTCTTACATCCATAAGACATAGAAGCAGAATTAGGCCATTCAGTCTATCAAGTCTGCCCCGCCATTCCATCATGGCTGATTCCCCGACCCCACCCAACCCATACACCTTCTTGCCATATCCTTTGATGCCATGACCAATCAAGAGAATATCAACTTCCACATTAAATTTACGCATGGACTTGCCCTCCACTGTAGTCTGTGGCAGAGCAGTCCAAAGATTTACAACTCTCTGGCCAAAAATACTCCTCCTTACCTCTGTTCTAAAGGGTTACCCCTCAATTCTGAGGCTGTGCCCACTAGTTCCAGATACCCCCACCAAAGGAAACATCCATACCACATCCACCCTATCTAGTTCTTTCAACTTTCACTAAGTTTCAATGAGATCCCCCCTGCAATCTTCTAAGTTCCAGTGAGTACAGGCCCAAAGCTGCCAAATGCTCCTCACAGGTTAACTCCTTCATTCCTGGAATTATCCTCCGGAACCTCCTCTGGACTCTCTCCAAAGACAACACATCCTTTCTGAGATATTGTGCCCAAAACTGTTGACAATATTCCAAGTGTGGCCTGACTAGTGTCTTATAAAGGCTCAGCATTATCTCATTGCTTTTATATTCTATTCTCCTTGAAATAAATGCCAATATTGCATTTGCCTTCTTTACCACTGACTCAACCTGTAAATTAACCTTCTGGGAGTCTTGCATGAGGACTCCAAAGTCCCTCTGTACCTCTGATGTTTGAACCTTCTCCCCATTTAGATAATAGTCCACACTAACGTTCCTTTTACCAAAATACATTATCATACATTTCTCAACGCTGTACTCCATCTGTCACTTTTTTGCCCATTTTTCCAATTTGTCTAAGTCCTGCTGCAATCGCATTGTTTCCTCAGCACTACCTACCCCTCCACCTATCCTTGCATCACCCACAAACTTTGCCAGAAAGCCATCACTTCTATTATCTAAATCATTGACAAACAACGTGAAAAGCAGCAGTCCCAATACTGATCCCTAAGGAACACCACTAGTCACTGTCAGCCAACCAGAAAAGGCCCCTTTTATTCCCACTCACTGCCTCCTGCCTGTCAGCCATTCCACTATCCATGCCAATATCTTTCCAATAATGCCACAGAATAATGCCTCATGTGTGACACCTTATCAAACGCCTTCTGAAAATCCAAGTAAATGACATCCACTGCCTCGCCTTTGTCCACCCTGCTTGTTACTTCCTTGAAGAATTCTAACAGATTTGTCAGGCAAGTTTTCCCCTAACAGAAAACATGCTGACTTTGAATTATATTATCATTTGTCTCCAAGTGTCTCAACACCTCATTCTTAATAATAGACTTCAATATTTCCCCAAATACTGAGAATCAGAATCAGAATCCTTTATTATCGCCAAGTTAGGCTAACTGGCCCATAATTTCCTTTCTTTTGCCTTCCAACCTTCTTAAAGAGTGGAGTGACATTTCCAATCTTCCAGGACCATGCCAGAATCAAGTGATGCTGAAAGATCATGACCAATGCATCCGTTATCTCTTAAGCAATCTCTCTTAGGACTCTGGGACGTAGCCCATCTGGCCCAGGTGAATAATCCACCTTAAGACCTTTGAGATTGCCCAGCACTTTTTCTTTTGTAATAGCAATGGCACTCACTCCTGCTCTCCGACACTCATGGTCCTCTGGCACACTGCTAGTGCCTTCCACAGTGAAGACATATGCAAAGTACCCATTAAGTTCATCTGCCATTTCTTTGTTCCCCATTACTACCTCACCAGCATCATTTTCCAGTGGTCCAATATCAACTCTCACCTCTCTTTTACTCTTTATATAACTGAAAAAAATGTGGTATCCTGTTTTATATTATTGACTAGTCTGCCCCCACATTTCATCTTTTCCCTTCTTACAGCTTTTTTAGTTGCCTTTTTCTGGATTTTAAAAGATTCCCAGTCATTCATCTTCCCACTCACTTTTGCTACCTTATATGTTTATGCAGTCCTTTGTCAGCCATGGTTGATACCCCTGTCATTTGAGATCATCTTCCTTTGTGGGACACATCTAACCTGTGCCTTGTGAACTACACCAAGAAACTTCAGCCATCTCTGTTCTGCCATCATTCTCCTCCACCTGGGCAAACTCCTCTCTCATGCCTCTGTACTTTCCTTTCTTCCATTGCTATACTGATACATGTGATTTATGCTTCTCCCTCTCAAACTGCAGTATGAATTCAATCATGTTATGATCACTGCCTTCTAAGGGTTCCTTTACGTTAAACTCCCTAATAAGATCTGGGTTATTGCACAACACCCAATCTAAGATTTCCTTTCCCCGAGTAGGCTCAAGTACAAGCTGCTCTAAAGAGCCATCTTGTAAGCATTCACGCACCTATCCAATCATCTCTCATGTATTTGCCTCTACCAGCATACCAGGCAGTGTATTCCAAGCATCCACCACTCTCTGAGTATAAAACTTACCCCTCACATTCCCTTTGAACCTATTCCCTCTCACATTCAATGCACACCCTCTGGTATTAAACATTTCAAGCCTGGTAAACAGATACTCTCTGTCCACTCTATCTATAATCTTGTAAACCTCTATCAGATCTCCCCTCACCCTCTGCTGTTCCAGAGAAAACAGCACAAGTTTATCCAGCCTCGTGATAGCATATGCCCTCTGAACTAAGCAGCATCCAGGTAAACCTCTTCTGCACCCTCTCAAAATCCTCAACATCCTTCCTATAATGAGGTGACCAGAACTGTACACAATACTCCAGATGTAGCCTAATCAGAGTTTTATAAAGTTGTAACATAATCTCCTGACTTTGGAACTCATTGCCTTGACTAATAAAGGCAAGCAGTCCAATGAGCCTTCTTAACCACCTTATCAACCTATGTAGCCACTTTCAAGGAGCTATGAACTTGGATCGCAAGATCTCTCTGCTCAGCAACACTCTGAGGGTTCTTGCCCTTAACAGTGTATAGTCTCCTTGCATTTTCCCTACTGAGATTCAGTACCTCACACTTATCTGGGTTAAACTCCAGTCTATATCTGCAACTGATCTATATCATGATATATTATTTGCCAGTCTTCTGCACTATCCATCAACTCCATCAACCTTGGTATAATCCAAAAACTTACGAATCCACCCATCTATATTTTCATCTGGGTCATTTATATACAGAACAAACAGCAGAGGTCCGTGTACAGATCCTCGCCAAACTACACTAATTACAAATCTCCAGCTCAAAAAAGTGTCTTCAACCACCACCTTCTGTCTTCTAAGCTCAACCCAGTTCCAAATCCAAACAGCCAATTCATTATGGATCCTATGCAGCTTAATCTTGTGGATTAGCCTCCCATGAGGGACTTTGTCAAATGCATCACTAAAATCCATTAAGACAACATCTTCTGCCCTACCCTCATCAATCGCTCTCGTCACCTTATCAAAAATATCAATCAAGTTAGTAAGGCAAGATCTGCATTGCACAAAGCCATGCTGGCTCTCACTAATTAGACCATGGGTTTCCAAATGCTGAAATATATCGTATCCCTAAGAATCTTCTCCAGCAATTTCCCTGCAACTGACATGAGACTCATTGGTCTATAGTTCCCTGGAATTTCCCTTGTTCCTGTTTTAAATAGAGGAGCAACATTAGCCACTTACCAGTCCTCTGGGACCTCACCTGAGGCCAGAGGACACAAAGATACTGTTTGAGGGCTTAGCAATCTTGTCTTTTGCCTCCCTCAATAACCTGGGATAAATCCCATCAGGGGCTGGAGACTTAACTACCTTAATTCTCATTAGGAGGCTCAACACTTCCTCCCGCTTGACCTCTAAACACCCAAATGCATTTATACACTTAGCACAGATCTCCTGGTCCTCCTCATTCTTTCCCTTGGTAAATACTAAAGCAAAGAACTCATTAAGTACCTCACTCACATTCTCTGCATCCAAGCAAATGTTCCCCCCTTTATCCAGAGTGGTCCTACCCTCTCCCTAGTTATCCTTTTACTCTTGATGTCTGTAAAGAAAGCCTTGGGATTCACCTTAATCCTACTGACCAAGGACTTTTCATGGCCCCTCCTGGCTTTCCTAACTCCCTTCCTTAGTTATTTACTGGGTTATTTATACTCATGTGCTTCGTTTGATTCTGACTTCCAAATCTTTACATACTTTTGCTTTTTCTTCTTGACTAAATTTATCCCTTCTTTGGACATCCAAGGTACTCTTAGCTTCCATCTCCATCCTTCCTTCTAACAGGAACGTATCCTTCCTGTACTCTGTGCAATTGAGTTTTACACAACCTCCACAAGTCTGATGTGGACTTGCCAGAGAAAAGATGTTCCCAATGCCCTCATAATTTGCCCTACTGCAATTTAAATCTCTCACAAGGACTATGCCCATCTTTATCTATAGCTATTCTAAAAGTTAAGGAGTTATGGTCACTCTTGCCTAACTGTTCATCCACTGGATGGTCAGTCATCTGGTCAGACTCATTACCCAACACCAGGTCCAATACGGCCCTTCTCTCATGGGACCGCCCATGTAATGATTTAAGAAACCTTCCTGGATACCCTTAACAAATTCAGCCCCATCTAAACCCCTTACACCAAGGAGATCACAGTTCATATGAGAAAAGCTGAAATTCCACATGACAACAACCCTATTATTTTTACACATTTTGTTAATCTGATTACAAATCTGTTCCTCAATGTCCTAGTGGCGGTTAGGGGGTCTGTAATACAATCCCATCAGTGACTGCATTCTTCTTATTTCTGAATTCTACTTAAATGGAGTCAGTGTCCTGACCCCTCCACTATATCTCCCGAGTACAGCTGTGACATTGTCTCTGAATAATAGTCCAACTCCACCCCTTTTTTTTACCTCCTCCCCTATCTTTTCTAAAACTTAGGAAACGTGGTACAGTAATTGTCCATTCCTGCCCCTCTCTCAATCAAGTTTCAGTAATGGCTACAACACCATAGTTTCATGTACTGATCTGTGCTCTAAGGATCATCACCCTTACCCATAATACTCCCAGCATTAACATATACACACTTCAAACTATCCCACCCATCATACCTGTTTTTTCGATTTTGCTTTTCAATACTTTCCCTGACATTTACCTTCTGGTCCAATCCTTCACTTACTGACCTGGGGCACTGGTTCCCAGCCTACTGCAAATCTAGTTTAAACTCTCTCGAGTAGTATCAGTAAACCTTCCGGCCAAGATATTAATTCCCCTCTAGTTCAGGTGCAACCCGTCCTTCTTGTACAAGTCACCCCTTCCCCAGAAAAAGGTTCTAATCTTCCAAGAAGTTGAAACACTGTCCCTTGCGCCATCTCTGCAGCCACTCATTCGTCCTTGCTATCACCCCATTCCTACCTGACTGGGCCACTGCACAGGGAGTAATCTGGGGATTACACCCTTGGAGGTCCTTCTTTCCAGCCTCTTTCCCAACTCTATATACTCACTGCGTAGGGCCGCTTTCCCCCTTTGTAAATTGTCCCTTGATTGGGCTAGGGTTAAACCAGTGAGTTGCTGAGCGGTGAGCTCAAAGACCCAGAAGGATCTGTTCCACACTACAGCTGCAAGAAAAAGTTTGTGAATCCTTTGCAATTACCTAGTTTTCTGCATTAATTTTTCATAAAATGTGGTCTGATCGTCATCTTAGTCACAATAATAGACAAATGTAATCTGCCTAAACTAGTAACACACAAATATTTGTACTTTTCATGTCTTTATTAAACAGATTGTTTAATCATTCACAGTCCCGACTGGAGAAAGTATGTGAACCCTTGTATTTAATAACTGGTCCTTTAGCGGCATTAACCTCCATCAAATGTTTCCTGTAGCTGCTGATCAGCCTTGCACAACAAGGAGGAATTTTAGATCATTCCTCCATACAAAACTGTTTAAGTTTATCAATATTTCTGGGATACCTTACATGAGCAATCCTCTTCAGGTCATGCCACAGCATCTTACACATAAGACATTTTAGGCCAGTTGGTCCATCGAGTCTGCTCCACCATTTAATCATGACTGATCCTTCCCCCCTCCTCAACTCCATTCCACGTCTTCTCCCTGTAACTTTGATGCCATGGCCAATCAAAAACCCATCAATCTCCACCTTAAATACACCCAATTACCAGGCCTCCACAGCTGCCTGTAGTAACAATCTCCACAAATTCACCACCCTCCGGCTAAAGAAATTTCTCTGCATCTCTGTTTTAAATGGATGCCCCTCTATCCTGAGGCTGTGCCCTCTTACCCTAGCTTCCCCCACCAAGGGAATCATCCTTTCCACATCTACTCTGTCAACATTCACAGTTCAACATTCAAAAGGTTTCAATGAGATATTCACACACCCCCCAATTCCAGCGAGTACAGACCAAGAGCCATCAAATGTCCTCATATAACCCTTTCATTCCCAGAATCATCCTTGCAAACTCCTCTGAACCTTCTCTAATGTCAGTACATCTTTTCTTAGAGAAGCCCAAAACTGTTCACCATACTCAAGTTGAGGCCTCACCAGTGCCTTATAAAGCCTCAACATCACATTCCTGCTCTTGTATTCAAGACCTCTTGAAATGAATGCTAACATCGTATTTGCCTTCCTCACTACTGACTCAACCTGCAAGTTAACTTTTATTCCCACTCACTGCCTCCTACCAATCAACCAATGCTCTAACAATGTTAGTAACTTTCCTGTAATACCATAGGCTCTTAACCTGGTAAGCAGCCCCATGTGTGGCACCTTGTCAAAGGCCTTCTGAAAGTCCAAATATACAACATCCACTGCATCCCCTCTATCTATCCTACTTGTAATCTCAACGTCTTGACACAATTTTGAATTCATTGTTCCCTCTAAAATTGCAAGCTGCCCAGGCCCTTGAGGCAGCAAAGCAGCCCCAAACCTCCATGCTTCACAGATGGGATGAGGTTTTGGTGTTGGTGTACAGTGGCCTTTTTCCTCTAAACACAGCAGTGTGCTTTTCTGCCAAAAAGTTCAACTTTGTCTCATCTGTCCATAGAACATTATCCCAGCAGCATTATGGAACATCCAGGTGGTCTTTTGCAAACTTAAGACATGCAACATTTTTTTTGGAGAGCACTGGTTTCTTCTGTGGTGTCCTTCCATGAACACCGTTCTTGTTCAGTGCTTTTCTTATAGTGGACACAGAAGCAAGTTCTAGAGATTTCTGCATGTCTTTTGCTGTTACCCTTGGGTTGTTTTTCCACCTCCTTCAGCATTGCACTTTGTGCTCTTGGTGTGATCTTTGCAGGATGCCCACTCCTAGGGAGGGGAGCAACAATACTGAATTTTCTCCATTTATAAACAACTTCTCCTACTGTGGGCTGAAGAACACTCGGGTCTTTAGAAATGCTTTATGAGCCTTTTCCAGCTTCATGTATCTCTACAATTCTCCTTCTAGGGTCCTTTCAAAGATGTTTTGATCAAGGCATGGTGCACATAAACAGATCTTTCTTGATAAGAGCAGGCTTTGTCAGTAATCTGACTTTGTGTGTCTTTTTTTTAATAGGGCAGGGCAACTCGACAACCCACACCTCCAATCTCATCTCATTGATTGGAACACCTGATTCCAAATAGCTTTTGTAGAAGGCATTACCCCAAAGGTTCACATACTTTTTGAACCTAGACTGTGATTGTTTAAATGGTGACTCTCAGTTTTGATGAGGAGTACAATTGTTTATGTATTATTAGTTTAGGCAGATTGTGTTTGTCTATTACTGTGACGTGGATGAAGATCAGGCCACAACCTTATTATTTTTACAGAAAACCAGGTAATTACAAAGGGTTCACAAACTTTTTCTTGCAACTCTAAATAAATAAACTTGTGCCTTTTGAATTTATACTCCATCTTGTGAAAAATATTGCAAATTAATAATATATAAAGTTAGAGGTTAAGGTATGGATTTGGAGTAAACCTATGTAAATACCAACACCAGCATGTATTTACAATGTAAATAGCTTTATAAAAAGTGGAATGAAGTGTTTCCAGTGCAGTTCAGTGAAAGGGGTAATAGATAGGGGGAGCTACGTAGAATGATCGATCAGATTATCTGCTGGGGGGGGGGGGTGCAGAGGGGGAAGAAATGTTTAAGATACATGAAGATTTTGTTTGAATAGCTCTGCAGCACTTTCCAGTAGGGAGCTTTTGGAAAAGCAGTTTGCAGGGTGGGTAGCGTGTGCAATGATTTTCCCTGCACTCTTCTTTGTCCAGAAGAGAATTCGGAGAGATAGAATCTACCAGCATTTGGATAATACAATCTGATTAGGAGAGTCTGTGAAGCTTTGGGTGTGGGAAGTCATGTTTTACTCAGATTCTTTTGAAGAAGATACCAAAAATGTAGATGAGGACAAAGAAAATCCCAACATGGACAACTAGTCCAGAAGGTTAGATCCCTTCTGAGCCAGGGAGAGCTGGTAAGGTGGATTCCACATTGGTTCAGAGGTAGGAAGCTGAGGGGGGTGTTGAAGGCTGGTGACTAGCAGTGCGTTGAAGAAGTAAGTGTTAGGGCCCTTGTTATTCATTAAGTACACATGCAGATATGCAAAGTTTGATCAGTAAATTTGCAGGTGACATTAAATTAGAAGTTATTGTTGATGGTGAAAGTTATTGTAATTTACAAGGTGATCTTGAGCCATCACAGTTTTTCAAGAACTTTACCAAGGAAAGGCCTAGGACATTGTTTACATGGACATTAGCAAAGCCTTTGACAAAGTCCCGTATGAGGTGCTGGTCCAGAAGGTTCAGTCATTTGGTACTCAGGTTGAGGTAGTAAATTGAATTCAATGTCGGCTTTGTGGGAGAGGCAAAAGAAGGGTAATAAATGGTATCCTCTACAGAGCCTGTGACTAGTGGTGTGCTGCAAGGATCGGTACTGGATCTGTAGTTGTTCGTCATCTAGATCAAAGATTTGGATGATAATGTGATTAACTGATTCAGCAAATTTGCAGATGACATCAAGATCAGGGGGTGGAGTGATCAGTACAGAACACTACCAAAGCTTGCCGCAGGATCTGGACCAGCTGTAAAAATAAGCTGCAAATGCAGACATGTGAGGTGTTGCATCTTCAGAGGACAAACCAGCATCAGACTTGCAGAGTGTATGGAAGGGCGTTGAGGAGTGAGGCAGAACAGAGGGCTCTGGAAATCCATAATTCTTTGAAAGTGGCATCACAGATAGATAGGGTCATTAACAACCCTTTTGACACGTGACCTTCAGAAATCAGAGTACTGAGTACAGGAATTCAGATGTTATGTTGAAAGATGTGGTGAAACCAAATTTGGAGTATTGTATGCAGTTCTGGTCATCTACGTACCAGAAAGATATCAATAAGATTGAAACAATGCAGAGAAAATTTATAATGACATTGATGGTGTATGAGGACTTGAGTTATAGGGAAAGATTAAATAGGTTAGGACTTTATTCCCTGGAGCATCGGAGAATGAAGAATCGGAAAAGAGTTATACAAAATTACAAGGGGTATAGATAGGATAAATGCAAGCAGAGTGTTTCCACTGAGGTTGGGTGAGATTGGAAATAAGATGGTGGTATGTGCGAACGCAGCGGCTTCTAGGGAGCCAACCAAAGGTGCTTTTTCCCTTTTTACATTCCAAAGACAATTCTACTCCAAGAACATAAAACACTGCAGGGCTACTCCATCAGTGAGCTGCTCGTTGATTGGAGCAGCTAGACTGGTGTAGGCAGCAGAGCTGGCCAAGGTGTCAAACGGGTCAGCCAAGGTGTCAAGGGAGCCCATCAGGATATCGGAAGAGCTGACCTGGCTGCAGACCACGTTGCTGCCCACTACCCGGAAGCGTTGGAATCAGTGCCGTATAACCGTGGGAGATTGTCTCAGACATTTCACTTGCAATCGAAAAACTCTGTTGGACAGTGATGAGGTAAGTTGCCACAGGCCTGTTACCCTTGTCTGGTGGAGGGTCAGCATGAGAGCTGTGCAGCCACAGTTGTAGCAAGAACTGGGCCTCAAGCCTCAGGGTTGCCTGCTGGGGTAGACCAGGAGAGAGATGCAGAAACGTTACAGCATGGAACTGAGCCGGGGCCTGGCCACGCCCATTGGTGCTGCCCTCCTGTATTCAAGTGGTGGAATGGCGGGCTGGACTGCATGCATCCGTACACTGCTGGGAGACTGCACCATCGATCGCTGGACATTGTTGCTCAGGGTCTTGGACTATATATGTTTTTTTTCTTGAGTGAATATGCTATTTGCTCAATATTTTGAATTAAGTTACTTGCTATTTTTGAATGTTTGCTCTATTTTGAGTGTTTTGTAACTTAGTCCCAGAGGAATACTGACTCGTTCTACGTATGGTTTGAATAATTATTAAACTTGATTTGACTTAAGGTTAAGGGTGAAAGACGAAATATCTAGAGGGAACTTCTTCACTCAGAGGTTGGACAAGCATCCAGCGAAAGTACTGAATACAGGTTCAATTGCAACAATTAAGAGAAATTTGGACAGGTATATGGATGGGAAGGGTATGAAGGGAAATAATCCAGATGCAGGTTGATAGGACTAGGCAAAATTAAGTTTGGCACAGACTAGATGGGTTGAAGGGCCTGCTTCTGCAGTAGGGCTCTATGACTCTAGGTAAGTGGCCAAGGAGTGGTAAAAGGATTTCAATACCAATAAGTGCAAGATGATGCAGCTTGGAAAGTAGCGTACAACTCACACTATAAAGGGTAGGGCACGAGGGGGTGGAACAATTAGGAGTACAAGTACAAAAATGGGGCAAATTTTTAGGTTTCCTGGGGGGGGGGGAATAGTGGTGAATGTTGTGGTGAAGCATATTGCTGAATGGCAGTCTTTTCTGTTATTAGAGGTCTAAATAGACACACATGGTTATCATATTGATACTTATTTCTGCCATGTTTGTTTTGTACTTTATGGATAATTTTATGTTTTGTAAGCTATGATTTATATAATTCCAACACTGACTCAAGGGTTCGGGGAAAATTTTAAAAGGAATTCAATAAAATTTAAATCTTAAAAAAGGAGAAGGAGTACAAGTAGAAAGTCTGCTGCAAGCAATGTCACAGATGGACAGAGTAGAGAAAAAAGAGATTTAGCACTCTGGCCTTCATCAGTCAGGAGTTGAGACATTATTGTACAGATGTACAAGTCACTGGTGAGTATTGTGTACAGTTTTGGTCACCCTGATCTAGAAAATGACGCGGTTAAACTGGGAAGAGTTCAAAAGAAAGTTACTTGGATGTTGCCAGAACTAGAGGGCCTAAGTTACAGGGAGAAGTGGACAAGATAGGACAATAGAATCCTTTTCTTAAGGGAAAATCTTGCCCGACGAACCTGTTGGAATTCTTAAGAGACTACAAGTAGGATCAATAAAGGAGATGCAGTGGATGTTGTATATTTGGACTTTCAGAAGTCCTTTGACAAAATGCCACACATGAGGCTGCTTACCAAGTTATGAGCCCATGATATTATAGTTATTCTAAGTTATTATAGGAAAGTTACTGGCATGGTTAGTGTATTGGCTGATTGGTAGGAGGCAGCGAGGATCCTTTTCGGATTGGCTGCCAGTGACTGGTGGTGTTCAGCATGGGTCGAAGTTGGGACCACTTCTTTTTATACTGTATAGCAATGATTTAAATGATGGAATAGATGGCTTTATTGACAATTTTGCAGATGATACAAAGACTAGTGAAGAGGCAGGTGGTGTTGAGGAAAGAAGTAGGCTACAGAAGGACTTAAGACAAATTAGGAGAATGGGCACGAAAATGGCAAGTGAAATACAATGTTGGAAACTGCATATTCTTGCACTTTGATAGTAGAAGTAAATGTGCAGACTTCTTTCTAAACGGAGAGAAAATTCAAAAATCTGAGATGCAAAGGGACTTGGTAATGAATCATTGTGCAGATCACTCTGAAAGTTGTAGGTGAAGTCGATGGTGAGGAAGCCAAATGCAATGTTAGCGTTCATTTCAAGAGGTCTGGAATATAACAGCAGGGATGTAATAATGAGGCTTTATAAGGCACTGGGGAGCCCTCACTTCCAGCATTGTGAACAATTTTAGGCTCTTCATCTAAGAAAAGATATGCTGGCGTTGGAGAGAGTTCAGAGGTGGTTCACAAGGATGATTCTAGGAATGGAAGGGTTATCATACGTTGAGCATCTGATGGCTCTGGTCCTGTAATCGCTGGAATTTAGAAGGATGAGGGTGATCTCACTGAAACCTTTTGAATGTTGAAAGGCCTAGACAGAGCAGATGTGGAAAGGATGATTCCCATGGTGAGGGGAGTCTAGAACAAGAGGGCACAGCCTCAAGATACAGGGGTGTCCATTCAAAACAAATATGCAGAGAAATTTCTTTAGCCAATTGGTGGTGAATTTGTGGAATTTGTTACCACAGGCAGCTGTGGAAGCCAGGTCATTGGATGCATTTAAGATGGAAATTGATACATTCTCATTTGGCCACAGCATCAAAGAAGACAGAGGAAGGGGCAGTTGGCTCACAGATAAAAAAAGCTTGGAGACAGTGCAAGAGGGAGGATGGGCAGGTGATAGAGAAGGGATGCGCTCAGACCGACAGTTTGAGATGTGTCTATTTTAATGCAAGAAGTCTTGAACAAAGCGGATGAGCTTCGAGCGGGGATCAGTACTTGGAGCTATGATGTTGTGGGCATTACAGAGACTTTACAGATGGTTCAGGGGCAGGGATAGTTACTTAGAGTGCCAAGCTTTAGATGTTTCAGAAAGGACAGGGAGGGAAGCAAAAGAGGTGGAAGTGTGGCACTGCTGATCAGAGATAGTGTCACAGCTGCAGAAAAGGAGGAAGTCATGGAGGGATTGTCTACCAAGTCTCTGTGGCTGGAAGTTAGAAACAGAAAGCAGTCAATAACTCTGCTGGGTATTTTTTATAGACCTCCCAATAGTAACAGGGACATTGAAGAGCAGATAGGAAGACAGATTCTAGAAAGGAGTAATAATAAACATGGTGGGAGATTTTAATTTCCCAAATATTGTCATCTCCCGCAGGGGTGTCAAACTCATTTTAGGTCACGGGCCGGATTGAGCAAAATGCAGCTTCATGCGGGCCGGATCAGTCGGACGCGTGCGAACGCAGCTTTCGTTGCCTCCGTTTTTTCAGCCTGCTCTCATGTGTCTCAGTCTCTGCTATAACTACAAAGTGTTTCACTTTACAAATTCCGTTTCTTATGAAGAAGACTGCCGAATAAACACTAAAAACCCTGAAAACCTGGTACCTGAATAAACTCAGCATTAGCCATATCATACGCCATAGGCGCTTCGATTACTGGGGCCAGCTTTAATAGTAATTAGATATTATCTCGCGGGCCAAAGATAATTCCACCGCGGGCCGGATTTGGCCCGTGGGCCTTGAGTTTGACATATATGCCCTAGAGCAAAGGGTTTAGATGGAGTGGAGTTTGTTAGGTGTGTTCAGGAAGGTTTCCTGACACAGTATGTCAATAAGCCTACAAGAGGAGAGGCTGTACTTGATCTGGTATTGGGAAATGAACCTGGTCAGGTGTCAGATCTCTCAGTGGAGAGCATTTTGGAGATAATGATTTCAATTCCATCTCCTTTACCATAGCATTGGAGAGGGATAGGAACAGACAAGCTAAGAAAGTGTTTAATTGGAGTAAGGGGAAATATCAAGCTATCAGACAGGAACTTGGAAGCATAAATTGGGAACAGATGTTCTCAGGGAAATGCACGGAAGAAATGTGGAAAATGTTCAGGGGATCTTTGTGTGGCGCTCTGCATAGGTATGTTCCAACGAGACAGGGAAAGGATGTACAGGAACCATGGTGTACAAAGGCTGTTGAAAATCTAGTTAAGAAGAAAAGCTTACGAAAGGTTCAAAAGACCAGGTAGTGATGGAGATCTAGAAGATTATAAGGCTAGCAGGAAGGAGTTTAAGAATGAAATTAGGAGAGCCAGAAGGGGCCATGAGAAGGCCTTGTCCAGCAGGATTATGGAAAACCCCAAGGCATTCTACAAGTATGTGAAGAGCAAGAAGATGTGAGAGAATAGAACTAATTAAGTGTTATGATGGAAAAGTGTGTATGGAACCGGAGGAGATAGCAGAGATACTTAATGAATACTTTGCTTCAGTATTCACTACGGAAAAGGATCTTGGCGATTGTAGGGATGACTTACAGCGGACTGAAAAGCCTGAGCATATAGACATTAAGAAAGAGGATGTGCTGGAGCTTTTGAAAAGCATCAAGTTGGATAAGTCTCTGGGACCGAATGAAATGTACCCCAGGCTACTGTGGGGAGGCGAGGGAGGAGACTGCTGAGCCTCTGGCAATGATCTTTGCATCATCAACGGGGACAGGAGAGGTTCCAGAGGATTGGAGGGTTGCAGATGTTGTTCCCTTATTCAAGAAAGGGAGTAGAGATAGCCCAGGAAATTATAGACCACTGAATCTTACTTCAATGGTTGGTAAGTTGATGGAGAAGATCCTGAGAGGCAGGATTTATAAACATTTGGAGAGGCATAATATGATTAGGAATAGTCAGCATGGCTTTGTCAAAGGCAGGTCGTGCCTTACGAGAGTGATTGAATTTTTTGAGGATGTGACAATAATGAAGGAAGAGCAGAAGATGTAGTGTATATGGATTTCAGCAAAGCATTTGATAAGGTACCCCAGGCTTATTGAGAAAGTAAGGAGGCATGAGATCCAAGGGGACCTTGCTTTGTGGACTAGAATTTGCTTGCCCACAGAAGGCAAAGAGTGGTTGTAGACAGGTCGTATTCTGCATGGAGGTCAGTCACCAGTGGAGTTTCTCAGGGATCTGTTCTGGGACCCTTACTCTTCATGATTTTTATAAATGACCTGGATGATGAAGTGGAGTGATGGGTTAGTAAATTTGCTAATGACACAAAGATTGGGGGGGGGGGGGGTAAGGTTTTGGATAGTGTGGAGGGCTGTCAGAGGTTACAGTGGGACATTGATAGGATACAAAACTGGGCTGAGAAGTGGCAGATGGAGTTCAACTCAGATAAGTGTGAAGTGGTTCATTTTGGTAGGTCAAATATGATGGCAGAATATAGTATTAATGGTAAGACTCTTGGCAGTATGGAGGATCAGAGGGATCTTGGGGTCCAAGTCCATAGGACACTCAAAGCTGCTGCGCAGGTTGACTGTGGTTAAGAAGGCATACAGTGCATTGGCCTTCATCAACTGTGGGATTGAGTTTAAGAGCCAAGAGGTAATGTTGCAGCTATATAGGACCCTGGTCAGACCCCACTTGGAGTACTGTGCTCAGTTCTGGTCACCTCACTACAGGAAGGATGTGGAAGCCATAGAAAGGGTGCAGAGGAGATTTACAAGGATGTTGCCTGGATTGGGGAGCATGCCTTATGAGAATAGGTTGAGTAAACTTGGCCTTTTCTCCTTGGAGTGACAGAGGATGAGAGGTGACCTGATAGAGGTGTACAAGATGAGAGGCATTGATTGTGTGGATAGTCAGAGGCTTTTTCCCAGGGCTGAAATGGCTAACACGAGAGGACACAGTTTTAAGGTACTTGGAAGTAGGTACAGAGGAGATGTCAAGGTTAAGTTTTTCACGCAGAGAGTGGTGAGTGCATGGAATGGGCTGCCAGTAACGGTGGTGGAGTCAGATACTGTGGGCCATTGTGTGCCAAAGGGTCTGTATTGTGCTGTAGGCTATGTTTCTGTGTAATGAGGTGAAGGCCTGGGAGTGGGACTGAGGATGGGAAAAAAAAGGATCAGCAATGATTTAACAGTGGAGGAGACTCGATGGGTCAAGTGGTTAACTCTGCTCCAATGTATGGTCACTGTGTAACACCGGGGTACGGTACCGGTGGGGACGGGTCTGTCACTGTGTAACACCGGGGTACGGTACCGGTGGGGACGGGTCTGTCACTGTGCGACACCTGGGTACGGTAGCGGTGGGGACGGGTCTGTCACTGTGCGACACCGGGGTACGGTACCGGTGGGGACGGGTCTGTCACTGTGACACCGGGGTACGGTACCGGTGGGGACGGGTCTGACACTGTGTGACACCGGGATACGGTAGCGGTGGGGACGGGTCTGTCACTGTGTGACACCGGGGTATGGTAGCGGTGAGGACGGGTCTGTCACTGTGTAACACCTGGGTACAGTAGCGGTGGGGACGGGTCTGTCACTGTGTGACACCGGGGTACGGTACCGGTGGGGACGGGCCTGTCACTGTGTCACACCGGGGTACGGTAGCGGTGGGGACGGGCCTGTCACTGTGTGACACATGGGGTACGGTACCGGTGGGGACGGGCCTGTCACTGTGCGACACATGGGGTACGGTACCGGTGGGGACGGGCCTGTCACTGTGCGACACCGGGGTACGGTAGCGGTGGGGACGGGTCTGTCACTGTGCGACACCGGGGTACGGTAGCGGTGGGGACGGGTCTGTCACTGTGCGACACCGGGGTACGGTACCGGTGGGGACGGGTCTGTCACTGTGCGACACCGGGGTACGGTACCGGTGGGGACGGGTCTGACACTGTGCGACACCGGGGTACGGTACCGGTGGGGACGGGTCTGACACTGAGTGACACCGGGATACGGTAGCGGTGGGGACGGGTCTGTCACTGTGTGACACCGGGGTATGGTAGCGGTGAGGACGGGTCTGTCACTGTGTAACACCTGGGTACAGTAGCGGTGGGGACGGGTCTGTCACTGTGTGACACCGGGGTACGGTAGCGGTGGGAACGGGTCTGTCACTGTGCGACACCGGGGTACGGTAGCGGTGGGAACGGGCCTGTCACTGTGTGACACCGGGGTACGGTAGCGGTGGGGACGGGTCTGTCACTGTGTGACACCGGGGTACGGTACCGGTGGGGACGGGTCTGTCACTGTGTGACACCGGGGTACGGTACCGGTGGGGACGGGTGTGTCACTGTGTGACACCGGGGTACGGTACCGGTGGGGACGGGTCTGTCACTGTGACACCGGGGTACGGTAGCGGTGGGGACGGGTCTGTCACTGTGTGACACCGGGGTACGGTACCGGTGGGGACGGGTGTGTCACTGTGACACCGGGGTACGGTAGCGGTGGGGACGGGTCTGTCACTGTGACACCGGGGTACGGTAGCGGTGGGGATGGGTATGTCACTGTGCGACACCGGGGTACGGTAGCGGTGGGGACGGGCCTGTCACTGTGCGACACCGGGGTACGGTAGCGGTGGGGACGGGTCTGTCACTGTGCGACACCGGGGTACGGTACCGGTGGGGACGGGTCTGTCACTGTGACACCGGGGTACGGTACCGGTGGGGACGGGTCTGACACTGTGTGACACCGGGATACGGTAGCGGTGGGGACGGGTCTGTCACTGTGTGACACCGGGGTATGGTAGCGGTGAGGACGGGTCTGTCACTGTGTAACACCTGGGTACAGTAGCGGTGGGGACGGGTCTGTCACTGTGTGACACCGGGGTACGGTACCGGTGGGGACGGGCCTGTCACTGTGTGACACCGGGGTACGGTAGCGGTGGGGACGGGCCTGTCACTGTGTGACACATGGGGTACGGTACCGGTGGGGACGGGCCTGTCACTGTGCGACACATGGGGTACGGTACCGGTGGGGACGGGCCTGTCACTGTGCGACACCGGGGTACGGTAGCGGTGGGGACGGGTCTGTCACTGTGCGACACCGGGGTACGGTAGCGGTGGGGACGGGTCTGTCACTGTGCGACACCGGGGTACGGTACTGGTGGGGACGGGTCTGTCACTGTGCGACACCGGGGTACGGTACCGGTGGGGACGGGTCTGACACTGTGCGACACCGGGGTACGGTACCGGTGGGGACGGGTCTGACACTGAGTGACACCGGGATACAGTAGCGGTGGGGACGGGTCTGTCACTGTGTGACACCGGGGTATGGTAGCGGTGAGGACGGGTCTGTCACTGTGTAACACCTGGGTACAGTAGCGGTGGGGACGGGTCTGTCACTGTGTGACACCGGGGTACGGTACCGGTGGGGACGGGCCTGTCACTGTGTGACACCGGGGTACGGTAGCGGTGGGGACGGGCCTGTCACTGTGCGACACCGGGGTACGGTAGCAGTGGGAACGGGTCTGTCACTGTGCGACACCGGGGTACGGTAGCGGTGGGAACGGGCCTGTCACTGTGTGACACCGGGGTACGGTACCGGTGGGGACGGGTCTGTCACTGTGCGACACCGGGGTACGGTACCGGTGGGGACGGGTCTGTCACTGTGCGACACCGGGGTACGGTACCGGTGGGGACGGGTCTGTCACTGTGACACCGGGGTACGGTACCGGTGGGGACGGGTCTGTCACTGTGACACCGGGGTACGGTACCGGTGGGGACGGGTCTGTCACTGTGTGACACCGGGGTACGGTACCGGTAGGGACTGGTCTGTCACTGTGACACCAGGGTACGGTACCGGTGGGGACGGGTCTGTCACTGTGCGATACCGGGGTACGGTACCGGTAGGGACTGGTCTGTCACTGTGTGACACCGAGGTACGGTACCGGTAGGGACTGGTCTGTCACTGTGACACCGGGGTACGGTACCGGTGGGGACGGGTCTGTCACTGTGCGATACCGGGGTACGGTACCGGTAGGGACGGGTCTGTCACTGTGTGACACCGAGGTACGGTACCGGTGGGGACGGGTCTGTCACTGTGACACCGGGGTACGGTACCGGTGGGGACGGGTCTGTCACTGTGACACCGGGGTACGGTACCGGTGGGGACGGGTCTGTCACTGTGTGATACCGGGGTACGGTACCGGTGGGGACGGGCCTGTCACTGTGTGACACCGGGGTACGGTAGCGGTGGGGACGGGCCTGTCACTGTGTGACACATGGGGTACGGTACCGGTGGGGACGGGCCTGTCACTGTGCGACACATGGGGTACGGTACCGGTGGGGACGGGCCTGTCACTGTGCGACACCGGGGTACGGTAGCGGTGGGGACGGGTCTGTCACTGTGCGACACCGGGGTACGGTAGCGGTGGGGACGGGTCTGTCACTGTGCGACACCGGGGTACGGTACCGGTGGGGACGGGTCTGTCACTGTGCGACACCGGGGTACGGTACCGGTGGGGACGGGTCTGACACTGTGCGACACCGGGGTACGGTACCGGTGGGGACGGGTCTGACACTGTGTGACACCGGGATACAGTAGCGGTGGGGACGGGTCTGTCACTGTGTGACACCGGGGTATGGTAGCGGTGAGGACGGGTCTGTCACTGTGTAACACCTGGGTACGGTACCGGTGGGGACGGGTCTGTCACTGTGACACCGGGGTACGGTACCGGTGGGGACGGGTCTGTCACTGTGTGACACCGGGGTACGGTACCGGTAGGGACTGGTCTGTCACTGTGTGACACCGGGGTACGGTACCGGTAGGGACTGGTCTGTCACTGTGACACCAGGGTACGGTACCGGTGGGGACGGGTCTGTCACTGTGCGATACCGGGGTACGGTACCGGTAGGGACTGGTCTGTCACTGTGTGACACCGAGGTACGGTACCGGTAGGGACTGGTCTGTCACTGTGACACCGGGGTACGGTACCGGTGGGGACGGGTCTGTCACTGTGCGATACCGGGGTACGGTACCGGTAGGGACGGGTCTGTCACTGTGTGACACCGAGGTACGGTACCGGTGGGGACGGGTCTGTCACTGTGACACCGGGGTACGGTACCGGTGGGGACGGGTCTGTCACTGTGACACCGGGGTACGGTACCGGTGGGGACGGGTCTGTCACTGTGTGACACCGGGGTACGGTACCGGTAGGGACTGGTCTGTCACTGTGACACCAGGGTACGGTACCGGTGGGGACGGGTCTGTCACTGTGCGATACCGGGGTACGGTACCGGTAGGGACTGGTCTGTCACTGTGTCACCGAGGTACGCCGAGGTACGGTACCGGTAGGGACTGGTCTGTCACTGTGACACCGGGGTACGGTACCGGTGGGGACGGGTCTGTCACTGTGCGATACCGGGGTACGGTACCGGTAGGGACGGGTCTGTCACTGTGTGACACCGAGGTACGGTACCGGTGGGGACGGGTCTGTCACTGTGACACCGGGGTACGGTACCGGTGGGGACGGGTCTGTCACTGTGACACCGGGGTACGGTACCGGTGGGGACGGGTCTGTCACTGTGTGACACCGAGGTACGGTACCGGTAGGGACTGGTCTGTCACTGTGACACCAGGGTACGGTACCGGTGGGGACGGGTCTGTCACTGTGCGATACCGGGGTACGGTACCGGTAGGGACTGGTCTGTCACTGTGTCACCGAGGTACGCCGAGGTACGGTACCGGTAGGGACTGGTCTGTCACTGTGACACCGGGGTACGGTACCGGTGGGGACGGGTCTGTCACTGTGTGACACCGGGGTACGGTACCGGTAGGGACTGGTCTGTCACTGTGACACCAGGGTACGGTACCGGTGGGGACGGGTCTGTCACTGTGCGATACCGGGGTACGGTACCGGTAGGGACTGGTCTGTCACTGTGTGACACCGAGGTACGGTACCGGTAGGGACTGGTCTGTCACTGTGACACCGGGGTACGGTACCGGTGGGGACGGGTCTGTCACTGTGCGATACCGGGGTACGGTACCGGTAGGGACGGGTCTGTCACTGTGTGACACCGAGGTACGGTACCGGTGGGGACGGGTCTGTCACTGTGACACCGGGGTACGGTACCGGTGGGGACGGGTCTGTCACTGTGACACCGGGGTACGGTACCGGTGGGGACGGGTCTGTCACTGTGACACCGGGGTACGGTACCGGTGGGGACGGGTCTGTCACTGTGTGATACCGGGGTACGGTAGCGGTGGGGACGGGTCTGTCACTGTGACACCGGGGTACGGTACCGGTGGGGACTGGTCTGTCACTGTGTGATACCGGGGTACGGTACCGGTGGGGACGGGTCTGTCACTGTGACACCGGGGTACGGTACCGGTGGGGACGGGTCTGTCACTGTGTGACACCGGGGTACGGTAGCGGTGGGGACGGGTCTGTCACTGTGTGACACCGGGGTACGGTACCGGTAGGGACGGGTCTGTCACTGTGTGACACCGGGGTACGGTACCGGTAGGGACGGGTCTGTCACTGTGTGACACCGGGGTACGGTACCGGTGGGGACGGGTCTGTCACTGTGTGACACCGGGGTACGGTAGCGGTGGGGACGGGTCTGTCACTGTGTGACACCGGGGTACGGTACCGGTAGGGACGGGTCTGTCACTGTGTGACACATGGGGTACGGTACCGGTGGGGACGGGTCTGTCACTGTGTGACACCGGGGTACGGTAGCGGTGGGGACGGGTCTGTCACTGTGTGACCCCGGGGTACGGTACCGGTGGGGACGGGTCTGTCACTGTGTGACACCGGGGTACGGTAGCGGTGGGGACGGGTCTGTCACTGTGTGACACCGGGGTACGGTACCGGTAGGGACGGGTCTGTCACTGTATTACACAGAGCTGTCCTCACGTACCCCAGGCCCCGCATCTGCACCATCCCTGCTTATGGTAACTCCTTTGTCCCAGGACACCCTCTCTTTCCCCATCTCCTCTTCCGGGAATACTCGCTGACGCCGGGGGTTCCTCCTTCTTGGATCCCCGTCCCTCGACCAAACCACCATACCCCGACTTTACCCTCGGGCACCCACTACACTGATGCCTACCTCGACTCTCCACCCCCCACCCCCCCCGGTGTCTCCTAGCACTCGGCCCCGTGTCCTCCTCTCCACCGAGCCGCCTACCCACCGGTGCCGAAGAGCAGGCCGAAGCCGAGGAGCGTTGGCCGCCGTTCTGCCGCCATGTCTTGTTCGCCGCTGTGTTACAGGCAGGCTGCGGTGCATATTGTGTCAGCCGGGTACGGTACCGCGGCCCCGGGCTCGTCCCGCTCCATTGCAGCGCTCGGCGCTCCCCCGGCCCTGCTCCCTCACACTCCAATCCCGCTACCCCCGCTCTCCCGCAGCAGCGACGCCGCGCCTGCGTACAACCGGCACACATCACCAAAGGCGCCTGCGTACTACTGCTCGCAGCCGACAGGCGGTACATTCCGCCGAATGCGCCTGCGTAGTACCGCTCGCAGCCGACAGGCGGTACATTCCGCCGAATGCGCCTGCGTAGTACCGCTCGCAGCCGACAGGCGGCACATTCCGCCGAATGCGCGCTTTCATGCTGCCGGCTGCGTGATGTAACCTGTCACCTGATCGTCAGCCGACGTTTGCTGCGATGTACTAAAGCCAAATAGCAGGTCGCAATCTTTTTTATAGGCACTTTAAATGGCCTTGAACTCGACTGCCAGGACCAGCATTTATCGCGTCTCCCCAACAGCCCTCCGAAAGGGGAGGTGGGGCAAACAAGTGCGAGAACCTCCGCATTCCTTGTAGAGGCTCACGTAGTTAAATCCAGTGACGGCGGTCTATTTCCGAGCGGGATAATGTGTTGCTTGGGGAATCTGCAGGTGGTGGCGCACTCTGTCCCTCTTGGAACCTGTGATTCCTGAGGGAGTGGCGGTGCGTGTTGTGACGGTACAGGCTGTAGCCACGCTGTCGGTGCGAAGGAGGGTTTAGTGTGTGTAATGAGAAGGAGGCATGCCCTGGGTGATAGGGCGCCACCTTTTTGAAGCATCGCTCCCAGATGGCTAGTGGCCATGCTGGAACTGTTTACAACTCTCTGCAGCTCACTCCGATCCTGCGCTGTGGCCCCTCCCCACCCCACACCAGCCGGTTCGTATGGTCTCCTCGGTGCATCTGTAGAAATTTGCGAGTGTTTTAGGTGACATACCCAAACTCCTCAAACTACTAATGAAATTGACACCCAGAAACTTGAAGTTGCTCACTCTTTCCATTTCTGATCCCTCTATGAGGAATGTTGTGTCTTTCTGAAGTCCGCAGTGGGTTATTTGCTCTTGCTAACGTTGAGTGGAACACCACTCAGCGAGGAGATAAATCTCGCTCATTTACGCCCTCTTTATCACTATATTAAATTCTGCCAACGATTGTATTGTCAGCAAATTTATAAATGGCGTTTTGGCTGTGCCTAGCCACACAGTCATGGGTATAGAAAGTAGACCGGGGGCTAAGCACACATCTCTGAGGTGCACCAGTGTTGATTGTCAGTGAAGTGGTGATGTTATTTCCAATACCCAGTTTCCAAAAGGACTAGATAAGGTAGATGTGGAGAGTATGTTTCCTGTGGTGGGGGTATCCAGAACCAGAGGGTGTGGTGATATGTGCAATGATGTGCCGGTACATGATTGGACAGAGCACTGAGCATGTGCAGGATTGCTAGCATGTTCCAGCACATGGCTGGGTTAAGATGTGTTTATTTATTACTGTAGATAAAAGTTCTCCAATTCTTCCAGAATATGATTCTTCATAATTAGCCCACGGTATGTTTAAACAGAAGACACGTAACATGGTGTCAGAAGTGGTTCTGAAAGAATAATACGGAGAATCGAAGGTAATCGGAGAAGAAAGAAGAAGAGGAAAATTTTTTGAATTGTAAACCATAAAATGGAAGGTTTGCAACTCCCATCAAAACTTCAGCTGACTGGCAATGTAGCTGAGAACTGGAGAATATTCAAGCAACAGTTTGAACTGTACTTATCAGCGATCGATCATAAGAAAAACTCCATGTAATGGGAAGTGAGGCGGTAGAAGTATATAATTTTGTCTTTGAAGATGGAGATAATTTCAATTTAAAGTCAATAATGGACAGATTTGAAGTATTTTGTATACCTAAACGTAATTTAATGTATGAGTGATTTAAATTCTTCACATGTGCGCAGAGAGCTACTGAAACACTTGATCAGTATGTGACTGAGTTAAGAAAACATTGTAGAACGTACGAGTTTGGATTGCTCACAGACTCTCTTATTAAAGATAGACTAGTTTGTGGCAGTCGAGATAATGCACTGAGAGAAAGGCTGTTGAGAGAGGAAGATTTAAATTTTGAAAAAGCTTTCGCGCTCTGCAAAGCTTCTGAGACTGTAATGTTGCAGGCTGAAGAGCTTTTTGTTGAAAACTGCAATGTAAATTGTTACGTACCCCGTAACTGGGTCACTTACCAGCAAAGATAGAGAGGTCCGTTGAAGTCTGATGGTACTATTTTTAAAGGTCTTTATTTATAAAGGGGCACAAAAATAAGGTTAATACAAACATTCAGATAATATACGTTGTCAATACTCAATCTAAAGCGCGGGTATAGTAATAATCATCAATAAGAAATCGCTCTGTCATTTGTCTAGGGGATAAAATATTGTCCGATGGAAATATAAAAGTCACTCAGTTTCTGCAGGCTTCAGCCTTTGGGGACCGCTGGGTTTTCACTTGTTGGAGAGAGAGAGAGAGATTTGTGAGAAAAGAAACTTGCCCGGGTCTTTTGATGAGGCCCAACCGTTGAGTCGGGGGAGTTGGTTCCCCATTGTTAGTTCAAGAGAATTGATTCTGTGGTACCCGCCACCGGTTCCCAGGCAAGGGAACCGAATGCACGTGGCTTTCTTCCAATGGCTGCCCGCTACTACAGGATCGCTAGCGTGTCTTCTGGTGCGTCTGAGGGGGCTGTTCCTACAGCCCCTCTTTTATCCTGACTTGCAGGGTTGAAGATGTCAATCAGGTTGGTGGATGATGCAATCTCTCCCCGTCACCAAGCCCACTTTGCCCTGAAGGCTGTCACGTAGTATAGGATCGCAATCCACAAAGGTGTCTCCAAGAAACAATGGATATGTCCCGGGATTTTACATCGCCGGGGACGTGGCATCTTGCACGTCCCTCTCTCATTTCCTGGGTCCACTGACTCACCCTCCCTTTAGTGCTCTTGCGATTCTCACAAGGGAGGGGGCTGCAGTCATAACAAAATGCTGTAAAAAGGCACGAATATATCAAGAAATATAATAATACGTCAACAAAACCGACAGCAAGACAGCTTTTGAAAGAAAAAAGTCATGCGATCACTGTGCGTGGGAACATCGCCCAAATCAGTGTTGCACATATGGCAAAATTTGCTACATCTGCGGTAAGACTAATCATTTTTCGCACTGTTGTAGAAGTAGAAAGAAAGAAAATGAAATGAAACTAGTAAATGCAGTGATTGAAGATGAATGTGGGGAGTTTTATATAGATGTGCTTTATGGCATGGAGAATAGAAAAGCTGTAACTGCAGTGTCTGAGACGACCAAACAGGAGGCAATTGATGATGTGAAAAAGCAGTGGGAGGAGGAGGTTGCTTCAATGCAAGCGATAATGAAAGAGACACTGAGAGAATATCAGATTCAGTCTAATCACTGTCTAGAGCAAGACGCTCACAGTGGGCACAGTATAAGGATGAAGTGAAAGCACAAGTGAAGGAATTGAGAAGTTTTATTGAAATGATGAAGTCTCAGCATCAAAAAGAGATTACACAGTTAATGAATGAATTAGATGAAGAAGATTTGTATTTCATTACAAATGGAAGTGGGAGGAATTAGGAAAGATACAGTCCAAACAGAAGCAGGGAAGCAGATTGCTGAGGAGGATAGTGTGAACTGCTTACCTGAAATTACGGATTCTAACCAGGAAACGTGAGAGTATACCAAAAAGTTCAGTTGAGATACATGAAGGAAAGCTTGAAGCAGAAAAGAAGTAGAAAAAGAAGTACAAGAAGAGTCATGGCACAGATAGCGAAGAGCCAACTTCAGAGTTTCAGTAGCTGATATAGATTTGTTTATTGGTTAATGTTTTTTTTCTTTTTAAGGAAAGGAAGATGTGGTGATATCACATGCAATGATGTGCCAGTACATGATTGGACAGAGCACTGAGCATGCGCAGAATTGCTAGAATGTTCCAGCACGTGGCTGGGTTAAGACGTGTTTGTTTACTACTGTAAATAAAAGTTCTCTAATTCTTCCAGAATATGATTCTTCATTGTTAACCCACGGTACGTTTAAACAGAAGTAATATAACAGAGGGCACAGCCTCAAAATTGAGGGGCAACCTTTTAGAGCAGAGGTAAGGAGGAAGTGCTTTCACCAGAGAGTAGTGAATTTGTGGAATGCTCTGCCACAGACTGCAATGGAGGCCAAGTCCATGGGTATATTGAAAACAGAAGTTGATTGTTTCCTTATCAGTCAGGGCATCAAAAGATACGGTGAGAAGGCAGGTGTATGGGGTTGAGCAGGATCTGGATCAGCCATGATGGAGCAGAGTCCATGGAATGAATGGCCTAATTCTGCTCCTATGTCTTATGGTCTAATACGCACAGATTGTGGTCTTCCAGTTGCAGAGGGAGATACAGAGGCCCAGGTTCTAGAGCTTTTTGATCAGAACTATAGGAATGCTGAGCTGTAGTCAATAAACAGCATCTTCATGTTAGTATTTATATTCCCCAGATGATCCAAGACTGCTTGAAGGGCCAAAAAGATGGCATTTGCCATAGACCTATTGTGGTGATAGGCAAATTGCAGTGGGTCCAGGTCCTTGCTGAGACGAGTTAATGGTAGCCATAACCAACCTTTTGAAGCATTTCATCGCTGTAGGTGTGAGTGCTACTGGACAATAGTTGTTAAAACAATTCACCCTGCTTTTCTAGGACACTGATCTAATTGTTGCCCTTTGAAGCAGGTGGGAACTTCTGACTGCAGCAGTGAGATTGAAAATGTCTTTGAACCAGTTAGTTGGCTGAGATTTTCGTTGTGGCCTGTCACCTTGCAAAGACAGTCTGATGTCAGCCTCTGAGACAGAGATCACGTTCAGCAGGTGCTGCAGGGATTCTCATAGCTGTAGTTTTATTTACCCTTTCAAAGTGAGCATAAAGACATTGAGCTCATCTGGGAGTGAAGCATCACAACTACTCACAATTTTGGGTTTTGCTTTGTAGGAAGTAATGTCAACTCTGGCAGGTTTGCAGGCCATGCATCTGAAATTGCCTCTAACCTCGCTCGAATAAGTTCCTTAGCTCTTGAAATGGCCCTCTGCAACTCAACCTGGTTTTCTTATACATGCCTAACAGATCTAGCTCTCAAATCACAAACCTCCTGGTTATTCCATGGCTTTTGATTTGGGAATGTACAGTAAGTTCTCATGGGCACACACTCATGCACACAGGTTTTAATGAAGTCAGTTTATCAGAATCAGGTTTATTATCACCGGCATGTGATGTGAAATTTGTTAAATCAGCAGCAGCAATTCAATGCAATACATAATCTAGCAGAGAAAACAAATAATAATAAATAAAATAAAAATAATAAACAAGCAAATCAATTATGTATATTGAATAGATCTTAAAACATGCAAAAACAGGAATACTGTATATTTTTTAAAAAGTGAGGTAGTGTTGAAAGCTTCAATATCCATTTAGGAATTGGATGGCAGAGGGGAAGAAGCTGTTCCTGAATTGCTGAGTGTCTGCCGTCAGGCTTCTGTATCTCCTACCTGATGGTAACAGTGAGAATAGGGCATGTCCTGGGTACTGGAAGTACGTAATAATGGACACTGAGACACTGCTCCTTAAAGATGTCCTGGGTATCTCACTCCTGTACGCCTTCTCGTCAACACCTGAGATTCTACCAACAGTGACAGCTGTGGCGTATTCATTCAGACTTCAAAGATGACTCCATGATAGTCCAGTCCACCGATTTAAAAGAGTCCTTTAAGCTCTCCTGTGCCTCCCTTGTCCATACTTTCTTGGTCCTTGCTACTGGTGCTGCAGTCTTCAGTCTTTGCCAATACTTAGGGAATACAGCCAACTGATCAGACTTTCTGAAGAGTGGGCATGAGTTAGCACTCTTGCTGGTGGTGTAACAGTGGTCCAACGTGTTGGTTCCTCTGGTACTACAGGTTGCTATCGATGCAATGCTCCTCAGCCAGGATGAAGAGATCAATACTCCCCAATGCCATTCGGCTTTACAATTCAACCGCCAGGATTAAGATATGTTAAAGTGCCGGGGTTAGGACTGAGCTTAAGTTACCATTCAATGTATTTAAGAACTTTTTAAAAGCTATTTATTAATGCTTTTTGAGAGGGTGACTTTAGATGCATATCATATTTTTACTGAGTTAAGTATTGTATGTAATTAGTTTTGCTACAATAAGTGTATGGGACATTGGAAAAAATGTTGAATTTCCCCATGGGGATGAATAAAGTATCTATCTATCTATCTACAAGTGATTTCTTTATAATACATAGGACCCCACCATCCATGCCATGCTCTCTTCTCGCTGCTGACATCAGGAAGGAGGTACAGTAACCTCAGGACTCACACCACCAAGCTCAGGAACCCTCAACCAATAGACTCTAGATAGAGGGGATAACTTCACTCATCTTAACTCTGAACTGTTCCCACAAACCAAGGACTCTTCACCTCATGTTCTTGACATTTATTGCTTATTATAATTATTATTATGATTATTTTGGTTGTTTTTTGTTGTCTCTTTGTAGTGCAAATGAAGGCCCACAAGAAAATGAATTTCAGGGTTGTATATGGCGACATATGTACTTTGATAATACCTTATTTCAAACGTTGAACCCTCATCCAGGCGAGTGGGAAATATTCCAGCGCAGTGCCAGCTTCTTCCTTGCTGAAGGTGGAAGAGGTTTGTGCTGTCAGTCACAGTGAGATTAAAGCCCCCAGTCACACTGGGAACCAGTTTACAAATTCCCTACCATGTGTCCTCTATGTTTCAGCATCTGTGAGTGCAGGCATTTGCATTAGGGATGGGACAGTGATGAGGAGTAAAAATCTTTATGCTACATCCCCATCTAAATGTGCAGTCATAATAATTTATAATAAATAGAACAGTCAATGTAATATAGAATACATTCAATCCAGCGTGAGTTCATCAGTTTGATGGCCTGGTGAAAGAGGGTGAGCAGCCAGCTGTCGTGGTGTGCGTAGGTACTAACGATATAGGAAGAAAGCGGGATGAGGTCCTACAAGCTGAATTTACAGAGCTAGGAGATAAATTAAAGAGTAGGACCTCAAAGGTAATAATTATTATAGGTTATTAAAGGTTATAATAAAGGATTATTACCGGTGCCACGTACTAGCCAGAGTTGGAATAGCAGGATAGCTAGAATGAATATGTGGCTTGAGCGGTGGTGCAGGAGGGAGGGTTTCAGCTTCTTGGGGCATTGGAACTGCTTCTGGGGGAGGTGGGACCCAGTATCATCCAGACGGTCTACATCTGGACAGGGCCGGGATCAATGTCCTAGGATGATTTTTTGCTAGTGCTGTTGGGGAGGCTTTAAACTAATATGGCAGGGGGAGGGGAACCCACACAGAAAAGAAGAGGGAAGTGATGCAGAGACCAAAACTAGAGTTAGTGAAGAAAAAAGTAAGCGTAGAGTGCATAAAAGTAAAAAGCAAAAATCGCATAGGTCACTAGATTCTAAAAGGACAATGAGTATAAGGGAACTTTATCTAAATGCCTGTAGTATTAGAAACAAGGTTAGTGAACTTGTGGCACAGATCAGTACCAAGGCATATGATTTAGTGGTGTTACGTACCCCGTAACTGGGTCACTTACCAGCAAAGACAGAGAGGTCCATTGAAGTCTGATGGTACTATTTTTAACAGTATTTATTGATAAAAATACACAAAAATAATATCAATGCAAACATACAGATAATATACGTCGTCAATACTAAATCTAAAAGCGTGGGTATAATAATAATCAATAAGAAATAGCTCTATCGTTGTCTAGGGGATAATGTATTGTCCGATGGAAATATAAAAGTCACTTTAGTTCATTCAGGCTGCAGCCTTTGGTTGGAGTCAAGAGAGAGATTTTGGAACTTGCCAGATTTTCCTTTTTTATTATGTCGATCCTTCGAAATGTCATTGATGTCCTTTTCCTTTTAGCTAAGCCGTTCTTCCGTGGTCAGTCCCGCCAATCCCAGGCAATGGGAAAGGACGCACGCGGGCCCCACCGGCTGTCGCTACTAAACGCTGTCACGGGATTTCTAGCGTTTCTCCTGGTGCGTCTAAAGGGGTTGTTCCCCAGACCCTCTTTTATCCTTACTCACAGGGTCTCAGATGTCAATCAGGTTGGGATGATGCCATCCCTCAACCAGCCCACTCTGGTCATCCCCTGAGGGCTTCAATGAATAGTACAGTACTCAATACACAATTCCGTCTCCAAGAGACAATGGCCGTTATCCATGGCTTTGTATCGCGGAGGCCAGGACACATTCCAAACGTCTCTCACTCATTTCCTGGGTCCCAGACCCGCATTAATAGCAATCTTGCGATTCTCAAAAAGGAGGGGGCTACTTTGTACCCTTCGGCCCCTCAGAGTTGTGGCACTTTCATAACAGTGGCCATTACAGAAACCTGGTTGCAAGGTGGAGATGACTGGGAATTAAATATCCAAGGGTATCAGGTAATATGGAAGGTTAGGCAGGAAGGCAAAGGAGGTGGGGTGGCGCTCTTGATTAGGGATGAGATCAGGGCAAATGTGAGAGACGATATAAGATCTGCGGAGCAGAGTGTTGAATCCATCTGGGTAGAGATTAAGAATAGTAAAGGGAAAAAAATCACTGGTGGGTGTTGTCTATAGGCCACCTAATAAAAATATTGCAGTGACAGGCGATTAATCAAGATTACAATATTGTTTGTAATATACATAAATGATCTGGATGATGGGGTGGTAAATTGGATTAGTAAGTATGCTGATGATACTAAGGTAGGAGGTGTTGTGGATAATGAGGTGGGTTTTCAAAGCTTGCAGGGAGATTTATGCCGGTTAGAAGAATGGGCTGAACGTTGGCAGATGGAGTTTAATGCTGAGAAGTGTGAGGTTCTACATTTTGGCAGGAATAATCCAAATAGAACATACAGGGTAAATGGTAGGGCATTGAGGAATGCAGTGGAACAGAGAGATCTAGGAATAACAGTGCATAGTTCCCTGAAGGTGGAGTCTCATGTAGATAGGGTGGTGAAGAAGGCTTTTGGAACGCTGGCCTTTATAAATCAGAGCATTGAGTACAGAAGTTGGGATGTAATGTTAAAATTGTATAAGGCATTGGTAAGGCCAAATTTGGAATATTGTGTACAGTTCTGGTCACCGAATTATAGGAAAGATATCAATAAATTAGAGAGAGTGCAGAGACGATTTACTAGGATGTTACCTGGGTTTCAGCACTTAAGTTACAGAGAAAGGTTGAACAAGTTAGGTCTCTATTCATTGGAGCGTAGAAGGTTGAGGGGGGATTTGATCGAGGTATTTAATATTTTGAGAGGGATAGATAGAGTTGACGTGAATAGGCTGTTTCCATTGAGAGTAGGGGAGATTCAAACGAGAGGACATGATTTGAGAGTTAGGGGGCAAAAGTTTAAGGGAAACACGAGGGGGTATTTCTTTACTCAGAGAGTGATAGCTGTGTGGAATGAGCTTCCTGTAGAAGTAGTAGAGGCCAGTTCAGTTGTGTCATTTAAGGTAAAATTGGATAGGTATATGGACAGGAAAGGAGTGGAGGGTTATGGGCTGAGTGCGGGTAGGTGGGACTAGGTGAGATTAAGAGTTCGGCACGGACTAGGAGGGCCGAGATGGCCTGTTTCTGTGCTGTGATTGTTATATGGTCTGTGATTGTTATAAGAAATAGCTAAGGCTTATAAGAATGGAATGGCAGTTGTCTTAGGGGATTTTAATTTCCACATAGATTGGGTGAATCAGGTTGGTCAAGGAAGTCTTGAGGAGGACTTCATGGAATGCGTCCGTGATGGCTTTCTTGAGCAGCATGTTAGTGAACCCACAAGGGAAAATACTATCTTAGATCTAGTCCTGTGCAATGAGACAGGTAAGATTGACGATCTTGTAGTCAGGGATCCTCTTGGAAAGAGTGAACATAGTATGATTGAATTTTGCATACAGATGGAGGATGAAATAGTTAGATCTAAAACTAGTGTATTATGCTTGAACAAGGGAGACTACAATGGATTGAGGAAGGAGTTGACTAATGTGGATTGGGAGCACAGGCTATTTGGTAGGACAGTTGAGGAACAGTGGAATACTTTCAAAGAGATTTTTCACAGTGCTCAACAAAAGTATATTCCAGTCAAAAGTAAGGACAGTAAGGGTGGGGAGAGCCAGCCTTGGATAACTAAGGACATAAAAGATAGTGTCAAATTAATAGCTCATGTATATAAAGTCGCAAAGAATAGTGGGAGACTGGAGGATTGGGAAAACTTTAAAAAGCAACAGAGAAAAACTAAACAAGAAATAAGGAAAGGGAAGATAGAATATGAAAGTAAATTAGCACAAAATATAAAACCAGATAACAAGTTTTTATAAATATATAAAGCGGGAGAGAGTAGCTAAAGTCAACGTAGGTCCCTTGGAAGACGAGAAGGGGAAATTGCTTTGGGTGATAAGGAAATGGCTGAGGCATTGAATGACTATTTAGTGTTGGTCCTCACGGTGGAAGACACTTCTAATATGCCAAAGAAGGATGTTATGGACAAAATGGGAGGTGAGGAACTCGATTAAAATCACTGTCACTAAAGAGATAGTGATGAGCAAACTAGAGGGCCTGAAGGTAGTTAAGTCCCCTGGTCCTGATGGACTGCACCCCAGGGTGCTGAGGGAATTGGCGGAGGTTATAATAGACACGTTGGTAATCATTTACTAAAACTCTCCAGACTCTGGGCAGGTCCTGGCGGATTGGAAGCCAGCAAATGTCACGCCACTTTTTTTAAAAAGGATGTAGGCAAAAGACAGGCAACTATAGGCCAGTTAGCTTAACATCTGTGGTTGAGAAAATGCTTGAAGCTGTCATTAAGAAAGAAATAGCAAAACATTTAGAAAGGAGTGGTTCCATTAGACAGACGCAGCATGGATTCAGAAAGGGCAGATCTTGTTTGACAAACTTACTGGAGTTCTTTGAGGACATAATGAATGCAGTGGGTAAAGGGGAACAGGTGGATGTCGTATACTTGGATTTCCAGAAGGCATTTGATAAAGCGCCGCACAAGAGACTTATAAATAAGACACAGATGCATGGAGTCGAAGGAAGTGTATTGGCATGGATAGTGGATTGGTTAACCAATAGAAGGCAGAGAGTTGGTATAAATGGGTGTTTCTCTGGTTGGCAATGAGTGGTGAATGGGTGCTGGGCCCGCAGCTGTTTATCATTTACATTGATGATTTGGAAGAGTGGACTGAGTGTAGCGTAGCAAAATTTGCTGATGACACTAAACTGAGTGGAAAATCAAATTATACAGTGGATGTGGAGAGTCTGCAGAGGGATATAGATAGGTTAAGTGAGTGGGCCAAGGTCTGGCAGATGGAATACAACATTGGTAAATGTGAGATCATCCACTTTGGAAGGAATAACAGAAAAGCAGAGTATCATTTAAATGGTGAAAGATTACAGCATGCTGTTGTGCAGAGGGACTTAGGAGTGCTTGTGCATGAATGGTAAAATGTTGGCTTGCAGGTGCAACAGGATATTAAGAAGGCAAATGGATTGTTGGCCTTCATTGCTATAGGGATTGAATTCAAGAGCAGGGAGGTCATGCTGCGACTATTACAGGGTACTGCTAAGGCCACACCTGAAGTACTGTGTGCAGATCTGGCCTCCATACTTAAGGAAGGATATACTGGCTTTGGAGGCAGTGCAGAGGAGGTTCACCAGGTTGATTCCAGAGATGAAGGGGTTAACTTATGAGGCGAGACTGAGTCACCTGGGGCTATACTCTCTGGAATTCAGAAGATTGAGAGGGGATCTTATAGAAACATACAAAATTTTGAAAGGGATAGATAAGATAGAAGTAGGAAAGTTGTTTCCGTTGGTAGGTGAGATGAGAACTAGGGGATATTGCCTCAAGATTCAGGGGAGAAGATTTAGGACGGAGATGTGGAGAAACTGTTTTTCCCAGAGAGTGGTGAATCTGTGGAATTCTCTGCCCAGGGAAGCAGTTGAGGCTTCTTCACTAAATATATTTAAGAAACAGATAGGTTTTTACATAGTAAGGGAATTAAGGGTTATAGGGAAAAGGCAGGTAGATGGAGCTGAGTTTACGGACAGATCAGCCATGATCTTATTGAATGGCAGGGCAGGCTCAATGGGCCGGATGGCCTACTCCTGTCCTATTTCTTATGTTCTTATGTTCTATGAAGCTGTCCCGGAGCCTGTTGATCCTGGCTTTTATGCTGCGGTACAACTTCCCAGATGGCAGCAGCTGGAATAAATTGTGGTTGGGGTGACTCGGGTCCCCAATGATCCTTCGGGCCCTTTTTACAGACCTGTCCTTGTAAAAGTCCTTTAAATATCCTGTAAATGTGAACAAAAAGATTACATCAACCAAGTGACAGCACAGTTCTGACATTGCCTTCAACTTGAGGTTTAAAAGGATACAAATGTATAAAGTCAGAGACCTGGTCACCGGGGAGTCAGGTCAGTGAGTGATCCGGTCACCGGGGAGACAGGTCAGTCTGTGACCTGGTCACCGGGAAGTCAGGTCAGTGAGTGATCCGGTCACTGGGGTGACAGGTCAGTCTGTGACCCAGTCACCTTGGAGACAGGTCAGTGAGTGACCTGGTCACCTTGGAGACAGGTCAGTGAGTGACCCAGTCACCAGGGTGACCCGGTCACTGGGGAGACAGGTCAGTGAGTGACCTGGTCACCTTGAAGACAGGTCAGTGAGTGACCCGGTCACCGGGGTGACAGGCCAGTCTGTGACCCGGTCACCGGGGAGACAGGTCAGTCAGTGACCCGGTCACCCAGGAGACAGGTCAGTCAGTGACCCGGTCACCAGGGAGACAGGTCAGTCAGTGACCTGGTCACTGAGGAGACAGGTCAGTGAGTGACCCGGTCACTGGGGAGACAGGTCAGTGAGTGACCCGATCACCCGGGAGACAGGTCAGTCAGTGACCCGATCACCAGGGAGACAGGTCAGTCTGTGAACCAGTCACTGTGGAGACATGTCAGTGAGTGACCTAGTCACCAGGGAGACAGGTCAGTCTGTGACCTGGTCATTGTGGAGACATGTCAGTGAGTGACCCGGTCACCAGTAAGACAGGTGAGCAAGTAAATAAACTCAGTGACCTGGTCATCAGGTATTCGTTTGGGAGAAATGCGCAGGCACACTAGCTCATCATTGCATCAGGCCACTGAGAAGGTTCTGGGATTAAAGGGAGACTGCCTAGCAGAGCATTCATCGGAGTAGTGTGAGTTAGAGTAGTAGGGCTTTGGCAAGGATGGTATTCAGAGAGACAAGGAGGTGAGTTACTTTCAGAAATCTTTTTTCCTCTATTAGTGGGCATGACTGCAGGGCTAGTTTTCTGCTCTGCCTCTAGATATTGGATATCCGGTAGACTTCCAGCCTCCCTGATGGCCACATCGGCACCAGGTGCCGTGAGGTGCAACTACTTGGAAACCAAATTAGGTAACTGGAGTTGTAGCTCGATGACTTTCAGCTTGTTGGGAAAGTGAGGAGGTAGTTGATAGGAGCTACAAGCAGGTAGTCAGACTGGAACTCCAGGAGACAAAAAATGGGTGACTGTCAGGAGAGGGAAGGGAGAGCATCAGGTAGTGGAGAGACCCCTGTGACTGTCCCCCTTAACAATAAGTACTCCATTTTGAGTACTGTTGGGGGGTGGGGGGTGAGCTACCTGGGGGAAGAAACAGAGGCCGTGCCTCAGAAGGGTAGGGAACTGAAGGGAATGGCAGCAGTGATAGGGGACTCTATGGTTATGGATGGGGAGCAGATAGGTGATTCTGTGGGCACGAAAAAGAAATACGTATGGTAGTTTGCCTCCAAGGTGCCAGGGTCCGGGATGTTTCTGAACGTGTCCACAATATCCTGAAAAGGGAGAGTGAGCAGCCAGCAAACATTTACATAGCATTCTGCATAGTTATATTCCTTTGAGGCAGGAAAAGGATGGTAAGGTAAAAGAACCATGGTATACAGAGGATATGGAAAATCTAGTTAAGAATAAAAGCTTACGAAAGGTTTAAGAAACTAGGTACTGATAGAGTTCTTGAAAATTACAAGGTTGCCAGGAAGGAGCCTAAGAATGAAATCAGGAGAGCTAGAAGGGGCCATGAGAAGGCCTTGGAGAGCAAGATTAAAGAAATCCCCAAGGCATTCTACATGTATGTGAAGAGCAAGAGGAAGAGCCGTGTGAGAATAGGACCAATCAGGTGTGATAGTGCATGGAGTTGGAGAAGGTAGTGGAGGTACTTAAAGAACACTTTGCTTCAGAATCTAGCAGGGAAAAGGACCTTGGCAATCGTGGGGATGACTTACAATGGACTGAAAAGCATGAGCATATAGACATTAAGAAAGAGGATGTGCTGGAGCTTTTAAAAAGCATTAAGTTATATAGCTTGCCAGGACTAGACGAGATGTACCCCAGGCTACTGTGGGAAGTGAGGGAGGAGATTGCTGAACCTCTTGCGATGATCTTTACATCATCAATAGGGATGGGAGAAGTACCAGAGGATTGGAAGGTTGCAAATGTTGTTCACTAGTTCAAGAAAGGGAGTAGAGATAACCCAGGAAATTATAGAGCAGTGAGTCTTACTTCAGTAGTGGGCAACTTATTGGAGAGAAACCTCAGAGGCAGGATTTATCAGTATTTGAAGAGACATAATCTGATTAGGGACAGTCAGCATGCCTTTGTCAAGGGCAGACTATGTCTTACGAGCCTGATTGAATTCTTTGAGGAGTCTTGACAGTGTTGTTAAGAAAGCATATGGCATTCATCAACCATAGAATTGAGTTCAAGAGTCGCGAGGTAATGTTACAGCTATATAAAACCTTAGTTAGACCCCACTTGGAGTACTGTGTTCATTTATAGTCACCTCACTGCAGGAAGGATGTGGAAACTATAGAAAGAGTGCAGAGGAGATTTACAAGGATGTTGCCTGGATTGGAGAGCATAACTTCTGAGAATAGGTTGAGTGTACTTGGCCTTTTCTCCTTGGAACAACGGAGGATGAGAGGTGACCTGATAGAGGTGTATAAGATGATTAAGGCATTGATCATGTGGATAGCCAGAGGCTTTTTCCCAGGGCTGAAATGGCTAACATGAGGGGGCACAGTTTTAAAGTGCTTGGAAGTAGGTACAGGGGTGATATCAGGGTTAAGTCTTTCATACGGAGAGTGGTGGGCGTGTGGAATACACTCCTGGTGACAAATAGAATAGGGTCTTTTCAGAGACTCTTAGATAGGTATATGGAGCTTAGAAAAATAGAGGGCTATGCAGTAGGGAAATTCTTGTCAGTTTCTAGAGTAGATGACATGGTTGGCACAACATTGTGAGCCGAAGGGCCTGTAATGTGCTGTAGATTTCTATGTTTTATGACACAGGTCAGTGACTTGTGTCTTAATCTTGTAGACCAGCCTATCTGCTGCCTTGCCTTCATCAATTTGAACATACATTACATTACGGTACAGTACAGGCCCTTCAGTCCACATTGTGTCCATCCTTTACCTTAACTCTCAGATCTCTCTAAACTTTCTCTCCCACATAGCCCTCCAATTTTCTTCCATCACCTTTGCCTATCTAAGAGTTACTTAAATGTCCCTAAACTATCTCAGGCTACCACCATCTTTGGCGGTGCATTCCAGGCACTCACCTTCGTGTGTAAAAGAAACTTACCTCTGACATCCCCCCTATACTTTCCTTCAATCACCTTAAAATGATGCTCTCTCACAATATCCATTTCCACTGGGGGAAAAGTCTCTGGCTGCCACTTGATCTCTGCCTCTAATCATCCTGCATGCCTCTAATAATCTCTGCCTCTATCAACTCACTTTTCATCCTCCTTCACTCCAAAGGGAAAAACCTTCGCTCACTCAACCTATCTTCATAAGACATACTCTCCAATCCTGCTAAATCTTCTCAGCATCCTCTCTAAAGCTACCACATCCTTCCTACATTGAGGTGACCAGAACTGAACACAATATTTCAAGTGTAATCTAACCAGGGTTTTATAGAACTGCAACATTATCTTGTGGTTCTTGAATTTAATCCCAATTAATGAAGACCAGTGCACCATAGGCCTTCTTAACCACTTTATCAACGCATGGCATCTTTGAGAGACCTATGGGTGTGGACCCCAAGATCCCTCTGTTCCTCCACATTGCTATGAATCCTGCCATTAATCCTGGTCTCTGCCATCAAATTTGACCTTCCAAAGTGAATCACTTCCCACTTTTCCAGGCTCAACTCCATCCGCCACTTCTTGGCTCAGATCTGCACCCTGTCAATGTCCTGTTGCAACCTACAAGAACCTTCCACACTATTCACCAATTTTGTATCATCTGAAAACTTACTAACTCACCCTTCTGATCATTTATAAAGATCAGAAAGAGCAGGAGTCCCATCATAGATCCCTGTGGAATACCACTAGTTACTGACCTCCAGGCAAAATATACTCCATCTACAAACACCCTCTGTCTTCTGTGGGCAAGCCATTTCTGTCTCCACACAGTCAACTTTACATGGATACTATACCTGCTAACATTTTGAAGGAGCCTAATCAAATGCCTTCCTAAAATCCATATACACCACATCCACCACTCTACTTTCATTAATGTATTTTTGTCACAGGTTCATGAGGCATGACCTGTCCTGCACAAAGCTATGCTATCACTAATTAGATTATATTTCTCCCAATGCTCATAAATTTCTTAGAAAGCTCCTGAAAATAAACAGGGTGACTTGAACTTCTCTAATATAATCTGGGACCTCTCTAGTGAATCCTGGAGGGTTTCATAAATCAAAATGTGGATATTCCAACAAGAGGAGGGGCCATACTGGACCTGGTGATGGGTAATGAGCCTGGCCAACTGACCAACCTTTCTGTGGGAGAACAGTTAGGAAACAGTAATTACAACTCCTTAAGTTTTAAACACAAGAGATTATGCAGATGCTGGAAATCCAGAACAGCACAAGCAAAATGCTGGATAGACTTAGTATGTCAAGCAGTATCTATGGAAATGAACAAATGGTTAATGTTTCAGGCCAAGACCCTACCTCGGGACTGGAAAGGAAGGAGGAAGAAACCAGCATAAGAAGGTGGGGAGAGGAGAAAGAGGACAAGATAGAAGCAAATAGATGAAAGCAGGTGGGTGGGGGGGGGGGGGGAGAGGAAATGAAGTAAGAAGCAGGGAGGTGATTGTTATGTTTGTCCATAGCAAAGACAAACTTGTGTAGGTAAAAACACTAGAACTATTGTATTAACAGGAGACAATCATGGCTTCAGCTTGACCACATTTTACTCAGGACTTTCAGCCCATCTATAGTGTATGTCATCTGTTCACCAACATCCTTCCCGTTTCGGGTGAACCACCCACATTGCACACTGGAAACTGCTGTTCTTTATTATGTACACACATAATACCACATCATCCCACTTTAAAGAAAAATACTATGTCCTCATAAACCTGCAAAAAACAATAATGCTTTCCAACAAAGATATTTACATTAACTTCAATTGTAATGAACAAATACAGTCCCTTATTCACTCATCTACTTTCAATCCACTTCTGTGGTGGTTTAATGATTCTTTTGATTTGCTATTTGGATCCACAGATGTATAGCTTTCATTCTCTGTGTTCATTATCTGTTCTTGTTCTTGATGTGTGGCTATTATTCACTCCACACACCTTATAATGGAGCCCTGGATTACATCCATGTGATCAGTAAGTCTTTGCACAAGTTGCAAATGATTATGTCTCAATTCACATAGCTGCTTCTGTTGGCTGTATATCATAGATAGCAACTCCTCCTGTTGGTTTGTACTGACCTGTTGCTGTTGTTCTGACCAGAGGTCTTGTGTGGTTTCCCATCTTTCTTCTTATTTTTCCTCTTCAACTTCACCAAGGATTGTGGAGATATTTTTGATTTCCAATCTTTAACTGTAAGTAGTTGACAGATCTTGAACCACAGCTGCATGGTGTGGAACTCCTTCATCATGATCATTGTTCAGCACTGGCATCATGACGGTCATGCTAGTGAGGCTGCTTTGGATGTCTATGGAAGGTGAAGTTCTTGTGCTTTTCTTGCATAATCTCTTTGGAGCTCTCATGGATGCTGTTATGAGTTTCTTGAGTTACATTGGGTAAGCATCTGAGCCCCTCAAAGGCAGTTGTGTACTCTTCCCATGCATGTTGCTTGTTCATTTTGGGTTTTTAAAGCCACTACAAAATCTACATTGAGCTTTTCTCATGCACTCAGACCAGATATTAACTGTACTCTCTTTTCTACGATCAGGAGCTGTGCCTTTAGGTGCTGCCCTTTGTGCTTCAAGATCACTATACAGCCCAGTTTTACTAGTATACTCTTTCCAGTATAGCCAGTCACTTTTAACTTCAGTCACTATGGATGAGTCTTGTATCATCCATCCATAGACAATAGATTCACTTGGGCTCTGCTGTCAAGCTTCAATAGAATTACTGTTGCATTCATAGTCACTGGAACAGTCCATTCTTCTTACCAGCACCAGCGGCCTGCAGAGAATCTGCAAAAACTTCCTCAAATTTCTCAGCAACCATGTGCACCTTTCTCTTGGTAGCCCCAGCTTTGCAGCACTTGGTTCTTCTTCCCACAATTATTACAGGACTCTCCATCAGCAGGACACATTTTTGGGATATGCCGACCTCCACATTTACTGCATTTGCTGTTTGAGCCTTCCTTTGGTTTGCAGTTGCTGTGTGAAATGCCTTGTGCTCTGCCCCTCTGTTTTCACTGTTGTTTCTGTTCTGTGCAGCTCCTTAGCTTGTTTTTGTGTTGTTTCCACTGCCCTACACATACCCACAGCCTTTACTAATGTCAAATCTTTTTCTCGAAGCAATCTTCTCTGAACTTATTATCTGGGATTCCATAAACTATTTTGTCACTGACTAGAGAGTCTCTCAAAGCTCCAAGCTCATAGGACTTAGTATGTGAAGCTTAGCTAAGTATTGGTAAAAGCTAATAGCTTGTTTCTGGTCACAGGGGGAAAAAAACTTAATTCTTTCAGAAATGACATTTTTACTTGGGACAAAATACTCCTCAAATTTTCTTTTCAGAGTGTTCAGTTTAAAGTCTGTCTCATCAATTTGAAAGCTATTCCAAATGTTCAAGGCATATTCGCTAATTATATGTAGAATGATAGACGCTTTGAATTTCTCATTCAGTATTCTGGCAAGGGTTCAAAGGACAGAATTCAAGGGAGATTCATGAAAACTATTCCAAGATTGAATGGCTTATCATATGAGAAGCATTTGTTGGCTCTGGACCTGTATTGACTGGAATTCAGAAGAATGATGGGGTGACCTCATTGAAACCTATTGAATGGCGAAAGGCCTTGATGGATGTGGAGAGAATGTTTCCTATAGTTGTTGAGGCTAAGACCAGAAGACACAGCCTCAGAATAGAGGGGATACCTTTTTAAAACAAGGATGAGGAGGAATTTCTTTAGCCAGAGTGGTGAAATTGGGGAATTCTTTACCAAAGGCAGCTGTGGAAGCTAAGTTAGGTCTTTATGTATATTTAAGGCAGAGGTCAAAAATTCTTGATTGGTCAAGGAATGAAAGGGTATGGGGGGAAGGTAGGAGATTGGGTCGAAAAGAAAATTGGATCAGTGAAGATGAAATCGCAGAGCAGACTCAATGGGACAGAATGTTTAATTCTGCTCCTATATCTTATGGTCTTAAGGCTCTGCTCACCGCTACATATATATTGAATCGCTGTCTGAAGCAATCAGCTAGGTTGCCGGTAAACAGCAGAGCTGCAGGAGGACTTAGGCTATCTACTGAGGATTATTAGGCTCTCACCTTAGTTTCTTGGTGAACTCTGAGACAATGTGCTTTCTTGTCGGCAATTCCTTTCCATCAGAACCTAGTGTCTCTTTCTTAGTCGCTTGCGGTATTCAGTTATGCTTCGTATTTAAACATCATGCTGACCTCTGACACCACGTTATGTTTGTTCTTTAACATAGACAAATGCGCGTAGGTAAAAACGCTAGAACTATTTTATTAACAGGAGACAGCCATCGTTTAAGCTCAATTAGATTTTACTTGGAATTTCAAGCCCGCCAACAGCGTGTGTCACATGTTCAGCAAAGTCCTACCAGTTCCGAGTGAACTGCCCACATTGCACACTGGGAACTGCAGTTCTTTATGATATGCACACATAATGACACAATGTGAAAAGGTAAAAGTCCAGAGAAGAGGAAACTGATAGAAGAGGAGAGTGGACCATGTGAGAAAGAGACCATGGGGAAGGTGATAGGCAGGTGAGGAGAAGAGGTAAGAGGCCAGAGTAGGGAAGAGAAACAGAGGAAAAAAGTTACTGGAAGGAGAAATCGATATTCATGCCATCATCAGACATAGGAGCAGAATTAGGCCATCTGGCCCATCGAGTCTGCTGCACCATTCAATTATGGCTGATCCTTTTTTTTGTCTTCCTCAACCCTAGTTCCCAGCCTCCGTAATTCCATTGTGATACTGATACATGTGACTTATGCTTCTCCCTCTCAAATTGCAGTATGAATTCAATCATATTTTGATCACTGCCTCCTAAGGGTTCCTTTATATTAAGCTGACTAATAAGATCTGGATAGTGTCCATTATTAAGTACCTCGAGCATCCAGGGCATTCTCACTGTTACCATCAGGTAGAAGGTACAGAAGCCAGAGGGCACACACTCAGTGATTCAGGAACAGCTTCTTCCCCTCTGCCATCTGATTCCTAAGTGGACATTGAATCTTTGGACCCGACCTCACATTTTTTTAATATACAGTATTTCTGTTTTTACACATTTTTAAAAAAATCTATTCAATATACATAACTGATTTACTTGTTTATTTATTTATTATTATTTTATTTTTTTCTCTGCTAGATTATGTATTGCATTCAACTGCTGTTGCTAAGTTAACAAATTTCACGTCACATGCCAGTGATAATAAACCTGATTCTGATTCTGACACCCAATAGCCTTTTCCCTAGTAGGCTCAAGCACAAGCTGCTTTAAAAGCCATTTCATAGGCATTCAACAAAATCTCTCTCTTGCACTCTGACACCAACCTGATTTTCCCAGTCCCCTTTTAGAATTGTGTCATTACCCTTATTACATGCTTTTTCCAGCTCTCTTTGCAATCTCAACCCCACATCTTGGCTACTATTTGGAGGCCTATATATGATTTCCATAATGGTCATGGGAACATTGGAAACATCCGATTTCCCACAATCCACTGCCCTGGTCCAACTCTCTTTAATCCCCAGACCCTGCTGAGAAGAAAGAGAATGCTCTTAAGAGTGAGTATTATACAGCCTTATTGTGTCAGCCAAGGTGCCTACCCCAGCAAGTCCCATTTTTCCTGTGTTTGGCCCAGTTCTCTCTAATCCTTTTGATCTTTTTACCTGTCCAACTGGTTTTTAATGGTCATAAATGTACCCACTGCTATTATTTCCTTTGGCCGCATTTCCACACATTGTGGTGCAGAAAATAGAATATGGACCTTGTACATAGAATGGTTAGTTTATTAAAGCATTTAAGGATTAATTTAATTAGTTCAGCACAACATCGGACCTCTGGCTACTTCACGCATGACTAACAATGGTGCATTGGGGCTCCTACAATCCCTTCCGTTGTGCGTATTGTGCAGGCATCAGTCTTGGGTTTGCAACCAAAGTTACAGAACATGGTCAGAGCTGAGGTCAGGGTCAAGGGTCACACAGGTGTTGGTGGGGGGTGCAGATGTCCCAGGCAGTTGGCAGAACATGCAGTGGGTCGGTGAGACCACATCCTGTAGGCACATGGAGACTGGCTTCCCACACACAGTGCACTATGGAGGGAGAAGAGAGGTCAGTGGCAGGAGGCACAGTGTGCACACACTTAACACCAGTACACACCCACACACAATGGTACACATCAACTGTACACATACTCGCACAACAGTACACACTCACACAATGGTACACATGAATATTACACACCCCTACAATGGTATGCATCAAAAGTATACACACTCACACAAATGCACAGAGTATAATAAATAAGGTGGATAATCTTGTGGCACTATTACCGATTGTCAGATAGGATGCTGTGGCTGTCACTGAATCATGGCTGCAGGATGGTTGTAGTTGGGAGCTAAAAACCAAGGTTACGTGTTCTATCGGAGGGATAGGAAGGTAGGCAGAGCGGTTGGTGTGGTTCTGCTGGTAAAGAATGGCATCAAATCAGTAAAAAGATGTGACGTAGGATCAGAAGATGTTGAAACCTTGTGGGTTGAGTTGAGAAACTGCAAGGGTAAAAAGGACATTGATGGCAGTTATATACAGGCCTCCCAATAGTAGCTGGAACGTGGACCACAGATTACAATGGGGAACAGAAAAGGCATGTCAAAAGGGCAATGTTATGATAGTCATGGGAGATTTTAACATTAAGGTTGAATGGGAAAATTGAGTTGGTAATGGATCTCAAGAGAGTGAGTTTGTTGAATGCCTAAGAGATAGCTTTTTAGAGCAGATTGTCTTTGAGCCTACTAGGGGATCAGCTATAATGGATTAGGTCTTATGTAATGAACTGGAGATGATTAGGGAGCTTAAGGTAAAAGAACCCTTACACAATATAATTGAGTTCAACTTGAAATTTGATTGGGAGAAAGTGAAATCTGACATAGCAGTGTTTCAGTGGAGTAAGGGAAATTACAGTGGTATGAGAGAGGAGCTGGCCAAAGTAAATTGGAAGGAGCTGCTGGCAGGGATGACAGCAGAGTAGCAATGGCTTGAGTTTCTGGGAAAAATAAGGAAGGTGGAGGACATGTGTATTCCAAAAACAGAAATACTCAAATGGCAAAATAGTACAACTGTGGCTGACAAGGGAAGTAAAAAAGTAAGAAGAATCAGAATCAGGTTTATTATCACTGGCATGTGTCGTGAAATTTGTTAACTTAGTAGCAGCAGTTCAATGTAATATATAATATAGAAGAAAATAATAAATAAATCAATTACAGTATACCCATATATTGAATAGATTAAAAATTGTGTAAAACAGAAATATATATTGAAAAAGTGAGGTGGTGTTCACAGGTGCAAAGTCCATTTAGGAATTGGATGGCAGAGAAGAAGCTGTTCCTGAATCACTGAGTGTGCGCCTTCAGGCTTCTGTACCTTCTACCTGATGGTAACAATGAGAAAAGGACATGTCCTGGGTGCTGGAGGTCTTTAATAATGGATGCTGCCTTTCTGAGACACTCCCTGAAGATGTCCTGGGTACATTGTAGGCTAGTACCCAAGATGGAGCTGACAAAATTTATGACTCTCTACAGCTTCTTTTGGTCCTATGCAGTAGCCCCCACCCCCATACCAGACAGTGATGCAGCCTGTCAGAATACTCTCCACGGTACATCGATATAAGTTTTTGAGTGTTTTTGTTGACATACCAAATCTTTTCAAACTCCTAATGAAGTATAGTCACTGTCTTGCCTTCTTTATAACTGCATCAATATGTTAGGACCAGGTTAGATCCTCAGAGATCTTGACACCCAGGAACTTGAAAATGCTCACTCTCTCCACTTCTGATCCCTCTATGAGGATTGGTATGTGTTCCTTTGTATGTGTTCCAGAAGTCCACAATCAGTTTTTTGTCTTACTGGCATTGAGTGCAAGGTTGTTGCTGTGACACCACTCCACTAGTTGGCATATCTCACTCCTGTATGCCCACTCATCTCCATCTGAGATTCTATCGTCAGCAAATCTATAGATGGTATTTGAGCTATGCCTAGCCACACAGTCATGGGTATAGAGAGAGTAGAGCAGTGGGCTAAGCACAGTCCCGAGGTGCACCAGTGTTGATAGTCAGCGAGGAGATATTATCACCCACAATAATATATTTTATATATATTATTTCTGTTTTTGCATGATTTTTAATCTTTTCAATATACGTATACTGTAATTGATTTACTTATTTAATTATTATAATTTTATTCTTCTTCTTCCTCTACATTACGTATTGCATTGAACTGCTGCTAAGTTAACAAATTTCACGACACATGCTGGTGATAATGAACCTGATTCTGATATTGATGGTACACATCAACTGTATACTCACACAATGGTACACATCAATAGTGCAAAAAGAATGTAAAATAACAAGGTGGCTGCTTTTTCTGTACATATTATATTTAACCTCTAATTTTACAGCTCTGTTGAAAGGCTACTGATGTTAGGGGTAGGGTCATCATATCTTACTCTGTGCAGCATTTAGTGAACACATTTCAGACTTGCGCACCTCCAAACACTACTTCATTGTTGTAGGGACAATAGCTCACATTTCATCTTGGTCTTCTCCAATCTCAGCGTGAATGTCAATTTCTCTAACAGGTAAAATGTTCCCCTCTGACCCTCCCCCTTTTCCATCTGGCCCCCATCATCCCATCTCTTTTGCCTCTCCCACCCTCTCCGCCCACACACTCCTCCCATGGTTCCCTTCCCCACCTCCCTCCTTTTATTCCATTCTTCACTGTCATCTCCATTAGATTCCATCTCCATAGGACTGAGATATAGGAACAGAATTAGGCCATTCAGTCCATCATGTCTGCTCCAGCATTCAATCATGTATGATTTATTTTCCCTGTTAACCCTATTTTCCTGCCTTCTCCCTGCAAACTTTGACACCCGGACTAATCAAAAACCTATCAACCTTCATGTTAAATATACTCAATGACTTGGCATTATAGCCGTCTGTGGCAATCTTGGTCTTAGTCAGGAAGTCAACTTTCCAATTCGGAGTTTTCACTGAATGCACCAGCAGTTGGAACTTCAGCAGATAACTCAGTACTAGAGAGTTGAAGGATAGGATCCAGTGGGAGAGGAAGATATTAAACTCCAAACCTGTGTAACCTTTCCTCCATAGAGCTTCTGTTGGGACTTGACGGCTGGAATTTGGTCCAGACTTTCAATGTTCCATAAACGCACTGTGGAGTCCTGGGAACAAGGATATAACTGATGAGCTATGATCTAAAGAGATACCTGATCTAATAACAGCAGCGAGGGGCAACAGGGGGATCTTGGGGTCCACGTCCATATATTCCTCAAAGATGCTACGCCACAAGGTAATGTAGATCTATAAAACCCTGGTTAGACCACATCTGGAGTATTGTGTTCAGCTCTCATCACCTCATTACAGGAAGAATGTCGAAGCCTTAGAGTGGGAACAGAGGAGATTTATCAGGATGCTTCCTGGATTAGAGAGTATGTCTTATGAGGATAGGTTGAGCGAGCAAGGACTTTTGACTTTCAAGTGAAAGAGGATAAGAGGAGACTTGATAGAGATGCACAAGTTGATGAGACATAGATTAAGTGGACGGCCAGAGACTAGCTCAGAACAGAAATGACTAACATGAAGGGACATGAGGTTCACCAGGTTGATTCCAAAGATGAGGGGGTTAGACTATGAGGAGAGATTGAGTTGCCTAGGACTGTAGTCACTGGAAATCAGAAGATTGAGAGGAAATTTTATAGAAACATTTAAAATTATGAAAGGGATATATAAGATAGAGGCAGGAAAGCTGTTTCCACTGGTAGGTGAGACTAGAACTAGGGGACATAGCCTCAAGATTCAGAGGAGTAGATTTAGGACAGAGATGAGGAGGAACTGCTTTTCCCAATGATTGGTGAATCTGTGGAATTCTCTGCCCAATGAAGCAGTGGAGGCTACCTCAGCAAATATATTTAAGACAAGGTTGGATATATTTTTGCATAGTTGGAGAATTAAGGGTTATGGGGAAAACGCAGGTAAGGTGGAGATGAGTCCATGGCCAAATCAGCCATTATCTTATTGAACGGTGGGGCAGGCTCGATGGGCCAGATGGCCTACTCCTGCTCCTATTTCTTATGTTCTTATATATGTAGCTGGGGCGCTCCACATTGAGATTGTATTTGTCAATTTGGAGCAGAGAGGGTGTTTATAAATCTGGCAGGAAAAAGGAAGTTGGGAATGGTGAGGGTGGAGCGCTACGGGAGGGGTGCGGGACAGGTGGCAGTGGGTTAGTGTGGGTGCAGACACAGACTGCCGTGAGTCACCAGGCAAGGTAATTTGTTTCCAAACAACTGGTGTATTGATCATTACAGAATGTCTCTCTGGTGCTTCCCATTCTCTCCCCTTTGCCAAAACTGGTGGCCTAATCAGCAGTGGAATCAGGCCACAGATATGAAGTTTCTCACAGATCGGAGATGCTGGTTTAAAAGGAGAATTTCATGGGTGTTAAGGCTTATTCCAATGGCCCAATCAGCAGTGGGATCAGGCCACAGTGATGAAGTTTCTCACAGATCAGCAACGCTGGTTTAAAAGTACAGAAAGGATTAGAGGGGTGGCCATTGTTGGGAGTAGGCCAGTGGTGAGAGTAGGAGTGTCAGGCTTTGGTTCAAAGGAGGCGTTGATTCTGGATAAGTTTCTGTTAAGGTTCCCTTTTTTTTCCTCTTACTGGACTTAGTGTAATAAATGGCCATTGTGTGTTCTTCATGCCGGATGTTGGGAGTCCCGGGAATTCCCAGATTCTCCCGAGGAACTGCATCTGCGTGGTGCATCCAGCTGCAGCTTCTTGAAGACCGTGTTGGGGATCTGGAGCAGCAGCTGGATGACCTTTGGCTTGCATGGGAGAGAGAGTATACTATTGGAGTTACAGGGAAGTGGTCACCCTGAAGTTGAGGGAGGAGAGTAGCTGGGTGACTGCCAGGAGAAATGGAACTGTGAACAGGCAGTTAGCGCAGCACATGCCTCTGGCCATTCCCCTCAATAATAAGTATACTACTTTGGATACTGTTGTGCAGAATGATCTCCCAGGGGAATGCCACGGACACTGGGTTACTGGCACTGAGCATGGATTCGTGGTGCAGAAGGGAAAGAGGGAGAAGAGGAAAGTGGTAGTGATAGGGGACTCAATAGTCAGGGGAACAGACAGGAGATTCTGTGAACATGAACGGGACACCCAAATGGTATGTTACCTCCCTGATACCAGGGTCAGGGACAACTCAGATCGTGTCCACAGCATTTTGGAGGGGGAGAGAGAGCAGCCAGATGTCTTGGTACTTAATGGTACCAATGACACAGGAAAGAAAAGCAAAGAGGTTCTGAAGAGAGGATTTAGAGAGCTAAGCTGAAAGCTGAGAAGCAGGATATCCAAGGTAGTAATTTCTGGAATGCTACCTGTGCCATCAGCCAGTGAGGGTAAAAACTAGGTGATTTGGCAGATTAGTGTGTGGCTGAGAAGCTGGTGCAGGGAGCAGGGCTTCAGGTTCTTGGATCATTGGGATCTCTTCTGGGGGAGGTATGCCCTGTACAAAGGTGACAGATTGCACCTAAACCTGAGGGGAACCAATATTCTTACGAGCAGGTTTGTTAGAGCTGTTGGGAAGGGTTCAAACTAATTTGGCAGGGGTGTGGGAACAGAAGAGAAGGGACTCAGGATAGAATGAATGGTAAAAAAGCAAAGATAGCATGAAGTTAGACTGTCAGGGAGGGCAGGCAGATGACAGGACAAAATTGCAGGCAGCAGGGTGAGTATCAGTGCATTAGGGATGCAGAATCAAAAAACTTAGCAGATACAGCACTCAAAGTGTTATATCTCAATGCATGGAATATAAGAAACAAGGTGGATGATCTTGCTGCACTATTACAGATTGTCAGGTATGATGTGGCCATCACTGAATCGTGGCTGAAGGATGGTTGTAGTTGGGAGCTGAATGTCCAAGGTTACACATTGTATCGGAGGGATAGGATGGTAGGCAGAGGGGGTGGTGTGGCTCTGCTGGTAAAGAATGGCATCAAATTAGTAGAAAGATGTGAGATATGATCAGGAGACATAGGAGCAAAATTAGGCCATTCAGCCCATCGAGTCTACTCCACTATTCCATTATGGCTGATCCCAGATCCCACTCAACCCCATACAGCTGCCTTCTCACCATATCCTTTGATTCCCTGACCAACCCGGAAACGATCAACTTCCACTTTAAATATATGCACCGAAGTGGCCTCCACTGCAGTCTGTGACAGAGCATCCTACAGATTTACTACTCTCTGGCTAAAGAAAATTCCTCCTTACCTCTGTTATAACGGCTCGCCTCTCAATTATGAGGCTGTGCCCTCTAGTTCTGGATACCCTCACCATGGTAAACATCCTTGCCCCATCCACCTATGTTTTCAACATTCGGTGGGTTTCAATGAGATCCATAGAAAACATAGAACACAGAAAATCTACAGCACAATACAGGCCCTTCGGCCCATAAAGTTGTGCCAAACATGTCCCTACCTCAGAAATTACTAGGCTTACCTATAGCCCTCTATTTTACTAAGCTCCGTGTACCTATCTAAAAGCCTCTTAAAAGACCCTATTGTATCCACCTCCACCACTGTTGCCAGCAGCCCATTCCATGCACACACCACTCTCTGAGTAAAAAACTTACCCCTGACATCTCCTCTGTACCTACTCTCCAGCACCTTAAACCTGTGTCCTCTTGTGGCAACTATTTCAGCCCTGGGAAAAAGCCTCTGACTATCCACACAATCAATGCCTCTCATCATCTCGTACACCTCTATCAGGTCACCTCTCATCCTCCTTCGCTCCAAGGAGAAAAGGCCGAGTTCACTCAACCTATTCTCATAAGGCATGTTTCCCAATCCAGGCAACATCCTTGTAAATCTCCTCTGCACCCTTTACATCCCAAAGAGGAGGAAGTATTCTATAGGAAAGATGACACAACCATGGCTAACAAGAGAAATCAAAGCCACATAAAAGCCAAAGAGAGGGCATATAATAGAGAGAAAAAAATACTGGAAAGTTAATGGATTGTGAACCTTTTAAAAACCAATAGAAGGCAACAAAAAAGTCATTAAGAACGTAAAGATGGAATACCAAAGTAAGTTAGCCAATAATATCAAAGAATATAGGAAAAGTTTCTTCAGATACATGAAGTGTAAAAGAGAGACGAAAGTGGATATCAGACGTTGGAAAATTAGTTTAAGACCATATGACCATGAGATATAGGAGCAGAAGTAGGCCATTAGGTCCATCAAGTCTGCTCCTCCATTCAATCATGGCTGATCCAATTCTTCCAGTCATCCCCACTCCCCTGCCTTCATCCCATACCCTTTGATGCCCTGGCTCATCAAGAACCTATTTATCTCTGTCTTAAATACACCCAATGACTTGGCCTCCACAGCTGCTCATGGCAAAAAATTTCCACAGATTTACCATCCTCTGACTAAAGTAATTTCTCCACATCTCAGTTCTAAATGGATGCTCTTCAATCCTGAAGTCATGTCCTCTTGTCCTAGGCTCCTCTACCACGGGAAATAACTTTGCCATATCTAATCTGTTCAGGCCTCTTAACATTCAGAATGTTTCTATGAGATCCCCCCTCATTCTCCTGAACTCCTGGCTAAGTTTGCCGATGATACAAAGATAGGTGGAGGAGCAGGTAGTGTTGAGGAAACAGAGAGCCTGCAGAGAGACTTAGATAGTTTAGGGAAATGGGTAAAGAAGTGGCAAATGAAATACAACATTGGAAAGTGTATGGTCATGCACTTTGGTGGAAGAAATAAGCGGGCACACTATTATTTAGATGGGGAGAGAATTCAAAATGCAGAGATGCAAAGGGACTTGGGAGTCCTTGTGCAAGCTACCCTAAAGGTTAATCTCCAAGTTGAGTTGGTTGTAAAGAAGACGAATGAGATGTTGGCATTCATTTCTAGAGGTATAGAACATAAGAGCAGGGATGTGATGTTGAAGCTCTATAAGGCACCCGTGAGTCACACGGAGTATTGTGTGCAGTTTTGGGCTCCTTACTTTAGAAAGGATATACTGACATTGGAGAGGGTTCAGAGAAGATTCAAGAGAATGATTTCAGGAATGAAAGGGTTACTGTATGAGGAATGTCTGGCAGCTCTTTGGCTGTATTCCCTGGAGTTCAGGAGAATGAGGGGGGATTTCACAGAAACATTCCAAATGTTAAAAGGCCTGAACAGATTAGATAAGACAAAGTTATTTCCCATGGTAGGGGAGGCTAGGACAAGAGGGCAAAACTTCAGGATTAAAGGACACCCCTTTAGAACAGAGCTGAGGAGAAATTACTTTAGTCAGAGGGTGAATCTGTAGAATTTGTAGCCATAAGTGGCTGTGGAGGCTAAGTTATTGTGTACATTTAAGGCAGAGAGGTTCTTGATTAGTCAGGGCATCAAAGGGTATGGAGAGAAGGCAGGGGAGTAGGGATGGCTGGAAGAATTGGATCAGCCCACGATTGAATTGCAGAGCAGACTTGATGGGCTGAATGGCCTACTTCTGCTCCTATATCTTGTGGTCTTATAACCTACTAATTATAATCCTTTGGAAAGTGGGAGGAAACTGGAACACCCCGAGGAAACCCACATGGTCATGGGGAGAGCATACAAACTCCTTACAGACAGCAGCAGAAATTGAACCTAGGTAGTTGGCGCTGTAAAGTGTTATGATAATTGCTACACTGACATGCTGGCCTTCCCTGGCCTGCTGTGACCAGCAGGCACTGGAAGCAATGCAGGTCCTGGGACAACTGACAGAGTGAGGGATGGAGTCAGTACCTTACAGGCAGATAGAACCCTTTTGTTGTCAGCAGAGATGGCTACATCCATCACCCAATCATTGTGATCCTGTGAAGGGAAGAATGACAAGCTGGTTAATAGCAGTATATACCCTATCCCTCTGCTCCCAGACCTGCTTGTCTCTCTGACACCTGCAGGCCATTCAACCCCTCTTTCCTATGCTTGAGTTTCTGCTCTAGACCCTCCAGGACAGGTTACATTACTTGGAGTAAGGAATGCAGAGGTACAGGAGCCTGAAGTCACACACTCAGTATTTTAAGAACAGCTTCCTCCCCTTTGCCTTCAGATTTCTGAACACTGGGTCACTATTTGGATCCCTTTGTGTGCCATTTATTTAGTTTTTTAATGTATTTTTAGTTGTAATTTATAGTAATTTTTATGTATTGCTCTGAACTGGTGCACCGAAACAATAAATTTCATGGCATATGTCCATAATAATAAATCGGATTCTGTCTTCTCTTAGCTACTCTGACGACGCAGTACAGGAGGAGGCAGCTGGGGGGAACATTTCAAACACTAACAAGAATTCTGGCCAAGGATCACACAGGAATAAAATGAGGCCATTCAACCCATTGTGTCTGTTGTGTCCTTCCATCATGGCTGATTTATTATCCCTCTAAATTCCATTCTCACGCCTTCTCTCCATATCTTTTAATGCTCTGTCTAATCAGAAACCTATCCACCTCCACTTTAAAACTACCTAATTACTTCGCCTCCACAGATGTCTGTGGCAATGAATTCCACAGAAGCATCACGCTGTTGCTGAAGAAATACCTGGTTATCGCTGTTCTAATGGGAAGTCTGCTCTCGAAATGCTGCACCTTCTCTGTTGGATTAAGTGCAAAGTTGCTCCGAGCCTACCCACAGCCCCAGACCCAACGGCTCAAAGTCAATTTATTACCAAGGTATATATGGTACATGTCACCCTATACAGCCCCGAGATTCATTTTCTTGTGGGTGTTCACAGTAAGTACATAAAAACACAATAGAATCAATGAAAAACTGCACTCAATGTGTGAAAGACAACTGTGCAAAAAGCAAAAATAAACTTTAATGAATAAATAATAAATATGAAAAATGAGTCGTAGAGTCATTAAAAATGAGTCCAGTTCAGTTCAAAGTATGTTTATTATCAAAGTATGTATACATTATACAACTTTGAGATTCATCTCCTTACAAGAAACACCCAATGCGCAGAGAGAGAGAGAAAAAAAGAACAAATCCTTGAAACAATAAAAGTAAGCAAATAACATTCAGAACAAAAGTGAGTCTACAGATCTGATGCCAGGCACCAGTGCAGCCGGGACAGGCCACAGCCAGAGTTCAGCACAGAGCCAACTAAACATCGCAGAGCAGCGAGTACAACCAGCCCGACCCTCGCCTCTGGACCTAACACCCTGCCTTTTCAATTTGGCCTGGTATTTAGATCATCCAAATATCAGGCTGTTCCTCAAGGACCTGGGCCCTGTTGCTTCAATATCCTCAGGGCTTGGACCCTGCCACCACGTTTCAGCCTATACCCAACCTTTCCAAATCGGTCTGGCACTTAGATCGATCAAACCTTGCGTCTTTACTCGCTCTCAATTCTGGTGAATGAGCTTTGCCTCGTCTTCATTGTTTGCAGTGATCCTTTGAGAGTAATTCTACCACAAAAAGTGTTATCAAAAAGGTATTTAGTTGTATTCTTTATTTTGATAGCCGTCAATAAGTCGTTGCTTGGGCTTCACCTGTGGCATCTTAAACTGTTGAAGTGAGTGAAGTTACCATCAGGAGCCTGATGGTTTAGAGGTATTAGCTCTTCCTGAACCTGGTGGTGTGAGCCCTGAGGTTCCTGTACCTTCTTCCTGATGACAGCAGTGAGAAGAGGGTATGATCTGCATGATGTATGCTGCTTTGCTGTGACAGTGCTCCTTGTAGATGCGTTCAACCAGGGCTGTTTGGCCACTGGTGTGGAGTGAAGTATTGTCAGTGAGATATAGTCTTACAGACTGGAATCCCCAGCCAGCTGAGCTTTCCCTGTCAGCACCCTCCCCACCAGTGCCCCACCCCTCCCAACCCCACTGTTGTGGATCGACCTTCCCCTTGTTCCCTTCCTGCAGCAAAGACTATTGATCTACTGAATACTGAAAGGCCTAGATAGAGTGGATGTGAAGATGATGTTTCCTATGGTGAGTGAGTCTAGGGCCAGAGGATACAGCATGAGAACAGAGGGACATTCCTTTAGAACAGAGGTGACAAGGAATTTCTTTTCCCAGAGGGTAGTGAATCTTTGGAATTCATTGTCACAGATGGCTGTGGAGGTCAAGTCATTGGGTATACAGTATTTAACGTGGAAGTTGATAGGTTCTTGATTAGTCAGGGTATCAAAGGTAATGGGGTAAAGGCAAGAGAATGGGGTTGAGAAGGATAATAAATCAGCCATGATGGAATGGTGGAGCAAACTCGATAGGCTAAATGGTCTAATTCTGCTCCTGTTTTTTCTTAGCTTCGAGTACACCTGCACTCTGATCCACAGACTGGGGTGAGATGTTGACAGCCTGTGAAGGCATTGCTTCATATCCCAGCCCTAACCAGCTGAGCCATGACACAAGACCCTGCTTCAAAGATTTGCTTTATTTGTCACACGTACATTGAAACGTTCAGTGAAATGCATCGATTGGATCAATGGCCAACACTGCCTGAGCACTTGCCAGGGACAGCCCACAGTGTTGCCATGTTTCTGACGCTAACATAGCACACCCACAACTTACTGACCCTATCCCATATGTCTTTGGGATGTGGGAGAAAACTGGAGCACTAGGAATAAAGCAATGCAGTTATGGGGAGAACATAGAAACTCTTTACAGACTGCAGTGAGAATTGAATCACAATTCCAATCGCTAGCACTAGTGCTGTAAAGAGTTATACCAATCACCACACTAGCATGCCCCTTCTCATCCCTCCAGCCTGGGATGAACCCCCTCCCAATCTGGGACAGATCCCACAATCTAACAGTGCTCTGACTATAAGCAAGGTCAGCACCTTCAAGGCCAACTTCCTATACAGGCCAGTGGTGTCCCAGAGAGATACAGTTCGGTCATAGGATCCAGCCACAATCAGCTTAGCTGTGAGAATATCAGAGAGCAAAAGAGAATCTGTTAGAGCAGAAAAGTGGTAAAGGCAGCCGAACAAATCATCATCCCATCTCCATTCCTGCTCCCCATCACTGTCTACTCACCCCAGGGTTATAGATAGGGGAAATCAGCCAGGGTTCCTGCTCCCCATCACCGTCCAGTCACCTCAGGGTTAGAGAGAGGGGAAATCAGCCAGGGTTCCTGCTCCCCATCACTGTTCCATCACCCCAGGGTTATAGATAGGGTATATCAGCCAGGGTTCCTGCTCCCCATCACTGTCCACTCACCCCAGGGTTATAGATAGGGGAAATCAGCCAGGGTTCCTGCTCCCCATCACCGTCCAGTCACCTAGGGTTAGAGAGAGGGGAAATCAGCCAGGGTTCCTGCTCCCCATCACCGTCCAGTGACCCTGGGGTTAGAGAGAGGGGAAATCAGCCAGGGTTCCTGCTCCCCATCACCGTCCAGTGACCCTGGGATTAGAGAGAGGGGAAATCAGCCAGGGTTCCTGCTCCCCATCACTGTCCAGTGACCCTGGGGTTATAGAGAGGGGAAATCAGCCAGGGTTCCTGCTCCCCAACACTGTCCAGTGACCCTGGGGTTAGAGAGAGGGGAAATCAGCCAGGGTTCCTGCTCCCCATCACCGTCCAGTCACCCCAGGGTTAGAGAGAGGGGAAATCAACCAGGGTACCTGCTCCCCATCACCGTCCAGTCACCTCAGGGTTAGAGAGAGGGGAAATCAGCCAGGGTTTCTGCTCCCCATCACTGTCCAGTAATCCTGAAGTTATAAGGGGAGAGAAGGGTATCAGTCAAAATTGAGGGCGGAGAAATCAGAGTTCCTGCTCCCTACCACTGCCCAGTCACTCTGAGCTTAGAGAGCGGGTAGAGTATCAGTCAGGCTTCTTGCTCTCCATCAGCAGTTCCAGCAGTGTCTGTGGGTGATGGAAACTGTGGATGCTTTGAGTATTGGGAATATTGCAGGGTTCTGACTGAAACATCAACTGTTCCTCTCCACCACAGACAGAGCTCAACCTGCTGAGGTCCTCCTGTGGATACTTTGTTGATGCAGATCCCAGTGTCTGCCGTCTGCTGCCTCCATCCTGGGACACTCCAGTGGTCACCTCTGGTGACTGTGTAAAACTCACCATCTCTGGACATCACGCAGGAACTGATGCAGCCATCGTGACCACCTACAAGTCTCTGGGGTCCCTGCAGGCGGAACTGTCCCACTGAGATGTCCCAAATCAGCAACATCCTGTCCCAGGAAGCCGTGAGCAATGTGTTTCCCAGCTGGGTGAAGCAGCAATCTGACACCACATTACTGTGCCTGGAGGCAGGAATCGGGCATCAGTATGGCAGATGACAGTGGAGATAGGCAATGGGGATAGGGAGAGGGAAGGGAAGGGAGGTAAAGGGAGAGGAAGAATTGAGGGAGGAAAAGAGAAGCAGGTATTGATAGAGAGTGAGAGGTATAGAGAGAGAGGGAGGTATATATGGAGAGAGGGATGCAGAGGAAAGAGAGTAGAAGAGAAAAAACAAAAACAAAAGAAAAATAGGGGTAAGCTTTGCATTTCCAATCTACCACTCAGCATCAATGGTGTGGTTTGTTTGCACTAGAGAAACAAGACCAAACACAGAATGGGTGTTCAGTCACAGGGGTTCAGTCCTGAGATTCCCGTTGCTACCACTCTACTTCCCAATCTCACCCCTACCCTAATCAGTTTGTGACCGCTCCTACTGCTGTATTGAGGCCCCAACACAGGCCTGAGGAACATACTGACTGGTGTCCCCACTTCCTCAGACCATGTATGAGGACTGTGCAGAAACTGCAGGCACCCTAGCAGAGATATTGAAAACATTCTTAGCCATGGTTGACGTGCCAGAGGACTGGAGGATAGTTAATGTTGCTCCATTGTTTAAGTAAGGCAGGAAATTATAGGCCTGTGAGCCTGCCATCAGTAGTGGGAAAGTTATTGGAAGATATTTGCTTCCTTTTTGCACTACTTATTTAATTTAAATTTTAAATATATATTTCTTATTGTAATTTATAGCTGTCTTATTATTACATATTGCAATATATTGCTGCCACAAAACAACAGATTTCATGGCACATACCAGCTGATTGGGATTCTCAACAGACACAAAATGCTGGAGGAACTCAGCAGGCCAGGCAGCATCTACGGAGGGGAATAAACAGTCTGTATTTCAGGCCAAGACTTCATCAAGACACTAAATTTGAGGGCAGGGTGGAGCTGGAGGTGAAATTGATGAAATTGATGAGCTCAGCATGCAGAACCAATGCAGTCGGTAAATGTAGCACATAAAGAGTTGAGAAGCATTGCCAGTGTAGGCTTGGAACATGCACTGTTCCACGTACAAACAAAAAGGCAGGCATAGCTGGGGCCCATGAATGCATCTTGTCTTCATTTCAGCAACTCAATTTTTCATTGTTAATCTATATATTAATTGAACAAACCAAATTAACCAGGATTCCATAGAAACACTTGTGAAGTGAGAGCAAAGAATTGCTCCTTACAAACGTTTGTAGAATCAGTATGTTAGAGGAGTTAACTGGGAGCAGACTATGTCAGATATGGTCCAGTATCATCAGGAGGGGTTAATCAGAGATCTAATGGTTGGTCTCTCATGGTCTCAGAACACATTCTACACAATCAGAAAAGCTCACCATGCCTCTACTCTCTGTCGAGGCTGAAGAGAGCTGAACTATACACATCTATACTCATGTCATTCTACAGACAGCATCCTAACAAACTGCATCACTGCATGGTACGGAAACTGTACTGCGGCAGACAGGAAGTATCTACAACGGGTAGTCAAAACTGCCCAATGTATCATTGACATCAGCGTACCTGCCACCAAGAACCTATACAGTGCCTATAAAAAACATTCACACCCACCCACTCCGGAAGTTTTCATGTTTTATTATTTTACAACATTGAATCACAGTGGATTTAATTTGCCTTTTTTGACACTGATCAACAGAAAAGACTCTTTTGTGTCAAAGTGAAAACAGATCTCTACAAAGTGATCTAAATTAATTACAAATATAAAACACAAAATAATTGATTACATAAGTATTCACTCCCTTTAATATGACACACCAGATCATCACTGGTGCAGCCAGTTGGTTTTAGAAGTCACATAATTAGTTAAGGTGTCCTAGCTATATATAAACCAGTGTGCAGTCAAGGTGTTTCAATTGATTGTGGTAAAAATACAACTGGATCTGGAAGGTCCAACTGCTGGTGAGTCTGTATCCTGGCAAAAACTACACCATGAAGACAAAAGAACACTGCAAGCAACTCCGCGAAAAGGTTATTGAAAAGCACAAGTCAAGAGATGGATACAAAAACATTTCCAAGTCACTGAATATCCTTTGGAGTACAGTTAAATCAATCACCAAGAACTGGGAAGAAGATAGCTCAGCTGTAAATCTGCCTAGAGTGCACCATCCTCAAAAACTGAGTTACCGTGCAAGAAGGGGACTAGTGAGGGAGGCCACCAAGAGACCAATGATAACTCTGGAGGAGTTATAAGCTTCAGTGGCTGAGATGGGAGAGACTGCACATAAAACAACTATTGCCTGGGTGCTTCACCAGTCGCAGCTTTATGGGAGAGCGGCAAAGAGAAAGACACTGTTGAAAAAAAAAACTCACATGAAATCTCAGCTAGAGTTTGCTAAAAGGCTTGTGGAAACTCTGAAGTCAGCTGGAAGAAGATTCAATGGTCTGATGAAACCAAAGTTGAGCATTTTGGCCATCAGACTAAGCACTACATTTGGCGTAAGCTAAACACCATACATTATCAAGAACACACCATTCCTACCATGAAGCATGGTGGTGGCTGCATCATGCTGTGGGGATGTTTCACTGCAGCAGGCCCTGGAAGGCTTGTGAAGGTAGAGGGTAAAATGAATGCAGCAAAATACAAGGAAATCCTGGAGGAAAACCTGATGCAGTCTGCAAGAGAACCGTGACTTGGGTGAAGATCTGTTTTTCCAGCAAGACAATGACCCCAAGCATAAAGCCAAAGCTACACAGGAATTGCTTAAAAACAAGGAAGTTAATGTCCTGGAGTGGCCAAGTCAGAGTCCAGACCTCAATCCAATTGAGAATTTGTGGCTGGTCTTGAAAGGGGCTGTTCTGTTAGGATCCCTATGCAAAATGACAGAACTCGAGCAGTTTTGTAAAGAAGAATGGGGAAAAATTGCAGTGTCTAGATGTGCAAAGCTGATAGAGACCTATCCACACAGACTCAATTACTGCCAAAGGTGCATCTACTAAATACTGACTTGAAGGGGATGAATAGTTGGGCAATCATTTATTTTGTGTTTAATAATTGTAATAAATTTAGAGCAATTTGTAGAACTTTGTTTTCACTTTGACATGAGAGTCTTTTCTGTTGATCAATGTTGAAAAAGACAAATAAAATCCACTGTGATTCAATGTTGTAAAACAATAAAACATGAAAACTTCCAGAGGTGTTGGGGGGGGGGGGGGGTACAGGTGATTATTTTTTATAGGCATTGTATACTGAAAGGTGCTGGAAAAACATCATGACTACTTTATCAGTTCCTGTCAGTTACTTTATAGACATACAATCAATTCATGTATATAAATCAAAGCAAATTCAAGTTTAATTATCATTCAACCATCCATAGATACAGCTGAATGGAACAGTGCTCCTCAGGGGCCAAAGTGCAAAACATACACAGCACATTCAAAACAGTGTGCAAAAAGGCAGTCATGCAAAAAAGACATATATATAGCCCAAGTCCCTAAGCCATATGTCTCACAATTTGATAGTGCAGTTCCTGGCAGTGCACAGTCAAACATATGCATATAATATATAACCATATAACCATATAACAATCACAGCACGGAAACAGGCCATTCCGGCCCTCCTAGTCCGTGCCGAACTCTTAATCTCACCTAGTCCCACCTACCCGCACTCAGCCCATAACCCTCCACTCCTTTCCTATCCATATACCTATCCAATTTTACCTTAAATGACACAACTGAACTGGCCTCTACTACTTCTACAGGAAGCTCATTCCACACAGCTATCACTCTCTGAGTAAAGAAATACCCCCTCGTGTTTCCCTTAAACTTTTGCCCCCTAACTCTCAAATCATGTCCTCTCGTTTGAATCTCCCCTACTCTCAATGGAAACAGCCTATTCACGTCAACTCTATCTATCCCTCTCAACATTTTAAATACCTCGATCAAATCCCCCCTCAACCTTCTACGCTCCAATGAATAGAGACCTAACTTGTTCAACCTTTCTCTGTAACTTAAGTGCTGAAACCCAGGTAACATCCTAGTAAATCGTCTCTGCACTCTCTCTAATTTATTGATATCTTTCCTATAATTCGGTGACCAGAACTGTACACAATATTCCAAATTTGGCCTTACCAATGCCTTGTACAATTTTAACATTACATCCCAACTTCTGTACTCAATGCTCTGATTTATAAAGGCCAGCGTTCCAAAAGCCTTCTTCACCACCCTATCTACATGAGACTCCACCTTCAGGGAACTATGCACTGTTATTCCAGTGCATAGTGAATAATCCAGTCTGTTATTCCACTGATCAAACCTGGAGGGTAGAACTGATAGGATCTCAAGAGAGTGAGTTTGTTGAATACCTACAAAACGGGTTTTTAGAGCAGTTTGTCGTTGAACCTACTGGGGGATCAGTTATATTAGATTTGGTGTTATGTAATGAACCGAAGGTGATTACAGAGCTTAAAGGTAAAAGAACCCTTAGGAAGCAATGATCACAATATGATTGAGTTCAACTTGAAATTTGATAGGGAGAAAGTAAAGTCTGACATAGCAATATTTCAGTGGAGTAAAGGAAATTACAGTGGTATGCGAGAAGAGTTGGCCAAAGTAAATTGGAAGGAGCTGCTGGCAGGGATGACAGCAGAGTAGCAATGGCTTGAGTTTCTGGGAAAAATAAGGAAGGAGCAGGATAGATGTATTCCAAATACAAAAAATACTGAAATGGCAAAATGGTACAACTGTAGCTGACAAGGGAAGTCAAAGCTAATGTAAAAGCAAAAGAGAGGGCAAACAACAAAGCAAAAAATAGTAGGAAGACAGAGGATTGGGAAGCTTTTAAAAACTTACAGAGATTAACTTAAAATCATTAGAAAAAGATAAAATATGAAATATGAAAATATGAAAGCAAGCTAGCAAACAATATTAAAGTACCGGTAGATAGTAAGATTTTTCAAGCAGGTAAAAAATAAATAGAACTCAATGTGGATATAAGACTGCTAGAAAATGAGGCCAGAGAAATAATAATGGGAGACAAGGAGATGGCAGATGAATTAAATGAGCATTTTCCATCAGGCTTCACTGTGGAAGACACGAGCAGTGTGCCAGATGTTGAAGGGTATGAGGGAAGAGAAGTGAGTGCAGAAATTATTACAAGGTCAAAAAGTTGAGAGACCTAAGGGGTATGAGTCACTCGAGCCAGATGAACTGCACCCTATGGTTCTGAAAAGTAGTAGAGATTGTGGAAGGATTAGCAAAGAACTTTCAAAAATCATTGGACTCTGGCATGGTGCCAGAGGACCAGAAAATTACAAATGTTACTCCTCTCTTTAAGAAAGGAGAAAGCAGCAGAGGGGAAATTATAGACCAGTTAGCACAACCTCAGTGGTTGGGAAGATGTTGGAGTCAATTATTAAGGACGAGGTAATGGAATACTTGGTGACATGTGACAAGATCGGACAAAATCAGCATGGCTTCCTTAAAGGAAAATCTTGCCTGATGAACCTATTGGAATTCTTTGAAGAGATTGCAAGTAGGATAGATAAAGGGGTTGCATTAGATGTTGTACATTTGGATTTTCAGAAGGCCTTTGACAAGGTGCCACACGTGAGGCTGCTTACCAAGTTATGAGGTCTTGGTATTACAGGAAAGTTACTGGCATGGTTAAAGGGTTGGCTGATTGGTAAGAGGCAGCAAGTGGGAATAAAAGGATCCTTTTCTGGTTGGCTGCCAGTCAGTGTTGGGACCACTTCTTTTTATGCTGTATTTCAATGATTTAGATGATGGAATAGATGGCTTTGTTGTCAAATTTGCAGATGATACAAAGGTTGGTGGAGGGGCAGATAGTGTTGAGGAAACAGGTAGGCTACAGAAGGGCTTAGATTAGGAGAATGGGAAAGGAAGTGGCAAATGAAATACAAATGTTGGAAATGCATGGTCATGCACTTTGGTAGAAGAAATAAATGGGAGAAAATCCAAAAATCTGAGATGCAAAAGGACTTGGGAATTCTTGCACAAACACCCTAAAGGTTAACTTGCAGGTAGAGCTGGTGGTGAGGAAGGCAAATGCCATGTTTGCATTCATTTCAAGAGGTCTAGAATACAAGAGCAGTGATGTGATGCTGAGGCTCTATAAGGCACTGGTGAGGCCTCACCTTGAATATTGTGAACAGTTTTGGGCTCCTCATCCATGAAAAGATGTGCTGACATTGGAGAGGGTTCAAAGGAGGTTCACAAGGATGATTATGGGAATGAAAGGATTATCACAGAAGGATGGGTCTGTACTTGCTGGAATCTAGAAGGCTGAGGGGGTATCTCATTGAAACCTTTCAAATCAGAATCAGGTTTATTATCACCAGTATGTGACATGAAATTTGTTAATTTAATAGGAGCAGCTCGATGCAATACATAATATAGAAGAAAAAAATAATTGTAATAATAATAAGTAAATCTTATTCAGTATACTTTACACAGTATACATATATTGAATAGATTACAATCATGCAAAAAACAGAAATACTAAGTATTAAAAAATAAGTGAGGTAGTGTCCAAGGGTTCAGTGTCCATTTAGGAATCAGATGACAGAGGGGAAGAAGCTGTTCCTGAATCAGAGTGTGTGCCTTTAAGCTTCTACACCTCCTACCTGATGATAACAGTGAGAAAAGGCCATGCCCTGGGTGCAGGAGGTCCTTAATAATGGACACTGCCTTTCTGAGACACTGCTCCTTGAAGATGTCCTGGGTATTTTATAGGCTAGTACCCAAGATGGAGCAGACTACATTTACAACCCTCTGCAGCATCTTTCGGTCCTGTGCAGTAGCTTCCACCACCCCCCCCCCCCCCCCATACCAGACAGTGATGCAGCCTATCAGAATGTTCTCCATGGTATATCTATATAAGTTTTTGAGTGTATTTGTTGACATACCAAATCTCTTCAAACTCCTAATGAAGTACTGTCGCTGTCTTGCCTTCTTTATAACTGCATTGATATGTTGGGACCAGGTTAGATCCTCAAAGATCTTGACACCCAGGAACTTGAAGTTGCTCACTCTCTCCACTTCTGATCCCTCTATGAGGATTGGTATGTGTTCCTTCGTCCTACCCTTCCTGAAGTCCACAATCAGCTCTTTCATCTTACTGATGTTGAGTACCAGGTTGTTGCTGCGGCACCACTCCACTAGTTGGCATATCTCACTCCTGTATGCTCTCTCATCACCACCTGATATTCTATCAACAATGGTTGTATCATCAGCAAATTTATAGATGGTATTTGAGTTATGCCTAGCCACACAGTCATGGGCATTTTGAGAGTAGAGCAGTGGGTGAAACACACATCCCTGAGGTGCACCATGTTTTCATCAATCCGCACAGACTGTGATCTTCTGGTTAGGAAGTCAAGGATCCATTTGCAGAGGGAGGTACAGAGGCCCAGGTTCTGTAACTTCTCAATCAGGATTGTGGGAATGATGGTATTAAATGCTGAGCTATAGTCGATGAATAGCATCCTGACATAGGTGTTTGTATTGTCCAGGTGGTCTAAAGCCGCATGGAGAGCCATTGAGATTTCATCTACCATTGACGTATTGTGGCGATAGGCAAATTGCAACGAGTCCAGGTCCTTGCTGAGGCAGGAGTTCAGTCCAGTCATGGCCTAGACATGATAGATGTGGAAAGGCTATTTCCTATGGTGGAGGAAGACTAGGACAAGAGAACATGGTCTCAGAATAGAGGGGTGTCCATTTAAAAAAGAGACATTGAGCAATTTCTTTAGCCAGAGGGTGGTGAACTTGTGGAATTTATGACCACAGGCAGCTGTGGGGGCCAGGTCATTGGGTGTGTTTAAGGCAGAACTTGATAGGTTCTCGATCGGACTTGGCATCAAAGGAAACGGCAAGAAGTTTGGGGAGTGGGGCTGAGGAGGGGAAAAAAGAGTCAGTCATAATTGAATGGTAGAGCAGACTCGATGGGGCAAATGGCCTAATTCTGCTTCTATGCCTTACAGTCTCATGAAAAGTCTCAGCTCAAATCATCGCCTGTTTATTCCCCTCTACAGATGCTGCCTGACCTGCTGAGTTCTTCCACAATTTTTGAGGGAACCGTTTCTCAGGCACCCACTGTAAAGAGGAGACTGGTGCCCACAGCACCACACAGTTAATAGACAATAGACAGTAGGCGCAGGAGTAGGCCATTTGGCCCTTCTAGCCAGCACCACCATTCAATGTGATCATGGCTGATCATACACAATCAGTACCGCGTTCCTGCCTTCTCCCCATATCCCTTGACCCCGCTATCTGTAAGAGCTCTATCTAACTCTCTCTTGAAAGCATCCAGAGACTTGACCTCCACTGCCTTCTGGGGCAGAGCATTCCACACATCCACCACTCTCTGGGTGAAAAAGTTTTTCCGCATCACTGTTCTAAATATTCAGTTATACCGGACTCGAACATGACATCACAGCAACAGGTGCAGGCACAGCCAGGAAGGACCAGGGGTCACAAGTCATCAGCAATATGCAGGCACAGCCAGAGAATGCAGACCATAGACAATGGACCAGCAACACCATCTGAAACACCCCAGAGTGGGGGAATGTAAACTGTAAACCATGGATGTAGCACTACCTGAAACACCCAGACAGAGGGAATGGAGACCATAAACTGTGGACTAGCAGCACCACCCTAACTTCACCAGTCCAAACACACACACACACGCACGCACGCATAGCACCCACCTCTCCAGAGCCATGGTGTTTCTGTTTGCCAGCATGTCCCAGATGCGAGCCGTGCGGTCACAGGATGTGGAGGCTACGCGTTGTCCATCAGGACTGAACCGACACCTGGTCACAGTACTGCGGTGCTGATCTGTGCCGACAAACATCAGACAGAAGGTAGCTCTGTGCGCGGGGAGGGGGTGTGGGATAGGATGCATCATAGCGGAGGAACGAGTGAGGCACGGAGGCAACAAGAGGGCAAGGTTTTGATTGAGGGGGAGATTCAGACAGGGAGTGGCAATTTTGGACAATAGCTGAGCAGTGGGTGACAAAGGGTGGGATCCAGATGGGAGGTGTGGGGGTATCACTCAATAGATAGGTAGTGGGAGCTGATGCAAGGAGGAGAGGGGCAGGTGCAGACGGTGGGTGAGGGCCATGGTGTCCACCCAGCAAATCTAATATTGATAAGCACAGAAAGAGCCCACCAGACCCTTCTGACTAAAGACACCCCAACACTGAGGATTACGGTAAAGGGAATATAGGAAGAAAGTAGGAAAGCACCTCCCTCTACTTACCCTCCACTCTTTCCCCACACCCTCAACACCTCTTTTTCCCTCTCCCCCCTCTCTTCCCCTACCCCTTGCCTTTCAGACTGAGGACAGAACTCCCGGACTCGGCTGCTTTCACGTAGACTGCATTGTCGATGTCGCTCCCACACACAACATGTTTTCCATCGGGGGAAATATCACAGCAGGTCAGGGGTCGGCAGTGAACAACGGCCCACTGCGGGGGAACAGGAACCAGGGTCAGACAGGAGACACAGTCATTCAGCCCATCAGCCTGCTGGCTTCTCAAAACATTTCCCATTTCCTGTCCAGCCACTTCCCATGGAAATTCCTGCTCATCCATCCAATCCCACCCTCCCTGCCCATGTTTGAACGTTGTCCACACATTCCAGGCCATAGGGACATAGACAGGAGGAGGATCCCACTGCTGATGACCTTCAGCATCACCCCCCACCCTGGTTTCTATGGCAGCAGTGCAAAGCACAATGATAAAACTTCGCTGAGGAGATATGTGTTAGAGTTGAGATTACAAGCCAGCTGTGTGTGTAGAGTGAGTGCTTACTATCCCCGTATAGAAGACTTCAAACAGAAGAATCACCAAAAAACACATACCAGAACTTTGCCAGTTTCAACATCCCAACACTTCAATGACTTGTCCCAAGAGCAAGTGAACAGTCTGCAGTTGGAAACAAAACCAAGGTCAGGCTGGTTCTAGAGGCAATTGAACATCTAGTGATGTCAGAGTCAATTTAATATCACTGGCTATGTTGGGAAATCTGTTATTTTACAGCAGCAATACATAATAATAACTATAAATTACAATAAGATTACATATAACACCTTGGGAAAGGGTTCACTGCTAACGTAATGGTCTTTCTGTAGAAGCAATGTTTGTGTTATGGTTAGAGATATTGAGTGCTTTGGAATGTGAGCTGGGGCTTTTGTTTGGCGGGAAAGGATGAGAGAAGATGCTGGAGAGAACCGATCATAGGATACGACCTGGTGGGGAGATCGTGATTCAAGGGAGCCGGGCGGCAAGGTTGATTGAGAATCGGCAAATTGAGCACATTTGACAGTTTAATTATAATGGATTCTTTTTGTTTTCTTTGCTTTGCTTTACTAACCTTTTAATTAAGATTCATATGTAGAATTATTTTAATTGTATACAGTGTGCTGTCTGTTGTTTCTTGGCAACGAGTTGTAACAGGGTAGCATCCACACAAACCGGGGTTTGGGGTAGGAGAGCCATCTCAATCTCACGGGTTTAGCGGGACCAGAGTCTGTATTCCCTATATATATATATATATATACACACACACACACACACACACATATACATACATACATATGAGCATATATTTAATCTTATATATACAGACACACACATATGTAGATGTAGATATATATATAATTAAGTAGCACTAAAAGGGAACAAAAAAAGAAAAAAGTAATGAGGTGGTGCACATGGTTTCAATATCTATTCAGAAATCTGATGGAAGAGGGGAAGGAGCTGTTCCTGAAACACTGAGTGTATGCCTTCAGGCTCCTGTACCTCATCCACAATGATAGAAATGAGAAGAGGGCATGTCCTGGGCGACAGGGGTTCTTAACGATGGATGCCACCTTTTTAAAGTACCGCCTTTGAAGGTGACCTCAATACTAGGAAGGCTAGTGCCCATGATGGAGCTGGTGAGTTTACAACCCTTTGTAGCTTTTTCTGATCCTGTGCAGTGGCTCCTCCAATACCAGACAGTGATGCAACCAGTTAGAATGCTCTCTATGGTATATCTGTAGAAATTTGCAAAAGTCTTAGGTAACATACCAACTCCTAATGAAATACAGCAAATGTCATCCTTTCTTTGTGATTGCATCAATATGTTGGGCCCAGGATAGATCCTTGGAGATGTTGATACCCAGGAATGTGAAACTGCTCACCCTTTCCACTGCTGATCTCTCAATGAGGACTGGTGTGTGTTCCCTCAACTTCAGCTTCATGAAGTCCACAATCAATTCCTTGGTCTTACTAATGTTGTCTCATCACCACTCAACAAGTTGATCTGTCTCACTCCTGTCCTGTTGAAGCCGCCTTCTGCTTGTCTGTGTGGGGTCTCACAGCACAGCCGTGTGCTTTCCCCTGCATGCTGTAGTCCACATCCCAAAGCCATATAGGTTGGAAGATTACTGGGGTATTGTACATTGTCCCTAGTGTGTCAACAATCTCTTCAGCTATCTCTTTCAGAACCCTGAGTATAGTCTAACTGGTCCAGGTGACTTATTTATATTGTTTCCCAAGCACCATTTCCCTAGTCATAACAAGTGCACTCACCCCTGTCCTGACACTCTCGAACTTCCAACATACTGCTAGCATCTTCCACAATTAAGACTGATGCAAAATACTTATTCAGTTCACTTGGTATTTCCTTGTCCCCCATTACTATATTGCCTGTGCCTTTTCCCAGCAGTCCCATATCTATTCTTGCCTCTCTTTATATATCTGAAAAAAGCCTTTGGTATCCTCTTTAATAGCATTGGCTCTCTTACCTTCATATTTCATCTTTTCCCTCCTTAAGGCTTTTCAATTGACTTCTGTTTGGTTTTAAAAGCTTCCCAATATTCTAACTTCCCACTAATTTTTGCTCTATTATATGTCCTCCCTTTTACTTTTATGTTGGCTTTTTCTTCCCTTGTCAGCCACTGTTACATCATCCTGCATTTAGAATATTTCTTCTTCTTTGAGACGTATATATCCTGAACCTCCCAAATAGCTTCCAGAAATTCCAGCCATTGCTACTCTGCCTTGAGACCTGCTCGTGCTCCCTTCCAATTAACTTTGGCCAGTTCCTCTCTCACTTCCATAATTCCTTTTACTCCACTGTAATACTGATACATTGACTTTAGCTTCTCCCTTTCAAATTGCAGGGTGAATCTTACCATATTAGGATTACGGTCTCCCAAGGGTTCCTTTACTTTAAACTCCCTAATCAAATCAGGATCATTACACAACACCCAATCACGACTAGCTGATCCCTTAGTGGGCTCACTTACAAACTGTTCTAAAAATCCATCTTGTAGGCATTCTACAAATTCTCTATCTTGGGATCCAGCACCAACCTGATTTTCCCAATCTATCTGCATATTGAAATCCCACTACAATATTTCTATCACCTGTTGTAATATGTAGACCATTTGTAGTCATCTTTGCTACTGTTCGGAGGTCAGTATATAACCTTCATCAGGGCCTTTTTACCCTTGCAGTTCCTTAACTCTACTCACAACGATTCTACATCTTCTGACTCTATGTCACCCCTTTCTAATGATTTGATTTCATTTTTTTTAACCAACAGAGCTTCACCACCCTCTCTGCCTAGCTGACTGTCTTTACAATACAATCTGTATCCTTGGATTTTAAGCTCCCAACTATGATCTTCTTTCAGGCACATCTCAGTGATGCCCACAACATCATACTTGCAAATTTCTAACTGCTCTACAAGATCATCTACCATATTTCGTATACTGCATACATTCAAATATAACACCTTCAGTCCTGTATTCATCACCCTTTTTGATTTTGTTCCCATTAGCAATTTTGCCCTATCATCTGTATCCTTGCTGGCAGTCACTGTCTCTGCCTATATACCAACTGCCCTATCACTCAGAGTCTCATACCCTTGCCAAATGAGTTTAAACCCTCCCCAACAGCTCGAGCAAACCTGCCCATGAGGATATTGGTCCCTCTTAGGTTCAGGTGTAACCTGTCTCTTTTGCACAGGTTGTACCTTCTCCAGAGGAGATCCCAATGATCAAGAAAACTGACGAAATGCCCCTGCACAAGTTCCTCAGCCACACAATTATCTGCCAAATCACTCTATTCTTACCCTCACTGGCACGTGGCCCAGGCAGCAATCCAGAGATTATTACACTGGAGATCCTGCTTTTTAGCTTTTTACATAACTCCCTAAATTCTCTCTTCAGGACCTCCTCGCTTTTCCTACTTATGTCATTAGTGCTGATATGTACCAAGACTTCTGACCACTCACCTTCTCTTTTTAGAATGCCTGAGATGGTCCTGACCCTGGCACCTGGGAGGCAACATACTATCCGGGTGTCTCTATCACATCCACAGTATCTCGTCTCCTCTTCTAACCAGGTAATAATCCCATCTTTTAAAGGACCATGTCTAAAGCTGGACTCAGTAGCCAAACAGATGCAAAAGAATGTTTTCTGAAGCTGCAGTACTACAGAGTGAGATTGTGGGTGTGAGGGTACAACAGTATAAAATACACACCAGCCTCAGTAACACATACTTGCACGTCCTGATCCGTGTACATCCCCAGATGCAAACTCTGGTCCATGTATAGCCCGTAGACCTGCACGTACTATGTACTTACACATACGTATATGTACTAACACACATGCACAAGAATGCAACTCTCACACACACACAACCCCTGATCCCTACTGTTACGTACCCCGTAACTGGGTCACTTACCAGCAAAGATAGAGAGGTCCGTTGAAGTCTGATGGTACTATTTTAAACAGTATTTATTGATAGAAATACACAAAAATAATATCAATGCAAACACACAGATAATATACGTCGTCAATACTAAATCTAAAAGCGCGGGTATAATAATAATCAATAAGAAATAAGCTGTATCGTTGTCTAAGGGATAATGAATTGTCCGATGGAAATATATAGTTCGTTCAGTTCATACAGGCTGCCGCCGTTGGGGACCCTGTGTGGCAATTGTTGGAGAGAGAGAGAGATGGGTTAAAACTTGCCCATTCTGTTTATGATGTCAATCCTTCGAGAGTCGTTGAGAGTTGAGTTCCCTGTTGTTAGCTAAAAACCGTTTTTTCCGTGGCAAAGGTCACCGATTCCGGGCAAATGGAAGCGGACGCACTTGGCCTTCCACCGGCTTTCGCTATTACAGGATTGCTAGCGTTTCTTCTGGTGCGTCTGAGGGGCTGTTCCCACAGACCCTCTTTTTATCCTGACTCACAGGGTCTCAGGTGTCAATCAGGTTGGGGATGATGCAATCCCTCCACCAACCTCCTCCTTGGTTCATTGCCTGGGGCTTTGATTGCATCGTCCAGGATGCAATACACAAGTCCGTCTCCAAGAGACAATAGCCGGTATCAATGGGTCTGCCTTTCGGAGGCCAGGACACATTCTAACCCTTTTGTGGATTCTGCATGTCTCTCATTTCCTGTGTCTCCTGAATTGACTCAATAGTGATCTTGCGATTCTCACAAAGGAGGGGGCTACCCCCGCACCATTCGGCCCCTCAGAGCTGTGGTACATTCATAACACCACAAACATGTAAATGTGCTAACACACAGGTACACGCATACACCACTCACACACAAACACACAACCCCTGATCCCCCCACCACACACACGTATATGTACAAACACGCCCATGCCTGCACCATCACACACCTACACGTACACACATTCAGTCTCCCTGTGCCAGTGTGCAGTATGGTTGGTTCAATGTCTCTGCCACAGGCCCTAGCTGGGCAGTGGAAAGCTCACCTTTCATTGTCGGGACTCACGCAGCACTCGGTGACTGGGGCAGAGTGCAGCCCAAAGACAGAGATATGAGCTCCAGTTGACACGTCCTGCAGGAGGCAAATGAGAAACACTCCGTCACCCTTGGCATCTCACACATGACAAACAGAACAAGTGCTACACCTGCCCTTACACTTCCTCCCTCACCACCATTCAGGGCCCCAGTCCTTCCAGGTGAGGCGACACTTCACCTGTGAGTCGGCTGGTGTGGTATACTGCGTCTGGTGCTCCCGGTGTCACCTTTTATATATTGGTGAGACCTGACACAGACCGGGAGACTGTTTCGCTGAACACCTACGCTCTGTCCACCAGAGAAAGCAGGATCTCCCAGTGGCCACACATTTTAATTCCACGTCCCATTCTGATATGTCTATCCATGGCCTCCTCTACTGTCAAGATGAAGTCACACTCAGGTTGGAGGAACAACACCTTATATACCGGCTGGGTAGCCTCCAACCTGATGGCATGAACATTGACTTCTCTAACTTCCGTTAATGCCCCTCCTCCCCTTCTTACCCCATCCCTGACATATTTAGTTGTTTGTTTTTTTCTCTCTCTCTGCCCATCACTCTGCCTGTTCTCCATCTCTCTCTGGTGCTCCCCTCCCCCTTTCTTTCTCCCGAGGCCTCCCGTCCCATGATCCTTTCCCTTCTCCAGCTCTGTATCACTTTTGCCAATCACCTTTCCAGCTCTTAGCTTCACCCACCCCCTCTGGTCTTCTCCTATCATTTCGCATTTCCCCCTCCCTCTCCTACTTTCAAATCTCTTAGTATCTTTCCTTTCAGTTAGTCTTGACAAAGGGTCTCTGCCCGAAACGTCAACAGCGCTTCTCCCTATAGATGCTGCCTGGCCTGCTGTGTTCCACCAGCATTTTGTGTGTGTTGTTTGAATTTCCAGCATCTGCAAATTTCCTCGTGTAAGATAATTACAGATGGGTCATTTATCTGTTGATCAACAGCAACTGATCAAGGGCTAAGGTCTCAATGTAGGTTACATAAGAACATAAGAAACAGGAGCAGGAGTAGGATATCTGGCCCGTGGAGCCTGCTCTGCCATTCAATAAGATAATGGCTGATCTGGCCATGGACTCATCTCCACCTACCTGCCTTTTTCCCATAACCTTCAATTCCCCTACAATGCAAAAATCTATCCGACCTTGTCTTAAATATATTTACTGAGGTAGCCACCACTGCTTCATTGGGCAGAGAATTCCACAGATTTACTACTCTTTCGGTTGATGGAAGTAGGCAGTTTAAATTATTCAGCATGGACAAGATGGTCCAAAGGCCCTGTTCCTGTGCTGCACTTTTCTATGATTCTAAGGGTCAACAGTCATTGCTTGCTAGTCAACAGTCACTGCTACTGAGTCAACAGAAGAAGATGAACTAGAATTCACTGTGTGTATCGCAGCAATCTCAGTCTGAGCCACAGCTCCAAAGCTAATCCCCTAAAGCAAAATGCCGCTTTTGTAGTAAGAAAGGAGTTAGAAGTTGCCGGTATAGGAAACAAGATGGACAGCAGAGACGAACTCTACAGAAACGTCATTCCCTTGCCTTGCAACAGTTTAACACGGTTTCAACAATGTTGGATGTCTCATTCAAAAAAATGACTAAGCCCTTCCCTGCAGCCCTTGTTTACCCTGATAGAATGAAAACCAGGTAGCTTATGTCTTAACTTACTAATTGGAAGTGAATTTGTTGAATTCTTGTTAGATTATGATGACCATGACTGATAACCTGCCCTGAAGATGTAAATTATTACAAAGAAACACCTCTATTGAACCCAGATCTGATACTGTACACTGATGGCTTTTCAACGATTGAGGAAGGAATTCAAATGGCTGGATGGATAGTTGTTTCTGAAACTGAAGTGCTGACATCATGGGCATGGCTTCTGATACCTCTGTGACACAGGCAGAACTGAAGGCCCTGATTGATGCTTGTAAGTTGGTGGAAGAAAGATTAGCTAATATCTATACTGATTCTCCATATGCTTTTGGAGTTGTTCATGATCTTGGAAACTAAGGGAGGCAAAGGGAATTTCTTAAAGCTGCAGGGACCCCAATCAAGAATGGCCACTAGTAAAGGAGCTCATGAATCTTATATGATTGGTCTCAGAAGTAGCTGTACTAAAATGTAAAATACACTCAAAGATGACTACAATGGAAAGCCATGGAAATGCATTTGTGGATGAAATTCCAAAAGAAGGCAGCATGGAATGGAGTAAAAGAAATAAAATGAGTAGAATTTAAAAAAACTCAAAGAGTTAAAACAAGTAATGAGAAAATATGTAGTGAACTCAACAATGGAATTATGGAAATGAAGTTGAGCCCTGTTTCACAGATATTCAAAAGATGCGAGGTCAGTGCTCTAATCAGGAAAAGTGGTTCTGGATGGAGAATGGTGTGAGTTTAAACAGTAATGGAGTATGGAGATACGGCACGAGCCACAGACTAGGAGCTCCAACTATGTTCCTTCCTTACAAATACGCTCCCTAGGACACATTAGAATGCAAAAGATGATCAACAGATTCTCCCATTGGGGGTGGAATCCAACGTTCAGGGAACAAGCTTGCCAAATGTTTGAAAGATGCATGACATGTCAGGAAACAAATCCTGGAACAGAGGAAAAACCACCACAATTAAGTGCTCCCTTCCCACCTGGGTCTATTTTACATTTACAAGTGGACTACATTTCTTTACCAAAGTGTCAAGGATACTCAGAAGCACTGGTAATAGTGGACGAGTTTTGAGGATGGGTGGGAGTTATTCCAGCAAAGAAAGCCATTGCCACACACACAGTTAAAAACTCTTAACAGTCCTCTTCCGGTAAGATGACGGCATGTATTTGCAGCGGCCTGTTGGGGGCCTGCCAAAGGTGCTATTTTCTTTGTTAAATGTGTTTTTATACATAGTAAGACCATTCTTGACTCCAATGAGCTGCTCATTTTTCGAAGTAGCCAGCTGGGATGTTGTAAGAGCCAGCCAGTGGTTCAGAGAAGGTGAGTCCGCCTGTCAGAGAGAGAATCAGGTTGGGCCATCAGGCCAAGAGGTTCAAGTCAGGCCAAGGAATTGGGGTCAGGCCACAGGAAGAAATGGATTGGGTTCAGAAGTGCTGACCTGGGTGAAGACCTTGCTGCTGCCTGCTACTCAAAGGAACCAGAGTTGGTGCCTTGGAGTTGGCACAAAGGTGGCATGTAGTGAAACCATCAGTGATTGTCTTGGATGTTTCTTTTGCGATCACATGGCCCTGTTGGACATTGATTGCTGTAGGCCTGCTTCCCTTGTTTGGTGGTGAGACAGACAGAGAGGCAGCAGTGTCACCTTGGTTGTATGAGGACTAGGCCTCAAGCCTCAGGCTTGTGTTGTAATTTGGCATCCAGACTCGGTTGGTGGTAGCCTCTCCTGTCAGTGCTGTCCTCCAGTGTTGAATCGGTGGAATTACAGGTCAGGAACCAACAACTTGTGTGGCTTGTCGCTCAGGATCTTGGACTAAAAATATGGTTTTTTTTTACGTGACTATGTTCTCCCCCCCACTTTTATTATTTTGAATGCGCCTGTATGTTTTTGCACCTTGGCCCCAGAGGAATGCTGCCTTATTTGGCTGTATCCATGTACGGTTTGAACAACAATTAAACTTGATCTAGTTTGATCAAGGACTATATTCCTAGATGGTAATTGCCAAGTCACATTGACTCTAACCAAGGAACACATTTCACTGGGAGTGCTTGTGGGAATTATGTTGACTGATGAACTTTGAATGGTCTTTTCATTGTCCACATCACTCAAGAGTCATCTGGATGAATGGAACATCAAACAACGACTAAGTATCATGAGGAAGGTGGTCCTATGAAGCATCACAGCAACCCCAAACAAGAAACTTAAAATAAGTCCATTCAAGGCAGGAAGAGGGAGTCCTATATCATTGATGGGAGTCCTCGAACTCAGAGAGGCAGATATATACATTATGGCCTACAGTTTAGTTAACTATTGTGTGAAAAATTAACCCAAGCTGTCCAGTCTGCTTCTCAACAGATTTGTGTCACATGGAGTGATCCATCAGGAGGAGGACACACCCTGATTCCTGTGAGTGGGTCCTGATTAAGAAACCACATAAGGAACCATTGGGACCTTATCAAGCGCTGTTAATTACCAACTCTGCGGTGAAGGTAGAAGATTAAAGTAAGTGGATCCATGCCTGCCACTGTAAGTGAGTTGAAGTGGTACCCAATGGACAACAAGTGTAAGGATAGTTCAAACTCACACAAGTGTGCCTACTTATAAAGATGATCTATCTAACAATAACTTAATCACTTTGCTATTTCCATAACATAGGTGAATTTTTGATTATTTTATACTTACTGTAGATACAAGCTTTTCTGCTTCTGAATTTTTAGATGTAATGATTCAAAATATGTGATTTAGAATCAAAGGAGAGGAAATGCTGGATTAGACTGTGTAATTGTTACTTCCCTTGTAGTTTAAATTCCTTATGCTTGTTTGTATTTTTATGTAATTACTCAAGTACGTCTCCCCCGATCAGGGTCACGTGGATGTTCGGATGAGATCAGAATCAGAATCAGGTTTAATATCACCGGCATGTGTTGTGAAATTTGTTACCTTTATGGCAGCAGTTCAATGAAATACATGATCAATATATACAGAAAAACAAAATTTTGTTACATTAAGTACATATATGTCTACTAAATGATTAATAAGTAGCGCAAAAAAGCAAATAAGAAAGTAGTGAGGTAGTGTTCAGGGTTCAGTGTCCATTTAGGAATCGGATGACAGAGGGGAAGAAGCTTTCCTGAATTGCTCAGTGTGTGCCTTCAGGCTCTGTACCTCCTTCCTGATGGCAAAAGATGCAGATCACAAGTCCTGGTTATGCAATAATGATGCCAGGCAGAAAATCTCAGAAGAGAATTGATAATGACTAAGGTCACCCATGTTGTAACTGCCCACAAGAAGGCAATTGCAAACCTGTAGAAAATTTTCACAAGAACAATCATGGTCACGACAGACAGAAGACCATGATTTCCCACATCTTACAATATGGACTGAATGATGTCGATGATATGTACGCCGACTTCCGGCCTGAGCGGCTTTTCCAGCTGCTCCCGAGAATTTGATAATTTTTTTTAGTTTGTTTTTAGTCATAGTGTTTATGTTTAGTATTGAGATGGAGAGAAAGTTGTATTCGAGAAACCAGCTACTTGCGCTGAGAAAGGCGCCGGTCAGTGTCGCACACCAGATCCCGAGCGAAATTAAACGAAAGTTCCGCGGCTCCAGGGCTGGAAAGCTGCGCAGGGATAAGTGGACGGAGATGAAGCGGCGTTATAAGCCCGCTGTTCCTTCGGTCATTATGGGGAATGTAAACTCACTGCCAAATAAATTGGATGAGCTAGCCTCACTAGTAAGGAATGTTAAAGCATACAAGGAATGCAGTTTAATGTGCTTTTCCGAAACATGGCGGATGTAAATGTAGAATTACCTGGTTTTACTACGGTAAGATTTGACAGAGATGCCAAAAAGTGTGGGAAGAAGAAAGGAGGGGGACTCGCTGTCTACATTAACGAAAGATGGTGTAACCCCGGGCATGTGAGTACAAAGATCTTCGTTTGTGAAAGAGATATTGAGCTGTTCACCGTGAGTATGAGGCCATATTATCTGCCGCAAGAATTCGCAAACGTCATTGTGGTGAATGTGTATGTCCTGCCGCGTGCCGACGCAATGGTAGCGTGTGACGTCATCAACTCCGCTGTTGCTAGGCTTCAGACACAGCACCCTGAGGCACTGGTGTTAATTACAGGGGACTTCAACCATGTGACTTTGGACACGACACTACCTGCTTTCTCCCAGTATGTGGATTGTTACATCAGGGGTAATAGGACTATTGACCTACTGTATGCAAACGTAGAGGATGCATACAGTGCATCCCCGCTGCCTGCACTGGGGAAAGCTGATCACAACCTGGTTTTGTTACAGCCCAGATATAAATCAATTGCGATGAGGCATCCCACTACTACACGCTCTTTTAGAAAGTGGACTCCTGAAGCTGAACAGGCCCTGAGAGACTGCTTCGGTACTACTAACTGGGATGTACTGCAAGGGGGGCTTTGTAGGGGCGTTGGGGAGGTCATTGAATGCACAACGGACTATATTAACTTTTGTGTGGATGTTGTTGTTCCTGTTAGAACTGTTCGCTGCTATCCCAATAATAAGCCCTGGATCACTAGTCACATCAAAGGCCTCCTAAATCAGAAGAAGAGGGCCTTTAAAGATGGTGATCGGTTGGAGCTTAAAAGAGTTCAGAAGGAACTCAGAGTGCAGATAAGGGGGGCAAAGGAGCAGTATAGGAGGAAGCTAGAACAAAAGCTGCAGAACAAAAGCATGAAGGAGGTGTGGGATGGGATTAAGATCATCACCGGATGCGGTGCAAAGCGGAGGGCAAACATAAGTGGAGATGTGGAGAAAGCGAACCAGCTGAACAACTTCTTCAATAGGTTTGACAGCACAATCTCATCCTCACCGCAGAACTCCACACCAGGCTTGTCTTTCTACTCGTCCTCCCTCTTACTTCCCTCACAGGAAAATAGCCACTCACAGGAGACCTTGCCCACGCCCAGGATTACGGCTGCACAGGTGGAAGGTCAACTGAGGAAGATCTGTACCAGCAAGGCGGCTGGACCGGATGGAGTATCCCCACAATTACTGAGGGCCTGTGCGACTGAGCTGGGAGAACCCCTACAGCGCATCTTCAACATGAGCCTGGAGCAGAGAAGAGTACCCAGACAGTGGAAAACATCCTGTATTGTCCCGGTACCGAAGAAACCACAACCAAAGGAGTTGAATGACTTCAGACCTGTTGCCTTGACGTCGCACGTGATGAAGACCATGGAGCGGCTGATAATACAGAATCTGAGGCCACAAACCAGGCACTCCCGGGATCCTCTTCAGTTTGCGTATAAGGAGAAGGTGGGAGTGGAGGATGCTATCACGTATTTGCTGCACAAATCCCTCTCTCACCTGGATGGGGTCAGTGGTGCTGTGAGGATTACATTCCTGGACTTCTCTAGTGCCTTTAACACCATCCAGCCCAAGATCTTAAGGCACAAACTAACGGAGATGGGAGTAGACTCTCACATGGTGGATTGGATAGTGGACTACTTGACAGATAGACCTCAGTATGTGCGGTTGGGAGACCGTAGGTCTGACACGGTGGTCAGCAGCACAGGAGCGCCGCAGGGGACCGTGCTCTCTCCGGTCCTGTTCACCCTGTACACATCAGACTTCCAATATAACTCGGAGTCCTGCCATGTGCAGAAGTTCGCTGATGACACGGCCATAGTGGGGTGTGTCAGGAATGGACAGGAGGAAGAGTATTGGAAACTGATACAGGACTTTGTGATATGGTGCAACTCAAACTACCTGCGTCTCAATATCACCAAGACCAAGGAGATTGTGGTGGACTTTAGGAGATCTAGGCCTCATATGGAGCCAGTGATCATTAATGGAGAATGTGTGGAGCAGGTTAAGACCTACAAGTATCTGGGAGTGCAGTTAGACGAGAAGCTAGACTGGACTGCCAACACAGATGCCTTGTGCAGGAAGGCACACGACTGTACTTCCTTAGAAAGTTGGCGTCATTCAATGTTTGTAGTGAGATGCTGAAGATGTTCTATAGGTCAGTTGTGGAGAGCGCCCTCTTCTTTGTGGTGGCGTGTTGGGGAGGCAGCATTAAGAAGAGGGACGCCTCATGTCTTAATAAGCTGGTAAGGAAGGTGGGCTCTGTCGTGGGCAAAGAACTGGAGAGTATAACATCGGTAGCAGAGCAAAGGGCGCTGAGTAGGCTACGGTCAATCATGGAAAACCCTGAACATCCTCTGCATAGCACCATCCAGAGACAGAGAAGCAGTTTCAGCGACAGGTTGCTATCGATGCAATGCTCCTCAGACAGGATGAAGAGATCAATACTCCCCAATGCCATTCGGCTTTACAATTCAACCGCCAGGAGTAAGATATGTTAAAGTGCCGGGGTTAGGACTCAATGTATTTAAGTAAACTACTTAAGAACTTTTTAAAAGCTATTTATTAATGCTTTTTGAGAGGGTGATTTTAGATGCATTTCATATTTTTACTGAGTTAAGTATTGTATGTAATTAGTTTTGCTACAATAAGTGTATGGGACATTGGAAAAAATGTTGAATTTCCCCATGGGGATGAATAAAGTATCTATCTATCTATCTATCTAATTTTTCAGTGTGTTTTCTAGTGGTTACAGTTCCCTTTGGCTGCAGTGGTGGGGTATCGTATTACTTGAATGGGGGCTTTCTGATTGGTTGACTTGACCAACAGAATTTGAATGGAATGTCTCTTATCTGTGGAAATTCAATGGAATGAGCAAACTGGTATAAAAGGATGAAAACACGAGGAAATCTGCAGATGCTGGAAATTCAAGCAACACACACAAAATGCTGGTGGAGTGCAGCAAGCCAGGCAGCATCTATAGGAAGAAGCACTGTCGACGTTTCGGGCCAAAGTCTTGAAGGTCTCGGCCCGAAACATCAACAGTACTTTTTCCTATAGATGCTCAAAAATACAAGTGCAGATGCTGTGGATCAAAGAATACGTACACAACGCTGGAAGAACTGAGGCGGCATATTATCCAGCATATTATCCTCCGCAACTTCCGCCACCTTCAACAGGACCCCACCACCAAGCACATCTTTCCCTCTCTACCCCTCTCAGCTTTTTGCAGGGATCATTCCCTCCGTGACTATCTGGTCCACACGTCCCTCCCCACAGAACCCCCACCTGGCACTTATCCCTGCAAGCGCAAATGCTACACCTGTCCCCACACCTCCCCCCTTACCACCATTCCAGGCCCCAGACAGTCCTTCCAGGTGAGGCAACACTTCACCTGCGAGTCTGCTGGAGTCGTCTATTGCATCCGGTGCTCCCGGTGCGGCCTCCTGTACATCGGCGAGACCCGACGCAGATTGGGGGACCGCTTCGTCGAGCACCTACGCTCCGTCCATCGCAATAGACAGGACCTCCTGGTTGCCACCCTCTTCAACTCTTCCTCTCATTCCCATCTAGATATGTCCATACATGGCCTCCTCTACTGCCATGATGAAGCCAAACTCAGGTTGGAGGAGCAACACCTCATCTACCGTCTGGGTAGCCTCCAGCCTGGTGGTATGTACATTGAATTCTCCAATTTCCGGTAATTCCCTCCCCCCCCCCCCCCCCATTCCCCTATCCCAGGCCCCTCTCTGCCTCTCTCCCCTTTCAACTTTCTGCTTCTTTATCTCTACAGTTCTTTCATGTTTACCCCCCCCCTCCCCTATCTCTATTACTGGGCTTCGGCCCTCTCTTCCCCCCTCCCGTTCCTGATGAAAGGTCTCAGCCTGAAATGTTGGCTACTCTTTTGTCACGGATGCTGCCTGACCTGCTGAGTTCTTCCAGTGTTGTGTACATATTCCTACAGATGCTGCCTGCTCTGCTGCGTTGCACCAGCATAAAAGGATGAAACCGTGTTTGTTCAGTCTCTTTCTTGCCATTAGGTCTCTCTCTCACTCTCTTCCCAATCCCTTGGTTCTCTTAACACTTAATAACAATCAGAAGCAACAAGTTTGAAGCCTCATTCTTGACATGGGAAGAACCTCAGATCATGGGCACAACAGTAGCTTCATAGTTAGCTCAATGCTATTTCAGATCAAGTAGCAGAGTTCAGATTTCAATTTCAGTGCCATCAGTAAGGAATTTGTACATCTTACTGGGTGTCTGGTTTCCTCCCACAGTCCTAAGACATACTGGTTGGTAGGTTAATTGATTGTTGTAAATGCTCCTGTGATTAAGCTCGGGTTAAACTGATGTGTTGCTGGGCGGTGCAGCTCATTGGACCTGAAAGGCCTGTACCTCCCCAACACTGAGCACACCTACATGACACACTGTCTCAGAGAGCAACATCCATCATCAAGCAACCCCCACCACCCCAGGTGATGCTTACTTTTTGCTGCTACCATGAGGAGGAAGGTATAGGAGCCTCATAACCCACACATCCAGGTTCAGAAACCCTCAACCATCAGGCTCTTGAACCAAAGGGGATGCAGATGACATAAAGCTGGGTGGCAGTGTGAAATGTGAGGAGGATGTTAGGAGAATGCAGGGTGACTTGGACAGGTTGGGTAAGTGGGCAGATGCATGGCAGTTGCAGTTTAATGTGGATAAATGTGAGGTTATCCACTTTGGTGGCAAGAACAGGAAGGCAGATTACTATCTGAATGGTGTCAAGTTAGGAAAAGGGGAAGTACAACGAGATCTAGGTGTCCTTGTTCATCAGTCACTGAAAATAAGCATGCAGGTACAGAAGGCAGTGAAGAAAACTAATGGCATGTTGGCCTTCATAACAAGGGGAGTTGAGGATAGGAGCAAAGAGGTCCTTCTGCAGTTGTACAGGGCCCTGGTGAGACAGCACCCGGAGTATTGTGTTCAGTTTTGGTCTCCAAATTTGAGGAAGGACATTCTTGCTATTGAGGGAGTGCAGCGAAGGTTCACGAGGTTGATTCCTGGATTGGCGGGACTGTCATATGTTGAAAGATTGGAGCGACTGGGCTTGTTTACACTGGAACTTAGAAGGATGAGAGGGGATCTGATTGAAACATATAAGTTTATTAAGGGATTGGACACGCTAGAGGCAGGAAACATGTTCCCGATGTTGGGGGAGTCCAGAACCAGAGGCCACAGTTTAAGAATAAGGGGTCGGCCATTTAGAACAGAGTTGAGGAAAAACAGAGAGTTGTGGACCTATGGAAAGCTCTGCCTCAGAAGGCAGTGGAGGCCAATTCTCTAGATGCTTTCAAGAAAGAGTTAGATAGAGCTCTTAAAAATAGCGGAGTATGGGGAGAAGGCAGGAACGGGATACTGATTGTAGATGATCAGCCATGATCACATTGAATGGTGGTGCTGGCTCAAAGGGCCGAATGGCCTGCTCCTGCACCAATTGTCTATAACATCATTCACCTTCACTTGGCCCACTCATCACTGAAATGTTCCCACAACCAATGGACTCACTTTCAAGAACTCTTTATCTCATTATTTATTCCTTTTTTTAATTCCTTTTGTATTTGGACATATTGCTGCTTTTTGCACACTGGTTGAATGTCCAAGCTGGTGCGGTCTTTAAAAACACAAACACGAGGAAATCTGCAGATCTCTTACTATCTCTTCTTTCAGTTAGTTCTGACGAAGGGTCTTGGCCCAAAACATCGACTGTACTTCTTCCTATAGATGCTGCCTGGCCTGCTGTGTTCCACCAGCACTTTGTGCGTGGTGTGGTCTTTGATTGATTCTGTTCTGGTTATTATTTTACGGATTTATCGAGCATACCCACATGAAAACAAATCTCAGGACTGTATGTGGTGACATGCATGCACTTGGATAATAAATTCACTTTGAACTTCGAAATAAAATTAAAAATAAAACATGGACAAGAGGGACAGAGACAGGAAGGGAGAGGGGAGAGAGGGGTGAGGGAGCTCGAGGGGTGAGGGAGATCGAGGGGTGAGGGAGATCGAGGGGTGAGGGAGATCGAGGGGTGAGGGAGATCGAGGGTGAGGGAGGGTGGAGGGGGAGGGGATGATGGTGAGGATGAGGGCTGGGGAGAGGGTGAGGGTGAAGGACAGGGAGAGGGATAGGGAGGTCAAACAATTGCAGGAGGGGCAGAAGCGTGGAGTCCGTTCTGCTACCCATCACTGCCTAGCAACCTCTGAGGGTGAGAGTGGGGTGAGACAACAGAGACAGCTCGGGGTCCTGCACACTGCTCAGTGAAATATTGGTTTGGGGAGGGAGGGCTGCAGGAGGAGGAATCCACACTTTACTCAAACAATGGACACCCAGCAGTTGAACAACTCATGGTAAAATGGATGAACACAGAAAAAGGACTCTTACCCAGAGGACTGCAGTTTCATCAAAGGAAGATGTAAGAAACCTCGTGTCACTGAAGCAGAACATACAGGAGCTCACCTGCTGAGTATGGCCATGGAAGTCCCTGAATGGAATCTGCACACAGACATAATTGCATTAGAGACTCACAGGGTACCTGACACCTCCTCTACCCACCCCACACAGCCTTCCTACACCTCCCCTCCCCACATGTACATTCACTACCCACCTCTCTCCAAGCCAGTGCAACATATACACTTGCTGGGTGAGAAGGGTCCCATTCAGATTCCTTCAAAATCTCTTCCCTGGTACCCGAAATTTGTGTCTACTAGTTTTATCCAACACTGATTTGGGGAATGTTTCCTGCAGTCTACCCCATCTGGCAGATGAGGCTCGTCAGCCATGTTTGGCAACTGATCGAGGAGAAGGTAATCTCTGACTCAATCCTGCGATGCCTAATGGCTATTCCCACACATGGGGAGGCTTAGGGAGTAAACTCTGATCCCCAAGGCAGGTCTACGTTGACTGACAACTCTTGAGGTGCCACTCCTAACCCTAACTTACAGCTCATGTCACTCACATCCATATCCAGGTTGTTTATGTATAGAACACAGAACAGTACAGGGCATGGTTGGTCTGTACCAACCATGATGCCAATTTAAAATATACGACTGCGTGCACATTGCCAAGCTCTCTCTTAAACACGAGCATCCACCTTTGCCTCCACTACTCACACGACAGCCTTATTTGCCATGTACCGTTTGTAAATCTCCTTTAAACTTACCCCTCTCACTTTAGCTACGCCCTCATATTTAGATTTTCCAACCATGGGGAAAAAGACTTTAATTTCACTATCTATTTGTTTCATATTCTGACAAACCTCTATCAGATCTTTGCTCAGCTTTCACGGCTCAAGAGCAAACAACCCTAGATTGTCTAACCTCTCCTAGCAGGCAGCATGCTGGTAACCCTCCCCAAAGCCTCAACACGACAGACAATGCTAGCGTGGCCAAACTAAAGTTTAGAGAGTATAAGCGAGGGTGGGCATGAGGCTGTGGGGTTGGGGTGTAGTACAGGTTAAGGGCGGTTACGTGTGGTGGGGATAAGGCGGAGAGATTGGTGCCGGTCCTTCCCGGCCTACCTGTGTCAGCCTCTGCTGCTCGCGGTGATGGCAGCTCGGGCCTGGGCCGCTTCCCTTCAGCGGTTCCACCCCCAGTGGATCGGCGGGCGGCCTCTCCGCGATCTCCTCCCCGGGGCAGCTCAGCGGCATGGCGTTCTTCTCGTCACCCTGACAACCAGGGTCACGTGACCCGGAGCCCGCCGGACCGCGCGTGCGCAGCTACCCAGTCCCGCAGGCCAGGTTTGATACCCCGATCCCCGCCAGCAGGGAGCAGTTCTCCGCCTTCGAGGCCCTGACTGCTCCGGATTGTCAAAGGATAGAATCTGAGGGGACTATTGTAGGACTGGATTCTGATAGTTGGAAGGGACTTGAAGAACTGAAAGTGCCTCGGGCCCAGAACCCATCCCCGGTGGTCCGGTATGCAGCCTGTCTCGGTCTCTTAGCCTGACCTCCCTTCACCACTCAAGCCCGGCCCCGTCTCCTGTACGTCACCTGCTCATTTCTCCCTGTCCCACTCACTAGTCTCGGACCACATCCCAGAGTCGGCGTTGGTTCTACACTGGGGCAATATTCCTCTCTGGATTGTACATTGGGACTAGTTTGGATCGAAACTTTACTGAACTAATCTTTAAAATCACACCCACCTGTGTAAAACTTCATTCCTCTACTTCTCAACACCCACCTGTGTAAAACTGCATTCCTCTACCTCTTAACACGCACCTGTGTAAAACTGCACTCTTATACCTGTGTCACCTGTGTAAAACTACTCTCCCCTACCTCTCAACACCCACCTGTGTAAAACTGCATTCCTCTACCTCTCAACACGCACCTGTAAAACTGCATTCCTCTACCTCTTAACATGCACCTGTAAAACTGCACTTCTATACCTGTGTCACCTGTGTAAAACTACACTCCCCTACCTCTCAACACCCACCTGTGTAAAACTGCATTCCTCTACCTCTCAACACGTACCTGTAAAACTGCATTCCTCTACCTCTTAACATGCACCTGTAAAACTGCACTTCTATACCTGTGTCACCTGTGTAAAACTGCACTCCCCTACCTCTCAACACCCACCTGTGTAAAACTGCATTCCTCTACCTCTCAACACGTACCTGTAAAACTGCATTCCTCTACCTCTTAACATGCACCTGTAAAACTGCACTTCTATACCTGTGTCACCTGTGTAAAACTACACTCCCCTACCTCTCAACACCCACCTGTGTAAAACTGCATTCCTCTACCTCTCAACACGCACCTGTAAAACTGCATTCCTCTACCTCTTAACATGCACCTGTAAAACTGCACTCCTATACCTGTGTCACCTGTGTAAAACTGCACTCCCCTACCTGTGTAACACCCACCTGTGTAAAACTGCACTGTTCTACCTGTGTCACACCCACCTGTGTAAAATTGCACTGTCCTACCTGTGTAACACTGTTCTGTCCTCACAAACGAGAAAATCTGCAGATGCTGGAAATCCGAGCAACACAAGTCAAGTTTATTGTCATTTCAACTATAAACTGCTGGTACAGTACACAGTAAAAATGAGACAACGTTCCTCCAGGACCCTGGTGCTACTTAAAACACAAAACTACACTAGACTATGCAAGACAGCACAAGGCTACACTAGACTACGTAAAACATAAAAACTGCACAGGACTACATAAAGTGCACAGAACAGTGCAGGGCAGAACAATAATTTTATAAACAAGACAATGGGCACAGTAGGGGACAAATTACAATATAAAAATAAATGATGTAGATGTCAGTCTAGACTCTGTGTATTGCGGAGTCTGATAGCTCGGGGGAAGAAACTGTTGAACAGTCTGGTCATGAGAGCCTGAATGCTTCGGTACCTTTTGCCAGATGGCAGGAGGGAGAAGAGTTTGTGTGAGGGGTGCATGGGGTCCTTCACAATACTATTAGATTTGCGGGTGCAGCATGTGGTGTAAATGCCTGTAATGGTGGGAAGAGAGACCCCGATGATCTTCTCAGCCGACCTCACTATCTGCTGCAGGTTCTTGCGACCCACACAAAATGTTGGAGGAACTCAGCAGGCTGGGCAGCATCTATAGAAAAAAGTACAGTCAACGTTTCGGGTCGAACAGCAAGGAAGGCTATCATAGTTTGCAACAGGATCAGGACCAGCTGGAAAAATGGGCTAAAAAATGGCAGATGGAATTTAATGCAAGCAAATGTGAGGCATTGTTCTTTGGTAGGGTAAGGGTAGGTCTTACACAGTGAATGGTAGGGCACTGAGGAGAGTGGTAGAACAAGGGGATCTGGGAATACAGGTACATAATTCATTGAAGGTAGTGTCACAGGTAGACAGGGTTGTAAAGTAAGCTTTCAGCATGCTGGCCTATTTAGTATTAAGTATATAGTACAGGAGATGGGATATTATGTTGAAGCTTTATAAGATGTTGGTGAGGCCTCATTTAGAGCACTGTATGCAGTTCTGGTCAACTACCTACAGGAAAGATATGAATTGAATTGACTTAATTTCTTACACCCTTCATATACATGAGTAAAAAATCTTCACATTACGTCTCTATCTGAATGTGCAATGTACGAACTATAGTAATTTGTAATAAATAGTATTACAGTAAGATATACAACAGAACAGTCAGTATAGCTTAGAAATACAATTGTGTCAGTGTGAATTAATCAGTCTGATGGCCTGGTGGAAGAAGCTGTCCCAGAGCCTGTTGTTACTGGCTTTAATACTGCAGTACCATTTCCCAGATGGTAGCAGCTGGAATAGTTTGTGGCTGGGGTGATTTGGGTCCCCAATGATCCTTCAGGCCCTTTTTATGCACATGTCTCTGTAAATGTCCAGAATAGTGGGAAGTTCACATCTACAGATGCGCTGGGCTGTCTGCAGCACTCTCTGCAGAATCCTGCGATTGAGGGAAGTACAGTTCCCCTATCAGGCAGTGTACTGTGTACTGATGCTCTCAGTTGTTCCCCTGAAGAAAGTCCTTAGGATTTGGGGACTCATGCCAAACTTCTTTAACCATCTGAAGTGAAAGAGGCGCTGTTGTGCTTTCTTTCACCACAAAACTGGTATGTATAGAACCAAGTAAGGTCCTTGGTGATGTGTATACCGAGGAACTTAAAGCAGTTCACCCTCTCACCCCCCAGATCCATTGATGTCAATAGGGGTGAGCCTGTCTCCATCCCTCCTGTAATCCACAACCAGCTCCTTTGTGTTTGTGACATTGAGGGAGAGGTTGTTTTCTTGACAATAAGGCTGAAAGAGTATAGAGAAAATTTACAAGGATGTGGCCGGATCTGGAGGACCTGAATTATAAGGAAAGATTGAATAGGTTAGGACTGTATTCCTTGGAACGTACAAGATTCTTGATTACATTCTTGATTGGTCAGGGCATGAATTGATACAGGGAGAAGACAGGAGATTGGGGCTGAGAGGAAAATTGGATCAGCCATGATGAAATGACTTCCCATCTCCTGTACTCAGTGATTTATGAAGGCCAATATGCCAAAGTTTTTTTTTAAACAACCCTACCTACCTGTAACACTACTTTCAGTGAATTATGGATCTGTATTCCCAGAGCCTTCTGTTCTACCGCATTCCTTAGTGTCCTACCGTTTACTGTGTAAACCCTACTCTGGTTGGTTCTCCCAAAGTGCAACACCTCACACTTGTCTACTTTAAATTCCATCTGCCAATTTTCAGTCCTTTTTTCCAGCTGGTCCAGATTCTGATGCAAACTTTGACTGTCTTCCTCACTGTTCACTATGCCCCCAATCTTGGTATCATCGACAAATTTGCTGATCCGGTTTCACAGATTATCATTAAGAGTGTTGATATAAATGATAAACAACAGACCCAGCATCAATTGCTGAGGCACACCACTGGTCACAAGCTTCCAGTCAGAGAGGCAACCATCCACTACATGCTCTGGCTTCTCCTGCAAAGCCAGTGTAGAGATAAGGCATTTGACAAAGTCACTCATGGGAAGCTAATCCAGAAGATTAAGATGCATGGGATCCGTGGAAATTCTGCTGTTTGGATTCAGAACAGCCTTGTGCATGGAAGACAAAGTGTAGTTGTTGAAGGGACTTACTCAAGCTGGAGGTCTGTAATGAGAAGTGTTTTGCAGGGATCTGTGCTGGGACGTCTGCTGTTTGTGATGAATACAGATGGCCTGGATGAAAGTGTAGATGGGTGGGTTAGTTTGCAATGATACAGACTGGTGGAGTTGTGGATTGTGTAGAAGACTGGCAAAGAATACAGTACAATATAGATCAGTTGCAGATAGGGGCTGAGAATTTGCAGATGGAGTTTAACCCAGATAAATGTGAGGTGTTGCACCTCAGTAGGGCAAACACACAGAGATAATACCCTGTGGGGGAAAGCACTGTCATACCCAACACCCCATAAGAAAAAAAGCAATGTCCCACCCCACATCCCACGGGAAAACACAATCCTTCACACAGAGCCTGTAGGGGAAATCACCCCCACCCCACACCCCATGGGAAAAACACTCCCTCTCCCACTCCCCATGGGGAAAAATAACACTCCATTACCCCACACCTTACAGGAAAAGCACCACCCTACGCCAAATGACGTGGGAAAAACACTGCCACAACCCATGGGAAAACATTCCCTCACCCCCACAGCACGTGGAAAAAACACACCCCAACCTCATTCCCCAACAGAAGAAAACACTCCCTTGAACTACATCTCATGTGAAAAAACTCCCACACCCACACCCTGTGGGAAAAACACTCCCTCAAACCACATGCCATGTGAATAAACACTTCCCACATCTCGTGGGAAGAAACACTCCTTCAACCCATACCCCGAGGGAAAAAATACTCACCCACATCACACCACCTGGCATCCTGTGGGAAAAACACTCCCCTAAACCATAACCCATGGGGGAAAAAATAATCCCCCACTCCACACCCCGTGAGAAAAACACTTCCTCACCCCACTCCCCATGAGAAAAAATACTCACCCACCCCACTCTCAGTGAGGAAAATATACTCACCCAACCCACAACTTGTGGGAAAAGCGCTACCATACCCACACCCCGTGGGAAAAACACTCTGCCACCACACACCCGGTGGAATAAACACTCCCTACCCCACATCCTGCAGCAAAAAAAATCCCTTACCCTTCACCCTGTGGGGAAAAAACATTTCAGCACCCTATGGGGAAAACACTCCCAACACCACATACCCCCTGGGAAAAAAAATCTCCTTCACCCAACACCCCAGTGGAAAAATCACCCTCTCACTCTACACCACATTGGAAAAACACTCCCTCACCCCACAGTCCTTGGGAAAATACACACCCCACCCATCACCCCGCGGAAACAAACATGTCACCACCCCACACTGTGTGGGAAAAACACTCCTTTACATCACACCCTGTGGGGGAAAAAAGACTCCCCCACCCCACACAGTGGGGAAAAAAAACACTCCACACCCCACTCTCCATGGGAAAACACTCCCAAACCACACACCATGGGGAATAAAACACTTCCTCAACCAACATCCCATGGGGAAAATCACTCCCATACCCTACATCCCATGGGAAAAAATACTCCCTCACACCGCAGACTATGGGATAAAATCACACCCCTATCTGACATCCTGTGAGAAAAACCCTCTTAACCCTATACCCGTGGGAAAAAATGCCCCCCACTCCACATCCAGCAGGGAAAAAACACTTCCTTACCTCATAACTCGTGGAAATAAACACTTCCCACACCACACACTCTGTGGGGAAAAACTCACTCACCCCATATCCAGTGTGAAAAAAAACATTTCCCCTCTCCCTACCGCTTGGGAAAAAGAACACTCCCTGACTTCATGCCCTGTGGGAAAAACACTCCCCAATCCCACACCCCGTGGTAAATAAATCACCCCCTCACCTCACATACCTATGGGAAATACATTACCCCACTCCACACCCTGTAGGGAAAAAAACTTCTGCTCTCCACAGCCTCTGAAAAAAAATTCCCCACCCCACACACCGCTGGGAAAACACTCTACCACCTCTTGGGAGAAATAACACTCCATCACCTCACACCACATGAAAAAAAACTCTCCCCAACCCACATCCCATGGGAAGAAAACACTTCCTTAAGCCACACTCCATGTGGAAAATCTCAGCACATCCCACACGCAGTCTGTGAGAAAACACTCACCCACCCGAAACACCATGATGAAAGAAACAGTTCCCCCACCTGACACCCTGTAGGAAACACACTCCCCTAACTCACCCTGTGAGAAAAAACACCGGCATTCTGTGGGAAAAACTCTATCCCACACCATACTCAGTGGGGAAAATACTGCCCTCACCCCAAATCCTGTGGAAAAAATTTCCTCCATCCCACATCCCCTGGGAAAAATACACTTCCACCCCACCTCTATGGAAAAAAACTCCCCCAATTCACACCCCATAGGAAAAACACTCCCCCACCACACAACCCGTGGAAAAACAATACTCTCCCACCTCACATCCTGTGGGGAAAAACACATTCCCACACCACACAGCATGGGGAAAATCACTCCCTCATTCCATAGCCTTGGGAAATATCAGTCACCCATTCCACACACTGTGGCGAATAAAATACTCGCTCACCCCACACCTTGTTTTTAGAAAACACTCTCCCGACCAATACCCTGTGGGGAAAAAACAATATTGTGCCCCACACCTCATGGGAAAAACATCCACCACCCACAGCCTGTGGGGAAAAAGCTCCCACCCAACAACCCCATGAGAAAGAGGCACTCCTCCACCACACACCCCATGGGAAAAGACACACTTCACTCCAGATCCTGTGGGTAAAAAAACACTCCCCTACCCCACTCCCCATGGAAAAAGACACGAGCCTATGCCATTGCCCATGGGAAAAACATCCCCCAACCTCATAAACCATGGGAAATCATTCTGACACCCCACCCCAAACCCCATAAGAATAATACTCCACCACCACACATCCCGTGGGGAAAAAGATATTGCAATGTAGGATAAAACACTTCCCCACCCCAAATCACTTGGAAAAAATCCCATCACATATCTGGAAAAAAATACATTCCCAACCCACATCCATGGGAAAATAATCTCGCTCAGTCCACACCCCGCAGGAGAAACTATTCCACCCATATCCCATGGGAAAACACCCCCCACCCCACATCCTGTGGGGGAAAGCACCCCCTCACTCCGTAGCCATGGGAAAAATCTGTCAACCATCCCACACACGTCAGCACCCCATGGGAAAAACATGCCCCACCCCGCACATTGTGGAAAAAGCACAACCATCCCACACCCCCAAACCATACCCCGTGGAAAGAAAGACTCCTTCGACCCACACCCAGTGGGAAAAAAACATTCCGACACCCACACCCAATGGGAAAAACTCTTGTTCACCCCAAGCATCTTGGTGAAAAAAAAACTCCCACAGCTGACACCCTGTGGGGAAAACACTCTCCCAACCCATGCCCCATGGGAAGAACTCCCTCACCCCACACACCGTGGGATAAGCACTCCCACACCTCAAACCTCATGGAAAAACAATCCCTCACCCCACATCATGTGGGAATAAACACTCTACCACCCAACACCCCTAGGAGAAAACACGCCCCACCCCACACCCCTGGGAAAAATATTCCCTCACCACACAGACCGTGGAATAAAAACTTTCCAACACCCACATGCTACGGGAGAAAACAGTACCCCAATCCACACCCCATGTGAAAAAACACTCCTTCAACCCACAGCTCCTGTGGGAAAAAAACACCCACCCACATCACACCCCATGGGAAAAAACTCACCCACCCAAAGAAGGAAAAACTAACCCCACCTGACACCCTGGGGGAAAACACACCCCTACACCACACCCCATGGGGAAAAACACTCCCCCATCCCACACCATGTGGGAAAACACTCCTCCCACCCCAAATCCCATGGATAAAATGTAGCCCACCCCACATCTCCTGGGAAAAAATACACTTCAACCCAACATCCTGTGGGAAAAACACATCCCCACCCCTCAGCCCATGGGAGTAAACTCTCTGCCACCCAACTCCACTGCAAAAAAACATCCCCCATCCCACATCACGCAGGGAACAAACATGCCGCCAACTCACACCACATGGGGATAAACACTCCCTCACTCCATACCCAGTGAAAATACTCCTTTACCCTACACCCTGCAAGAGAAAAGTCTCCCCCACACCCCACTCCCCCGGGAAATAAACACTCCCTCACCCCATACCCTGCGGGAAAATACAATTTTCCACCCCACAACCTGTGGGAAGAAAACCTGGCCTTGACCCACAACCCATGGGGGAGAAAACTCCCTCGATCCACACCCCATGGGAAGAAAACACTCACCCAACCAACAATCTGTGGGAAAACACACTCCTTCACCCCACACCTGGTGGAAAACAAAACTCCCCACCCCACATCCCACAGGAAAAATACCCTGTGGAAAAAAACACTCCCACAACCCACTCTCCATGGGAAAAAACTCTCCTTCACCCACACCCTGTGATAAAAACACTACTCACCCCACACCCCATGGGAAAAACACTCCCCCACCCACACCCTGTGATAAAAACACTACTCACCCCACACACCATGGAAAAACATTCCCCCACCCACACCCTGTGATAAAAACACTACCCAACCCATACCCCATGGGAAAAACACTCCCCCACCCACACCCTGTGATAAAAACACTACCCACCCACACCCTGTGATAAAAACACTACTCACCCCACACACCATGGGAAAAACACTCCCCCACCCACACCCTGTGATAAAAACACTACCCACCCACACCCTGTGATAAAAACACTACTCACCCCACACACCATGGGAAAAACACTCCCCCACCCACACCCTGTGATAAAAACACTACTCACCCCACACACCATGGGAAAAACACTCCCCCACCCACACCCTGTGATAAAAACACTACTCACCCCACACACCATGGGAAAAACACTCCCCCACCCACACCCTGTGATAAAAACACTCCCCCACCCACACCCTGTGATAAAAACACTACTCACCCCACACACCATGGGAAAAACACTCCCCCACCCACACCCTGTGATAAAAACACTACCCACCCACACCCTGTGATAAAAACACTACTCACCCCACACACCATGGGAAAAACACTCCCCCACCCACACCCTGTGATAAAAACACTACTCACCCCACACACCATGGGAAAAACACTCCCCCACCCACACCCTGTGATAAAAACACTCCCCCACCCACACCCTGTGATAAAAACACTACTCACCCCACACACCATGGGAAAAACACTCCCCCACCCACACCCTGTGATAAAAACACTACCACCCACACCCTGTGATAAAAACACTACTCACCCCACACACCATGGGAAAAACACTCCCCCACCCACACCCTGTGATAAAAACACTACCCACCCACACCCTGTGATAAAAACACTACCCAACCCATACCCCATGGGAAAAAACACTCCCCCACCCACACCCTGTGATAAAAACACTACTCACCCCACACACCATGGGAAAAACACTCCCCCACCCACCACCTGTGATAAAAACACTACTCACCCCACACACCATGGAAAAACACTCCCCCACCCACACCCTGTGATAAAAACACTACTCACCCCACACACCATGGGAAAAACACTCCCCCACCCACACCCTGTGATAAAACACTACTACCACCACACACCATGGGAAAAAACACTCCCCCACCCACACACTGTGATAAAAACACTACTCACCCCACACACCATGGGAAAAACACTCCCCACCCACACCGTGATAAAAACACTACCCAACCACACCCTGTGATAAAAACACTACCCAACCCATACCCCATGGGAAAAAACACTCCCCCACCCACACCCTGTGATAAAAACACTACCCAACCCACACCCTGTGATAAAAACACTCCCACACCCACACCCTGTGATAAAAACACTACTCACCCCACACACCATGGGAAAAACACTCCCCCACCCACACCCTGTGATAAAACACTACCCAACCCACACACCATGGGAAAAAACACTCCCCCACCCATACCCTGTGATAAAAACACTACCCACCCACACCCTGTGATAAAAACACTACCCAACCCATACCCCATGGGAAAAAACACTCCCCCACCCACACCTGTGATAAAAACACTACCCACCCCACACACCATGGGAAAAACACTCCCCCACCCACACCCTGTGATAAAAACACTACTCACCCACACCCTGTGATAAAAAACACTACCCAACCCATACCCCATGGGAAAACACTCCCCCACCCACACACTGTGATAAAAACACTCCACAACCCACACCCTGTGATAAAAAACACTACTCACCCCACACACCATGGGAAAAACACTCCCCCACCCACACCCTGTGATAAAAACACTACCCAACCCACACACCATGGGAAAAACACTCCCCCACCCATACCCTGTGATAAAAACACTACCCACCCACACCCTGTGATAAAAACACTACCCAACCCATACCCCATGGGAAAAACACTCCCCCACCCACACCCTGTGATAAAAACACTACCCACCCCACACACCATGGGAAAAACACTCCCCCACCCACACCCTGTGATAAAAACACTACTCACCCACACCCTGTGATAAAAACACTACCCAACCCACACACCATGGGAAAAACACTCCCCCACCCATACCCTGTGATAAAAACACTACCCACCCACACCCTGTGATAAAAACACTACCCAACCCATACCCCATGGGAAAAACACTCCCCCACCCACACCCTGTGATAAAAACACTACCCACCCCACACACCATGGGAAAAACACTCCCCCACCCACACCCTGTGATAAAAACACTACCCACCCCACACACCATGGGAAAAACACTCCCCCACCCACACCCTGTGATAAAAACACTACTCACCCACACCCTGTGATAAAAACACTACTCACCCCACACACCATGGGAAAAACACTCCCACACCCACACCCTGTGATAAAAACACTACCCAACCCATACCCCATGGGAAAAACACTCCCACACCCTGTGATAAAAACACTACTCACCCCACACACCATGGGAAAAACAGTCCCCCACCCACACCCTGTGATAAAAACACTACCCACCCCACACACCATGGGAAAAACACTCCCCCACCCACACCCTGTGATAAAAACACTACTCACCCCACACACCATGGGAAAAACACTCCCCCACCCACACCCTGTGATAAAAACACTACCCACCCCACACACCATGGGAAAAACACTCCCCCACCCACACCCTGTGATAAAAACACTACCCACCCCACACACCATGGGAAAAACACTCCCCCACCCACACCCTGTGATAAAAACACTACTCACCCCACACACCATGGGAAAAACACTCCCCCACCCACACCCTGTGATAAAAACACTCCCCCACCCACACCCTGTGATAAAAACACTACTCACCCCACACACCATGGGAAAAACACTCCCCCACCCACACCCTGTGATAAAAACACTACCCACCCACACCCTGTGATAAAAACACTACTCACCCCACACACCATGGGAAAAACACTCCCCCACCCACACCCTGTGATAAAAACACTACCCACCCCACACACCATGGGAAAAACACTCCCCCACCCACACCCTGTGATAAAAACACTACCCAACCCACACCCTGTGATAAAAACACTCCCACACCCACACCCTGTGATAAAAACACTACCCAACCCACACACCATGGGAAAAACACTCCCCCACCCACACCCTGTGATAAAAACACTACTCACCCCACACCCTGTGATAAAAACACTACCCACCCCACACACCATGGGAAAAACACTCCCCCACCCACACCCTGTGATAAAAACACTACCCACCCACACCCTGTGATAAAAACACTACTCACCCCACACACCATGGGAAAAACACTCCCCCACCCACACCCTGTGATAAAAACACTACCCAACCCCACACACCATGGGAAAAACACTCCCCCACCCATACCCTGTGATAAAAACACTACCCACCCACACCCTGTGATAAAAACACTACTCACCCCACACACCATGGGAAAAACACTCCCACACCCACACCCTGTGATAAAAACACTACCCACCCACACCCTGTGATAAAAACACTACTCACCCCACACACCATGGGAAAAACACTCCCCCACCCACACCCTATGATAAAAACACTACTCACCCCACACACCATGGGAAAAACACTCCCACACCCACACCCTGTGATAAAAACACTCCCACACCCCACACCCTGTGATAAAAACACTACTCACCCCACACACCATGGGAAAAACACTCCCCCACCCACACCCTGTGATAAAAACACTACTCACCCCACACACCATGGGAAAAACACTCCCCCACCCACACCCTGTGATAAAAACACTCCCACACCCACACCCTGTGATAAAAACACTCCCACACCCCACACCCTGTGATAAAAACACTACTCACCCCACACACCATGGGAAAAACACTCCCCCACCCACACCCTGTGATAAAAACACTACTCACCCCACACACCATGGGAAAAACACTCCCCCACCCACACCCTGTGATAAAAACACTCCCTCACCCACACCCTGTGATAAAAACACTACTCACCCCACACACCATGGGAATAACACTCCCCCACCCACACCCTATGATAAAAACACTACTCACCCCACACACCATGGGAAAAACACTCCCACACCCACACCCTGTGATAAAAACACTACCCAACCCATACCCCATGGGAAAAACACTCCCCCACCCACACCCTGTGATAAAAACACTACCCACCCACACACCATGGGAAAAACACTCCCCCACCCACACCCTGTGATAAAAACACTACCCAACCCATACCCATGGGAAAAACACTCCCCCACCCACACCCTGTGATAAAAACACTACCCAACCCACACCCTGTGATAAAAACACTACCCACCCCACACACCATGGGAAAAACACTCCCCCACCCACACCCTGTGATAAAAACACTACTCTCCCCACACACCATGGGAAAAACACTACTCACCCCACACACCATGGGAAAAACACTCCCCCACCCACACCCTGTGATAAAAACACTACCCACCCACACCCTGTGATAAAAACACTACTCACCCCATACCCCATGGGAAAAACACTCCCCCACCCACACCCTGTGATAAAAACACTACTCACCCCACACACCATGGGAAAAACACTCCCCCACCCACACCCTGTGATAAAAACACTACCCAACCCACACACCATGGGAAAAACACTCCCCCACCCACACCCTGTGATAAAAACACTACCCACCCCACACACCATGGGAAAAACACTCCCCCACCCACACCCTGTGATAAAAACACTACCCAACCCATACCCCATGGGAAAAACACTCCCCCACCCACACCCTGTGATAAAAACACTACCCAACCCCACACACCATGGGAAAAACACTACCCAACCCACACCCTGTGATAAAAACACTACCCACCCCACACACCATGGGAAAAAACACTCCCCCACCCCACACACCATGGGAAAAACACTCCCACACCCACACCCTGTGATAAAAACACTACTCACCCCACACACCATGGGAAAAACACTCCCCCACCCACACCCTATGATAAAAACACTACTCACCCCACACACCATGGGAAAAACACTCCCCCACCCACACCCTGTGATAAAAACACTACCCACCCCACACACCATGGGAAAAACACTACCCAACCCACACCCTGTGATAAAAACACTACCCACCCCACACACCATGGGAAAAACACTCCCCCACCCCACACACCATGGGAAAAACACTCCCACACCCACACCCTGTGATAAAAACACTACTCACCCCACACACCATGGGAAAAACACTCCCCCACCCACACCCTATGATAAAAACACTACTCACCCCACACACCATGGGAAAAACACTCCCCCACCCACACCCTGTGATAAAAACACTACCCAACCCATACCCCATGGGAAAAACACTACCCAACCCACACACCATGGGAAAAAACACTACCCAACCCACACACCATGGGAAAAACACTCCCCCACCCACACCCTGTGATAAAAACACTACTCACCCCACACACCATGGGAAAAACACTCCCCCACCCACACCCTGTGATAAAAACACTCCCCCACCCACACCCTGTGATAAAAACACTACTCACCCCACACACCATGGGAAAAACACTCCCCCACCCACACCCTGTGATAAAAACACTACTCACCCCACACACCATGGGAAAAACATTCCCCCACCCACACCCTGTGATAAAAACACTACCCACCCCACACACCATGGGAAAAACACTCCCCCACCCACACCCTGTGATAAAAACACTACTCACCCACACCCTGTGATAAAAACACTACCCACCCCACACACCATGGGAAAAACACTCCCCCACCCACACCCTGTGATAAAAACACTCCCCAACCCACACCCTGTGATAAAAACACTACCCAACCCATACCCCATGGGAAAAACACTCCCCCACCCACACCCTGTGATAAAAACACTACCCACCCACACCCTGTGATAAAAACACTACTCACCACACACCCTGTGATAAAAACACTACTCACCCCACACACCATGGGAAAAACACTCCCCCACCCACACCCTGTGATAAAAACACTACCCACCCACACCCTGTGATAAAAACACTACTCACCCCACACACCATGGGAAAAACACTCCCCCACCCACACCCCATGGGAAAAACACTCCCCCACCCACACCCTGTGATAAAAACACTACTCACCCCACACCCCATGGGAAAAACACTCCCCCACCCACACCCTGTGATAAAAACACTACTCACCCCACACACCATGGGAAAAAACACTCCCCCACCCACACCCTGTGATAAAAAACACTACTCACCCCACACACCATGGGAAAAACACTACTCACCCCACACACCATGGGAAAAACACTCCCCCACCCACACCCTGTGATAAAAACACTACCCACCCCACACACCATGGGAAAAACACTCCCCCACCCACACCCTGTGATAAAAACACTACCCACCCACACCCTGTGATAAAAACACTACCCAACCCACACCCTGTGATAAAAACACTACCCACCCCACACACCATGGGAAAAACACTCCCCCACCCACACCCTGTGATAAAAACACTACCCAACCCACACCCTGTGATAAAAACACTACCCACCCCACACACCATGGGAAAAACACTCCCCCACCCACACCCTGTGATAAAAACACTACCCAACCCATACCCCATGGGGAAAAACACTCCCCCACCCACACCCTGTGATAAAAACACTACCCAACCCATACCCCATGGGAAAAACACTCCCCCACCCCACACCCTGTGATAAAAACACTACTCACCCCACACACCATGGGAAAAACACTCCCCCACCCACACCCTGTGATAAAAACACTACTCACCCCACACACCATGGGAAAAACACTACTCACCCCACACACCATGGGAAAAACACTCCCCCACCCACACCCTGTGATAAAAACACTACTCACCCCACACACCATGGGAAAAACACTACTCACCCCACACACCATGGGAAAAACACTCCCCCACCCACACCCTGTGATAAAAACACTACCCAACCCATACCCCATGGGAAAAACACTCCCCCACCCACACCCTGTGATAAAAACACTACCCACCCACACACCATGGGAAAAACACTCCCCCACCCACACCCTGTGATAAAAACACTACCCAACCCACACCCTGTGATAAAAACACTACCCACCCCACACACCATGGGAAAAACACTCCCCACCCACACCCTGTGATAAAAACACTACTCTCCCCACACACCATGGGAAAAACACTACTCACCCCACACACCATGGGAAAAACACTCCCCCACCCACACCCTGTGATAAAAACACTACCCACCCACACCCTGTGATAAAAAACACTACTCACCCCATACCCCATGGGAAAAAACACTCCCCCACCCACACCCTGTGATAAAAACACTACTCACCCCACACACCATGGGAAAAACACTCCCCACCCACACCCTGTGATAAAAACACTACCCAACCCACACACCATGGGAAAAACACTCCCCCACCCACACCCTGTGATAAAAACACTACCCACCCCACACACCATGGGAAAAACACTCCCCCACCCACACCCTGTGATAAAAACACTACCCAACCCATACCCCATGGGAAAAACACTCCCCCACCCACACCCTGTGATAAAAACACTACCCACCCCACACACCATGGGAAAAAACACTACCCAACCCACACCCTGTGATAAAAACACTACCCACCCCACACACCATGGGAAAAACACCTCCCCCACCCCACACACCATGGGAAAAACACTCCCACACCCACACCCTGTGATAAAAACACTACTCACCCCACACACCATGGGAAAAACACTCCCCCACCCACACCCTATGATAAAAACACTACTCACCCCACACACCATGGGAAAAACACTCCCCCACCCACACCCTGTGATAAAAACACTACCCACCCCACACACATGGGAAAAACACTACCCAACCCACACCCTGTGATAAAAACACTACCCACCCCACACACCATGGGAAAAACACTCCCTCCCCCAACCCCACACACCATGGGAAAAACACTCCCACACCACCCACAACCCACACCCTGTGATAAAAACACTACTCACCCCCACACACCATGGGAAAAACACTCCCCCACCCACACCCTATGATAAAAACACTACTCACCCCACACACCATGGGAAAAACACTCCCCCACCCACACCCTGTGATAAAAACACTACCCAACCCATACCCATGGGAAAAACACTACCCAACCCACACACCATGGGAAAAACACTACCCAACCCACACACCATGGGAAAAACACTCCCCACCCACACCCTGTGATAAAAACACTACTCACCCCACACACCATGGGAAAAACACTCCCCCACCCACACCCTGTGATAAAAAACACTCCCCCACCCACACCCTGTGATAAAAACACTACTCACCCCACACACCATGGGAAAAACACTCCCCCACCCACACCCTGTGATAAAAACACTACTCACCCCACACACCATGGGAAAAAACATTCCCCCACCCACACCCTGTGATAAAAACACTACCCACCCCACACACCATGGGAAAAACACTCCCCCACCCACACCCTGTGATAAAAACACTACTCACCCACACCCTGTGATAAAAACACTACCCACCCCACACACCATGGGAAAAACACTCCCCCACCCACACCCTGTGATAAAAACACTCCCCAACCCACACCCTGTGATAAAAACACTACCCAACCCATACCCCATGGGAAACCCTGTGATAAAAACACTACCCACCCACACCCTGTGATAAAAACACTACTCACCCCACACCCTGTGATAAAAACACTACTCACCCACACACCATGGGAAAAACACTCCCCCACCCACACCCTGTGATAAAAACACTACCCACCCACACCCTGTGATAAAAACACTACTCACCCCACACACCATGGGAAAAACACTCCCCCACCCACACCCCATGGGAAAAACACTCCCCCACCCACACCCTGTGATAAAAACACTACTCACCCCACACCCCATGGGAAAAACACTCCCCCACCCACACCCTGTGATAAAAACACTACTCACCCCACACACCATGGGAAAAACACTCCCCCACCCACACCCTGTGATAAAAACACTACTCACCCCACACACCATGGGAAAAACACTACTCACCCCACACACCATGGGAAAAACACTCCCCCACCCACACCCTGTGATAAAAACACTACCCACCCCACACACCATGGGAAAAACACTCCCCCACCCACACCCTGTGATAAAAACACTACCCACCCACACCCTGTGATAAAAACACTACCCAACCCACACCCTGTGATAAAAACACTACCCACCCCACACACCATGGGAAAAACACTCCCCCACCCACACCCTGTGATAAAAACACTACCCAACCCACACCCTGTGATAAAAACACTACCCACCCCACACACCATGGGAAAAACACTCCCCCACCCACACCCTGTGATAAAAACACTACCCAACCCATACCCCATGGGAAAAACACTCCCCCACCCACACCCTGTGATAAAAACACTACCCAACCCATACCCCATGGGAAAAACACTCCCCCACCCACACCCTGTGATAAAAACACTACTCACCCCACACACCATGGGAAAAAACACTCCCCCACCCACACCCTGTGATAAAAACACTACTCACCCCACACACCATGGGAAAAACACTACTCACCCCACACACCATGGGAAAAAACACTCCCCCACCCACACCCTGTGATAAAAACACTACTCACCCCACACACCATGGGAAAAAACACTACTCACCCCACACACCATGGGAAAAACACTCCCCCACCCACACCCTGTGATAAAAACACTACCCACCCCACACACCATGGGAAAAACACTCCCCCACCCACACCCTGTGATAAAAATACTACCCAACCCATACCCCATGGGGGAAAACACTCCCCCACCCACACCCTGTGATAAAAACACTACTCACCCCACACACCATGGGAAAAACACTCCCCCACCCACACCCTGTGATAAAAACACTACTCACCCCACACACCATGGGAAAAACACTCCCCCACCCACACCCTGTGATAAAAACACTACTCACCCCACACACCATGGGAAAAACACTCCCCCACCCACACCCTGTGATAAAAACACTACTCACCCCACACACCATGGGAAAAACACTCCCCCACCCACACCCTGTGATAAAAACACTACTCACCCCACACACCATGGGAAAAACACTCCCCCACCCACACCCTGTGATAAAAACACTACCCAACCCACACCCTGTGATAAAAACACTACTCACCCCACACACCATGGGAAAAACACTCCCCCACCCACACCCTGTGATAAAAACACTACCCACCCCACACACCATGGGAAAAACACTCCCCCACCCACACCCTGTGATAAAAACACTACTCACCCCACACCCTGTGATAAAAACACTACTCACCCCACACACCATGGGAAAAACACTCCCCCACCCACACCCTGTGATAAAAACACTACCCACCCCACACACCATGGGAAAAACACTCCCCCACCCACACCCTGTGATAAAAACACTCCCCCACCCACACCCTGTGATAAAAACACTACTCACCCCACACCCTGTGATAAAAACACTACTCACCCCACACACCATGGGAAAAACACTCCCCCACCCACACCCTGTGATAAAAACACTACCCACCCCACACCCTGTGATAAAAACACTACCCACCCCACACACCATGGGAAAAACACTCCCCCACCCCACACACCATGGGAAAAACACTCCCACACCCACACCCTGTGATAAAAACACTACTCACCCCACACACCATGGGAAAAACACTCCCCCACCCACACCCTATGATAAAAACACTACTCACCCCACACACCATGGGAAAAACACTCCCCCACCCACACCCTGTGATAAAAACACTACCCAACCCATACCCCATGGGAAAAACAACTACCCAACCCACACACCATGGGAAAAACACTACCCAACCCACACACCATGGGAAAAACACTCCCCCACCCACACCCTGTGATAAAAACACTACTCACCCCACACACCATGGGAAAAGCACTCCCCCACCCACACCCTGTGATAAAAACACTCCCCCACCCACACCCTGTGATAAAAACACTACTCACCCCACACACCATGGGAAAAACACTCCCCCACCCACACCCTGTGATAAAAACACTACTCACCCCACACACCATGGGAAAAACACTCCCCCACCCACACCCTGTGATAAAAACACTACCCACCCCACACACCATGGGAAAAACACTCCCCCACCCACACCCTGTGATAAAAACACTACTCACCCACACCCTGTGATAAAAACACTACCCACCCCACACACCATGGGAAAAACACTCCCCCACCCACACCCTGTGATAAAAACACTCCCCAACCCACACCCTGTGATAAAAACACTACCCAACCCATACCCCATGGGAAAAACACTCCCCCACCCACACCCTGTGATAAAAACACTACCCACCCACACCCTGTGATAAAAACACTACTCACCCCACACCCTGTGATAAAAACACTACTCACCCCACACACCATGGGAAAAACACTCCCCCACCCACACCCTGTGATAAAAACACTACCCACCCACACCCTGTGATAAAAACACTACTCACCCCACACACCATGGGAAAAACACTCCCCCACCCACACCCCATGGGAAAAACACTCCCCCACCCACACCCTGTGATAAAAACACTACTCACCCCACACCCCATGGGAAAAACACTCCCCCACCCACACCCTGTGATAAAAACACTACTCACCCCACACACCATGGGAAAAACACTCCCCCACCCACACCCTGTGATAAAAACACTACTCACCCCACACACCATGGGAAAAACACTACTCACCCCACACACCATGGGAAAAACACTCCCCCACCCACACCCTGTGATAAAAACACTACCCACCCCACACACCATGGGAAAAACACTCCCCCACCCACACCCTGTGATAAAAACACTACCCACCCACACCCTGTGATAAAAACACTACCCAACCCACACCCTGTGATAAAAACACTACCCACCCCACACACCATGGGAAAAACACTCCCCCACCCACACCCTGTGATAAAAACACTACCCAACCCACACCCTGTGATAAAAACACTACCCACCCCACACACCATGGGAAAAACACTCCCCCACCCACACCCTGTGATAAAAACACTACCCAACCCATACCCCATGGGAAAAACACTCCCCCACCCACACCCTGTGATAAAAACACTACCCAACCCATACCCCATGGGAAAAACACTCCCCACCCACACCCTGTGATAAAAACACTACTCACCCCACACACCATGGGAAAAACACTCCCCCACCCACACCCTGTGATAAAAACACTACCCACCCCACACACCATGGGAAAAAACACTCCCCCACCCACACCCTGTGATAAAAACACTACCCACCCACACCCTGTGATAAAAACACTACCCAACCCACACCCTGTGATAAAAACACTACCCACCCCACACACCATGGGAAAAACACTCCCCCACCCACACCCTGTGATAAAAACACTACCCAACCCACACCCTGTGATAAAAACACTACTCACCCCACACACCATGGGAAAAACACTCCCCCACCCACACCCTGTGATAAAAACACTACTCACCCCACACACCATGGGAAAAACACTACTCACCCCACACACCATGGGAAAAACACTCCCCCACCCACACCCTGTGATAAAAACACTACCCACCCCACACACCATGGGAAAAACACTCCCCACCCACACCCTGTGATAAAAACACTACCCACCCACACCCTGTGATAAAAACACTACCCAACCCACACCCTGTGATAAAAACACTACCCACCCCACACACCATGGGAAAAACACTCCCCCACCCACACCCTGTGATAAAAACACTACCCAACCCACACCCTGTGATAAAAACACTACCCACCCCACACACCATGGGAAAAACACTCCCCCACCCACACCCTGTGATAAAAACACTACCCAACCCATACCCCATGGAAAAACACTCCCCCACCCACACCCTGTGATAAAAACACTACCCAACCCATACCCCATGGGAAAAACACTCCCCCACCCACACCCTGTGATAAAAACACTACTCACCCCACACACCATGGGAAAAACACTCCCCCACCCACACCCTGTGATAAAAACACTACTCACCCCACACACCATGGGAAAAACACTACTCACCCCACACACCATGGGAAAAACACTCCCCCACCCACACCCTGTGATAAAAACACTACTCACCCCACACACCATGGGAAAAACACTACTCACCCCACACACCATGGGAAAAACACTCCCCCACCCACACCCTGTGATAAAAACACTACCCACCCCACACACCATGGGAAAAACACTCCCCCACCCACACCCTGTGATAAAAATACTACCCAACCCATACCCCATGGGGAAAACACTCCCCCACCCACACCCTGTGATAAAAACACTACTCACCCCACACACCATGGGAAAAACACTCCCCCACCCACACCCTGTGATAAAAACACTACTCACCCCACACACCATGGGAAAAACACTCCCCCACCCACACCCTGTGATAAAAACACTACTCACCCCACACACCATGGGAAAAACACTCCCCCACCCACACCCTGTGATAAAAACACTACTCACCCCACACACCATGGGAAAAACACTCCCCCACCCACACCCTGTGATAAAAACACTACTCACCCCACACACCATGGGAAAAACACTCCCCCACCCACACCCTGTGATAAAAACACTACCCAACCCACACCCTGTGATAAAAACACTACTCACCCCACACACCATGGGAAAAACACTCCCCCACCCACACCCTGTGATAAAAACACTACCCACCCCACACACCATGGGAAAAACACTCCCCCACCCACACCCTGTGATAAAAACACTACTCACCCCACACCCTGTGATAAAAACACTACTCACCCCACACACCATGGGAAAAACACTCCCCCACCCACACCCTGTGATAAAAACACTACCCACCCCACACACCATGGGAAAAACACTCCCCCACCCACACCCTGTGATAAAAACACTCCCCCACCCACACCCTGTGATAAAAACACTACTCACCCCACACCCTGTGATAAAAACACTACTCACCCCACACACCATGGGAAAAACACTCCCCCACCCACACCCTGTGATAAAAACACTACCCACCCCACACACCATGGGAAAAACACTCCCCCACCCACACCCTGTGATAAAAACACTACTCACCCCACACACCATGGGAAAAACACTCCCCCACCCACACCCTGTGATAAAAACACTACTCACCCCACACACCATGGGAAAAACACTCCCCCACCCACACCCTGTGATAAAAACACTACTCACCCACACCCTGTGATAAAAACACTACTCTCCCCACACACCATGGGAAAAACACTCCCCCACCCACACCCTGTGATAAAAACACTACCCACCCACACCCTGTGATAAAAACACTCCCCCACCCACACCCTGTGATAAAAACACTACTCACCCCACACACCATGGGAAAAACACTCCCCCACCCACACCCTGTGATTATAACACTCCCACACCCTGTGATAAAAACACTACTCACCCCACACCCTGTGATAAAAACACTACTCACCCACACCCTGTGATAAAAACACTACTCACCCCACACACCATGGGAAAAACACTCCCCCACCCACACCCTGTGATAAAAACACTACTCACCCCACACACCATGGGAAAAACACTACTCACCCACACCCTGTGATAAAAACACTCCCCCACCCGCACCCTGTGATAAAAACACTACCCAACCCATACCCCATGGGAAAAACACTCCCCCACCCACACCCTGTGATAAAAACACTACCCAACCCACACCCTGTGATAAAAACACTACCCACCCACACCCTGTGATAAAAACACTACTCACCCCACACACCATGGGAAAAACACTCCCCCACCCACACCCTGTGATAAAAACACTACCCAACCCACACCCTGTGATAAAAACACTACCCACCCCACACACCATGGGAAAAACACTCCCCCACCCATACCGTGATAAAAACACTACCCACCCCACACACCATGGGAAAAACACTCCCCCACCCACACCCTGTGATAAAAACACTACCCACCCCATACCCCATGGGAAAAACACTCCCCCACCCACACCCTGTGATAAAAACACTACTCACCCACACCCTGTGATAAAAACACTCCCCCACCCGCACCCTGTGATAAAAACACTACCCAACCCATACCCCATGGGAAAAACACTCCCCCACCCACACCCTGTGATAAAAACACTACTCACCCCACACACCATGGGAAAAACACTCCCCCACCCACACCCTGTGATAAAAACACTACCCAACCCATACCCCATGGGAAAAACACTCCCCCACCCACACCCTGTGATAAAAACACTACCCAACCCATACCCCATGGGAAAAACACTCCCCCACCCACACCCTGTGATAAAAACACTACTCACCCCACACACCATGGGAAAAACACTCCCCCACCCACACCCTGTGATAAAAACACTACTCACCCCACACACCATGGGAATAACACTCCCCCACCCACACCCTGTGATAAAAACACTACCCACCCCACACACCATGGGAAAAACACTCCCCCACCCACACCCTGTGATAAAAACACTACTCACCCCACACACCATGGGAAAAACACTCCCCCACCCACACCCTGTGATAAAAACACTACCCAACCCATACCCCATGGGAAAAACACTCCCCCACCCACACCCTGTGATAAAAACACTACCCAACCCATACCCCATGGGAAAAACACTCCCCCACCCACACCCTGTGATAAAAACACTACTCACCCCTCACACCATGGGAAAAACACTCCCCCACCCACACCCTGTGATAAAAACACTACTCACCCCACACCCTGTGATAAAAACACTACTCACCCCACACACCATGGGAAAAACACTCCCCCACCCACACCCTGTGATAAAAACACTACCCACCCCACACACCATGGGAAAAACACTCCCCCACCCACACCCTGTGATAAAAACACTACCCAACCCACACACCATGGGAAAAACACTCCCCCACCCACACCCTGTGATAAAAACACTACCCAACCCACACACCATGGGAAAAACACTCCCACACCCACACCCTGTGATAAAAACACTACCCACCCCACACACCATGGGAAAAACACTCCCCCACCCACACCTTGTGGGGAAAAACATCCCAACCCCACATACCATAAGAGAAAAACTCCAGCATCTGTGGTTAAATCACCCCACCCCATTCCCCATGGAGAAAACACATGCCCACCCCACATACCCTGGGAACAAACACACTCTCACACCACATGCCGTGGGGAAAAGAACACTCCCCCATCCCATGGGAAAAAACACTCCCTCACCCTCACATCCCATGGGAAAAAATACTCACCCAACCCACACCAGGTGGGATAAACACTCACCCACCCCACTTTCCTTGAGGAAATAAATTCCCCCACCCTATATTCCCCACCCCACATCTCGTGAATAAAACACCCCCTCACACCATACCCCATGGTAAGAAAACACTCCCTCAACCAACACACTGTGGGAAAAATACTCTACTATGCCCCGCACCCCATAAGGAAAAAACAGTGCCCCACCCTCACCCTGTGAGAAAAACACTCCCCACAGAAGGGAATACATTACCTTCATATATTTTATTTAACAACACAGCATTTTATTTAACCATTCAAGCCCAATGAAGCTGCACCAGCCAATTACATATGCGGCAGAAACTGAACTCCGAACACTGGTACTGTAAACCCTTATGCTAGTCACGATGAGACCCTGCTGTATGTTCCTTGGCCACGTGGGTATAAATAGACGTCGGGCACTTATGGGATGGAGGGGCCTGTTACCGTGCTGCATCTCTGAATAAAACAATTTAAATAAAACTGTGCCATTGCTGGCCTCGGTTGGTGAAGTCTCTAGTCAGAACCTATACAAACATTGATACACTATACAAGAGATTCACAATCTAGGCCAGATGAAGCTGGGTACAGTATCGATGCTGCTTCTCTCCAACCAGCTGAATCCTGCCAGCATCATCTGCTGTTACCCGAGCCAACCTTAAAATGATGGAGAACAGGTTACCGGCTGCACCACAGAGGAAAGGTACTGCTGGCTGGGGGTCAGTCAAAGCAACAGCACCATGGGAAGAAGGAGGGAGAGAGAGATCAGTCTGTGCAAGGCAGGAAATGTCAGTTAGCAGCCTCTGTCCCCTCCAGCTAGTCACTACGCAGACTGCCCAGAGGTCAGGAGAGCGGAGGGATCCGGTCATTGATGGCTGACATTTCCACACCCTGTTTCAATGATGCATCAGTGGAACCTTCTTCAACCTGTGGGGAAGAAAAACAGGTGTCAGCTTCCTAACAGAGAGCGACTTCACACCAGGGGTGGGGAAATCACGTCCGTCACAGAACAGGCCCTTCGGCCCACCTAGTGCATGCCAAACCAATAATCTGCCTTATCTCACAGACATGCACCTGTTCCACAGCCCTTCATATCCCCTCCCATCATGTACCTATCCAAACTTGGCTTAAACATTGAAATCAAAATCACATCCACCACTTGTGCTGGTAGCTCGTTCCACACTCTCACCACCCTCTGGGAGAAGCATGTTCCCCTTAAACATTTCACCTTTCAGCCTTAACTCATGACTCCTAGTTGGAGTCTCACCCAACCTCTGTGGAAAAAGCCTGCTTGCATTTACTCCATCTATACATCCTATAATTTTGTATACTTCTATCAAATCTCCCCTTATTCTCCTACATTCCAGGGAATAAAGTCCTAATCTATTCCATGTTTCCTCGTAACTTAGTTCCTCCAATTCCAGCAACATCTTTGTAAATTTTCTCTGTTCTCTTTCAATCTTATTTACATCTTACCTGGAGGCTGATGACCATACAATACTCCAAATTAGGCCTCATCAATGTCTTGTATGACTGCAACATAACATCCCAGCTCCTGTACTCATTACATTGATTTATCAAGGCCTATGTTCCAACAGCTTTCTTTACCTGTGACATTACTTCAATTAATTATGGATGTATATTCACAAATCCCACTGTTTTACTGCACTCCTCAGTGCCTCCTGCTCACTGTGTAATACCTACCCTGTATGGCCCTACCGAAGTGCAACACCTCACGCTTCTCTACATTAAATTCTATCTGCCATTCTTCAGCCCATTTTCCTAGTTGGTCCAGACCCCACTGCTAATAGTCTTCCTCGCTGTCTACCTACACACCCAATCTTGGTGTCATCTGCAAATTTGCTGATCCCGTTAACCATATCGTCGATACAGATGACAAACAACAACAGACCCAGCACTGATCCCTGCGCCACTCCACTAGTCATTGGTCTCCAGAGAAGCATTAGACTCTCTGGCTTCTCTCACAATCCAATTGACTATCTCATCTTGAATGCCAGGAGACTGATCCTTCTTGACCAGCCTCCACTGTGCGATCTTGTCAATGGCCTTGATAAAGTCTATATAGACGATACCCACTGCCTTGGCTTCATCCACTTTCCTGGTAACAATAAGACATTCTCTCCTGTTCACACCCATCAGTAGGACCCAATAACCGTCCTGTTGTTCACAATCAGGCAGCTTGGTCTTGTTGCTCAGGGGCTGAGGGCCTGATTGTGGTTGGTCTTGCTCTGCATCTCGTCTAGGTGTACAGACAGTCACCACTAGGAGGACATAGTGGGTAACTACAGGTGGGCTGGCGTTTACAGTAGAGAAGGCCATTCCAGAGGCTGAAACAGGGGCAGCAACCTTTCCCACCTCCTGCAACTGGATCACAGCTGTGTATCCCCACATGTATTTGGGGTACATGGCTCTGGGGTACATAAGACATTGAGTCTGCTCCATTTTAAGACCTTTAGACAGGGTCATGATAGGAAATGATTAGAGGGTATCGGCCCATCGTGTCATACTGAACTAACTAAATGCAAAAACTAATCCATTCTACCTTCACAGTGTCAATACTCCTTCACTCTCTGCATATTTGTGCTCTACTTATGGGCCACATTCAGACAAATGGGATAAGTTCTGTACTGCAACTTGGTCAGTATTGATAATTTGGGCTGAAAGGCCTGTTTTTACACTGTATAACACTTGGACTTGCAATGTCATGCATCATTGAATATACAGTACTCCAGATCCAGAGCTCTGTGTGTCACTGGGTCACACAGCAATCATATCCCTGTATGTTACTGGCTCAGACAGGAATCATATCCCTGTACATCACTGTGTTACTGGTCACACAGGAATCATATCCCTGTATATCACTGTATGTCACTGGATAACACAGGAATCATATCCCTATACATCACTGTATGTTACTGGATTACACTGGATCCAAAAAGCAGAATAACACTGAATTAATAGACAATAGATGCAGAAGTAGACCATTCAGCCCTTCGAGCCTGCACCGCCATTCTGAGATCATGGCTGATCATCTACTATCAATACCCGGTTCCTGCCTTGTCCCCATATCCCTTGATTCCCCTATCCATAAGATACTGTTACGTTCCCCAGTAACCGGGTGACTTACCAGCAAAGATAGATAGGTCCGCTGAAGCCTGGTGCTACTATTTTCAAACGTTTTTATTTATAAAGGGGCACAAACGTATGGTTAATACAAAACATTCAGATCATATACGTCGTCACAACTCAATCTAAAGCACAGGTAGAGTAATAATCAATCAGAAATAAGCTCTATCGTTGTCTAGGGGTAATGTATATATTGTTCGCTGTATATCTGAAAGTCTCTTGCAGCCACTGCAGTTCCACCAGCTGCCGTCTGTTGTGGTGTCGCGTTGGTGCACTTTTGTTAGAAAGAGAGAGAGAGATTGAATGAAACGGTTACCCGACAGGTTTTCCAACCTGTAGGAGTTCGGTTCGTCGGAAGTCTCGTTGGGGAATGGACTCTCATCTGTGGCCTCCCCTGTAGCTAAGCCGTTCTTCCGTGGTGAGGTCGCCAATCCCAGGCAAGGAAAAGACGCACACGAACCCCACCACCGGCTGTCGCTATCAAAACGCTGTCGCAGGATTTCTAGCGTGTCTTCTGGTGCGTCTGAGGCCCTGCCTCGGCAGCCCACCTTTTATCTAGACTGGCAGGGTTGTAGATGTCAATCAGGGTGGGGGGGTGAGGCAATCTTTCCCCCATCACCCATCTCACATTGCCCTGAGGTTTTGCACATAGTCCCGTTCCTTATTCCACAAAGGTGTCTCCCAGGACAATGGCGGCCAGCCCGCATTCCAAACCGTAAGGCTCTCTCTCTCTTGCGATTCTCACAAAGGAGGGGGCTGGGGTCATAATACCTATCTAGCTCCTTCTTGAAAGCATCCAGAGAATTGGCCTCCACTACCTTCCGAGGCAGTGCATTCCAGACCCCCACAACTCTCTGGGAGAAAAAGTTTTTCCTTAACTCTGTCCTAAATGACCTACCCCTTATTCTCAAACCATGCCCTCTGGTACTGGACTCTCCCAGCATCTGGAACATATTTCCTGCCTCTATCTTGTCCAATCCCTTAATAATCTTATATGTTGCAATCAGATCCCCTCTCAATCTCCTTAATTCCAGCGTGTACAAGCCCAGTCTCTCTAACCTCTCTGTGCAAGACAGTCCGGACATTCCAGGAATTAACCTCGTGAATCTATGCTGCACTTCCTCTACAGCCAGGATGTCCTTCCTTAACCCTGGAAACCAAAACTGTACACAATACTCCAGGTGTGGTCTCACCAGGGCCCTGAACAAATGCAAAAGGATTTCCTTGCTCTTGTACTCAATTCCCTTTGTAATAAAGGCCAACATTCTACTAGCCTTCTTCACTGCCTGCTGCACTTGCTCATTCACCTTCAGTGACTGATGAACAAGGACTCCGAGATCTCTTTGTATTTCTCCCTTACCTAACTTTACACCGTTCAGATAATAATCTGCCTTCCTGTTCTTACTCCCAAAGTGGATAACCTCACACTTATTCACATTAAACGTCATCTACCAAGTATCTGCCCACTCACTCAGCCTATCCAAGTCACCCTGAATTCTCCTAACATCCTCATCACATGTCACACTGCCACCCAGCTTAGTATCATCAGCAAACTTGCTGATGTTATTCTCAATGCCTTCATCTAAATCGTTGATGTAAATCGTAAACAGCTGTGGTCCCAATACCGAGCCCTGTGGAACCCCACTAGTCACCACCTGCCATTCCAAGAAACACCCATTCACCGCTACCCTTTGCTTTCTATCTGCCAACCAGTTTTCTATCCATGTCAATATCTTCCCTCCAATGCCATGAGCTCTGATTTTACCCACCAATCTCCTATGTGGGACCTTATCAAATGCCTTCTGAAAATCAAGGTACACTACATCCTCTGGATCTCCATTGTCTAACTTCCTGGTTACATCCTCGAAAAACTCCAATAGATTAGTCAAGCATGATTTGCCCTTGGTAAATCCATGCTGGCTCGGCCCAATCCTATCACTGCTATCTAGATATGCCACTATTTCATCCTTAATAATGGACTCTAGCATTTTCCCCATTACTGATGTTAGGCTGACAGGACGATAGTTCTCTGTTTTCTCCCTCCCTCCTTTCTTTAAAAAGTGGGATAACATTAGCCATTCTCCAATCCTCAGGAACTGAATCTGAATCTAAGGAACATTGGAAAATGAGTACCAATGCATCTGCAATTTCCAGGGCCACCTCCTTTAGTACCATAGGATGCAGACCATCTGGACCTGGGGATTTGTCAGCCTTCAGTCCCGTCAGTCTACTCATCACCGCTTCCTTCCTAATGTCATTCTGTTTCATTTCCTCTGTTACCCTATGTCCTTGGCCCATCCATACATCTGGGAGATTATTTGTGTCTTCCCTAGTGAAGACAGATCTAAAGAACTCATTAAATTCTTCTGCCATTTCTCTGTTTCCCATAACAATTTCACCCAATTCATTCTTCAAGGGCCCAACATTCTTAACTATCTTCTTTCTCTTCACATACCTAAAAAAGCTTTTGCTATCCTCCTTTATATTCCTGGCTAGCTTGTGTTCGTACCTCATTTTTTCTCCCTGTATTGCCTTTTTAGTTAAGTTCTGTTGTTCCTTAAAAATTTCCCAATCATCTGTCCTCCCACTCACCTTAGCTCTGTTATACTTCCTTTTTTTTTAATGCTATGCAATCTCTGACTTCCTTTGTCAACCACTGTGGCCCTTTTCCCCCCTTTGAATCCTTCTTTCTCCGGGGGATGAACTGATTTTGCACCTTGTGCACTATTCCCAAGAATACCTGCCATTGCTGTTTCACTGTCTTTTCTGCTAGGATATCCGTCCAGTTAACTTTGGCCAGCTCCTCCCTCATGGCTCCATAGTCTCCCCTGTTCAACTGCAACACTGACACCTCCGATCTGCCCTTATCCTTCTCAAATTGCAGATAAAAACTTATCATATTATGGTCACTACCTCCTAATGGCTCCTTTACTTCAAGATCGCTTCTCAAATCCTGTTCATTACACAAGACTAAATCCAGAATAGCCTTGTCCCTGGTCGGCTCTCGTACAAGCTGTTCCAAGAATGCATCCCGTAGGCACACTACAAACTCCCTATCCTGTGGTCCAGCAACAACCTGATTCTCCCAGTTCACCTGCATGTTGAAATCCCCCATAACTACTGCGACATTACCTTTGCCACATGCCAATGTTAACTCCCTATTCAACTTGCACCCAATATCTATGCTACTGTTTGGTGGCCTGTAGACAACACCCATTTGGGTCCTTTTGCCCTTACTGTTCCTCAGTTCTATCCACACAGACTCTACTTCTCCTGACCCTATGTCCCCCCCTTGCAAAGGACTGAATCTCATTCCTCACCAACAGGGCCACCCCACCCCCTCTGCCCACATTTCTGTCCCTACAATAGCACGTATACCCTTGTACATTCATTTCCCAGGTCTGATCTCTCTGGGTCCACAGCTCTCAGCATTCCTCAATATCCACTGCAGTCACATCTCTGTACACCACAGGATCTGTAGCTCTGCACGACACTGGATTACACTAATACAATGCTCTGAACATTATTAAATTACATGGACTCATAGTTCTGTAAATCACTGGATTACACGGATCCATAATTCTGCAGATCACTGGATTACACAGATCCATAGTTCAGCATGTCACTAGATTATACTAGTGCACAGTTCAAGCAGGTCACGCGATCACACTGATCCGTAACTCGGTAGGTCACTGGATTACATGGTCCCACAGCTCTGTAGATCACTGAATTACGCTGATCATTAGTTCTGTGCGTCACTGGATTACACCGATACACAGCTCTGCACAGTGCTGCCTCCTGCCTATCAGCTATTCCTCTGTCCAGCATCTTTCCTGTAACACCATAGGATTTTATCTTGTTAAGCAGTCCCTTGTATGGCACCTCATCAAACGCCTTCTGAAAATCCAAGTAAATGACATCCACTGCCTCTCCTGTGTCCACCCTGCTTGTTACTTCCTCGAAGAACTCTGTCTCTTCACAACGCTTTTTCCCAGGCTGAAATGGCTAACATGAGGGGGCATAGTTTTAAGGTGCTTGGAAGTAGGTACAAGAGGGATGTCAGAGGTAAATTTTTCACACAGAGAGTGGTGGATGCGTGGAATGCACTAACAGCGATGGTGGTGGAGGCGGATACAACACAATACTCCAAGTGTGGTCTCACCAGAGATCTGTAGAGTTGCAACATGACCTCTCTACTCTTGAACTCAATCCCCCTGTTAATGAAGCCTAGCATCCCATAGGCCTTCTTAACCACCCTATCAACCTGTGCAGCGGCCTTGAGGGATGTATGGATTTAAACCCCAAGGTCCCTTTGTTCATCTACACTCTTAAGTAACTGACCATTAATCCTATACTCAATCTTCTGGTTTGTCCTTCCAAAATGCATCACCTCACACTTGTCCGGATTGAACTCCATCTGCCATTTTTCTGCCCAACTCTACAGCCTGTCTATATCCTCTCGTAACCTTCAACCACCTACAGCTCCATCCACAACTCCTCCAATCTTCATGTCATCCGCAAACTTACTCACCCATCCTTCTGCCTCTACATCCAGGTCATTTATAAAAATCACAAATAGCAGGGGTTCCAGGACAGATCCCTGCGGCACTCCCCTAGTCACCGACCTCCAGGCAGAATACTTTCCTTCCACAACTACCCTCTGCTTTCTTCCTTCTTCCTTTAACTTGTTCAACCTTTCTCTGTAACTTTGGTGCTGAAACCCAGATAACATTCTAGGAAATCTCCTCTGTACTCTCTCTATTTTGTTGACATCTTTCCTATAATTCAGTAACCAGAACTGTACACAATACTCCAATTTTGGCCTCACCAATGCCTTGTACAATTTTAACACTACATCCCAACTCCTATACTCAATGCTCTGATTTATAAAGGCCAGCATACCAAAAGCTTTCTTCACCACCCTATCCACATGAGATTCCACCTTCAGGGAACTATGCACCATTATTCCCAGATCACTCTGTTCTACTGCATTGCTCAATGCCCTACCATTTACCATGTATGTCCTATTTTGATTATTCCTACCAAAATGTAGCACCTCACACTTATCAGCATTAAACTCCATCTGCCATCGTTCAGCCCACTCTTCTAACTGGCCTAAATCTATCTGCAAGCTTTGAAAACCTACTTCATTATCCACAACACCACCTACCTTAGTATCATCTGCATACTTATTAATCCAATTTACCACCCCATCATCCAGATCATTAATGTATATGACAAACAACATTGGACCCAGTACAGATCCCTGAGGAACACCACTAGTCACCAGCCTCCAACCTGACAAACAGTTATCCACCACTACTCTCTGGCATATCCCATTCAGCCACTGTTGAATCCATTTTACTACTTCAATATTAATACCTAACGATTCAACCTTCCTAACTAACCTTCCATGTGGAACCTTGTCAAAGGCCTTACTGAAGTCCATATAGACAACATCCACTGCTTTACCCTTGTCAACTTTCCTAATAACCTCTTCAAAAAATTCAATAAGGTTTGTCAAACATGACTTTCCACGCATAAATCCATGTTGACTGTTCCTAATCAGACCCTGTCTATCCAGATAGTTATATATACCATCTCTAAGAATACTTTCCATTAATTTACCCACCACTGAGGTCAAACTTAAAATTGACGATAATTGCTAGGTTTACTCTTACAACCCTTTTTAAACAACGGAACAACATGAGCAATATGCCAATCCTCCGGCACCATCCCCGTTTCTAATGACATTTGAAATATTTCTGTCAGAGCCCCTGCTATTTCTACACTAACTTCCCTCAAGGTCCTAGGGAATATCCTGTCAGGACCCGGAGATATATCCAGTTTTATACTCCTTAAAAGCACCAGTACTTCCTCTTCTTTAAACATCATAGTTTCCATAACTACCCTACTTGTTTCCCTTACCTTACACAATTCAATATCCTTCTCCTTAATGAATATCGAAGAACAGAAATTGTTCAAAATCTCCCCCATCTCTTTAGGCTCCACACACAGCTGTCCACTCTGATTCTCTAAGGGACAAATTTTATCCTTTATTATCCTTTTGCTATTAATATAACTGTAGAAACACATTGGATTTATAATCACCTTACTTGCCAAAGCAACTTCATATCTTCTTTTAGCTTTTCTAATTTCTTTCTTAAGATTCTTTTTACATTCTTTATATTCCTCGAGCACCTCATTTACTCCATGCTGCCTATATTTATTGTAGACCTCTTTTTCCGAACCAAGTTTCCAATATCCCTTGAAAACCATGGCTCTCTCAAACTTTTAACCTTTCCTTTCAACCTAACAGGAACATAAAGATTCTGTACCCTCAAAATTTCACCTTTAAATGACCTCTATTTCTCTATTACATCCTTCCCATAAAACAAGTTGTCCCAATCCACTCCTTCTAAATCCTTTCGCATCTCCCCAAAGTTAGCCTTTCTCTAATCAAAAATCTCAACCCTGGGTCCAGTCCTATCCTTCTCCATAATTATAAGAACATAAGAGATAGGAGCAGGAGTAGGCCAATCGGCCCCTCAAGCCTGCTCCGTCATTCAACAAGATCATGGCTGATCCAATCTTAACTCTAGTTTTCACCGAATCCCACAAGGCAACAGTGCCAACCAACAGGGCACCATGCCGCCCATTTTACTTTATGATTCATCCCGCCCAAACCCATGTGATCACCCGGGGGAAAAAAACCAAGTTGCCAATTGAGGAGAAAAAATCTGGAAAATTCCTCTCCGACCCATCCAGGCTATCGAAAACTAGTCCAGGAGATCACATGGCTGATCTAAACCTAGCCTCATGTCCACTTACCTGCTCGCTCACCGTATCCCCTAATGCCATTTTTATCCAGGAAAATGTCTATCTCCGTTTTGAATTTATTGAGTGTAGTAGCTTCCACAGCTCTCTGGGGCAGTAAATTCCACAGCCCCACTACCCTCTGAGTGAAGAAATTTCTCCGCATCTCAGTCCTGGAACGGCATCCCCCTTATTTTAAGATTATGCCCCCTAGTCCTAGTTTCACCCATCATTGGGAACATTCTCCCCGCATCCACCCGATCAAGCCCCTTCACAATCTTATATGTTTCAATAAGATCGCCTCTCATTCTTCGGAACTCCAATGAGCAGAGTCCCAATCTACTCAACCTCTCATCATACATCAACCCACCCATCCCCGGAATTAACCTAGTGAACCTTCTCTGCACTGCCTCGAGAGCCAGTATGTCCTTTCTTAAATATGGACACCAGAACTGCACGCAGTACTCCAGGTGTGGTCTCACCAATACCCGGTACAACGGCAGTAAGACCTCCCTGTTCTTATACTCCATCCCCCTAGCAATAAAAGCCAGCATTCCATTGGCCTTCTTGACCACCTGCTGCACTTGCATACTATCTTTTTGTGTTTCCTGCACCAGGACCCCCAGATCCCTTTGCACAGAAGCACTTTCCAGTTTCTCTCCATTTAGATAATAACTTGCTCTATTATTTTTCCTGCCAAAGTGCAAGACCTCACACTTGTCAGTATTATATTTCATCTGCCAAATGTCTGCCCAATCACTCAGCCTATCTATGTCCCCCTGCAGGGTTTCAATGTCCTCCGCACTCATTACACTCCCTCCCATCTTTGTGTCATCAGCAAACTTCGATACGTTGCACTTAGTCCCTTTCTCCAAATCATTAATATAGATTGTAAAGAGTTGGGGTCCCAACACCGACCCTTGCGGAACACCACTAGTCACCAACTGCCAGTCTGAGAATAAACCATTTATCCCAACTCGCTGTTTTCTGTTAGAAAGCCAATCCTCCACCCATGCCAGAATATTATCCCCAATCCCATGATTTTTTACTTTAAGTAATAATCTTTGGTGTGGCACCTTGTCAAATGCCTTTTGGAAGTCCAAATACACCACATCCACTGGTTCCCCTTTATCTACCCTATATGTTATGTCCTCAAAGAACTCCAACAAATTTGTCAAACATGACATCCCTTTTGTAAAGCCATGCTGACTTTGTCCTATTAAGCTATGTTTATCCAAATGCCCTGTTACTGTTTCCTTAATTATCGATTCCAACATTTTGCCAACCACAGATGTTAGGCTAACTGGCCTATAATTCCCAGCCTTCTGTCTATTGCCCTTTTTAAATAAAGGAGTTACATTAGCATTTTTCCAATCTGCCGGGACCATTGCTGAGTCCAGCGAGTTTTGAAAAATTATCACTAATGCATCCACAATCCCGACCGCCACTTCCCTTACGACCCTAGGATGCAAGCCATCCGGTCCAGGGGATTTATCCACCTTCAGTCCCATTAATTTATCAAGTACCATTTCCTTGGTGATTTGAATCGTAGTTAGCTTCTCTCCCCCTAGAGCCCCCTGTTTATCCAGTGTTGGGATATTTTGAGTGTCCTCTACTGTAAAAACTGATACAAAATATTTGTTCAGCGTTTCCGCCATTTCCATGTCCCCTACCATTAATTTCCCGGTCTCATCTTCTAGGGGACCAACATTTACTTTAGCCACCCTTTTTCTTTTTATGTAACTATAAAAACTCTTACTATCTGCTTTTATGTTTTTCGCCAATTTACTTTCATAATCTATCTTCCCCTTCTTAATCAATATTTTTGTTATTTGCTGCTGATCTTTAAAAGCTTCTCGATCTTCAATCTTCCCACTAGATTTAGCTACCTTATATAACTTTCTTTTTAGTCGTATACTTTGCTTTATTTCTTTACTTAGCCACGGATAACTATTTTTTCTTTTACACCCTTTTGAAACTATTGAAACTAATGGCATTGTGATCACTGGACCCGAAGTGCTCCCCAACACATACCTCTGTCACCTGACCTATCTCATTTCCTAACAGGAGATCCAACACTGCCCCTTCTCTAGTTGGTACCTCTATGTATTGCTGCAAAAAACTATCCTGCACACATTTCACAAACTCCAAACCATCCATCCCTTTTACAGAATGGGCTTCCCAGTCTATGTATGGAAGATTAAAATCTCCCACAATCACAACCTTCTGCTTACTACAAATATCTGCTATCTCCTTACAAATTTGCTCCTCCAATTCTTGCTCCCCATTAGGTGGTCTATAATACACCCCTATAAGTGTTACTACACCTTTCCCATTCCTCAATTCCACCCAAATAGTCTCCCTAAATGAGCCCTCTAATCTATCCTGCCAAAGCACCGCTGTAATATTTTCTCTGACATGCAATGCAACACCTCCCCCTCCTGTCCCTCCGATTCTATCACACCTGAAGCAAAGAAATCCAGGAATATTTAGTTGCCAATCACACCCCTCCTGCAATCATGTTTCACTAATAGCTACAACATCATATTACCAGGTATCAATCCATGCTCTAAGCTCATCCACTTTTCTTACAATGCTCCTAGCATTAAAATAGATGCATTTAAGAAACTCTCCATCTCTCTCTGTTTATCCCTAATGGTGCAAACAACTTTATTATCTTTTTCTTCCTTCTCCCCTACATCTTCAGTCTGAGCGCTCCCCTTCTTTGTCACCTGCATAGCCTCCCTCACACACTGTCTACTAGCTTTCTCTATTTGTGAACTAACCTCCTCTCTCCTAGTCTCTTCAATTTGATTCCCACCCCCAACCATTCTAGTTTAAAGTCTCCCTAGTAGCCTTAGCAAATCTCCCCGCCAGGATATTGGTCCCCCTTGGATCCAAGTGCAACCCGTCCTTTTTGTACAGGTCACACCTGCCCCAAAAGTGGTCCCAATGATCCAGAAACTTGAATCCCTGCCCCCTGCTCTAATCCCTCAGCCACACATTTATCCTCCACCTCATTCCATTCCTACTCTCACTGTTGCCTGGCACAGGCAGTAATCCTGAGATTACTACCTTTGCAGTCCTTCTTCTTAACTGCCTTCCTAACTCCACATATTCTCCTTTCAGGACCTCTTCCCTTTTCCTACCTATGTCATTGGTACCTATATGTACCATGACCTCTGGCTCCTCACCCTCTTACTTCAGGATATCTTGGACGTGATCAGAAATATCCCGGACCCTGGCACCATAAACTACCATTTCGGTCTCCTGACTGCGTCCACAGAATTGCTTACCTGACCCCCTAACTAGAGAGTCCCCTATCACTACTGCCTTCCTCTTCCTTTCCCTACCCTTCTGAGCTACAGGGCCGGACTCTGTGCCGGAGGCACGGCCACTGTTGCTTCCCCCAGGTAGGGTGTCCCCCCCAACAGTACTCAAACAGGAGTACTTATTGTCAAGGGGTACAGCCACTGGGGCACTCTCTAATACTTGACTCTTCCCCTTCCCTCTCCTTACTGTGACCCACCTGTCTGCCTCCCGTGGCCCCGGTGTGACCACCTGCCTGTAACCCCTCACTCTCCCTGACCAGATGAAGGTCATCGAGCTGGAGCTCCAGTTCCCTAACACGGTCCCTTAGAAGCTGCAGCTCGGTGCACCTGGCACAGATGTGGACGTCCGGAAGGCTAGGAGACTTCTTCTGTGGGACATAGCTATCCTGCACCTTATGAACTATTCCCAAAAACTTCAGCCACCACTGTTCTGGCGTCATCCCCGCCACTATCCCCTCCAGTGCACCTGGGCAAGCTCCTCTCTCATGCCTCTGTAATTTCCTTTATTCCATTGTGATACTGATACATGCAACTTATACTTGCCCCTCTTATATTGCAGTACGAATTCAATCATATTATGATCACCGTCTCCTTAAGGTTCCTTTACCTTCAGCTCCCTTATAAGATCTGGGTTATTACACACCACCCAATCTAAGATATCCTTTCCCAGAGTAGGCTCAAGCACTTGTTGCTCTAAAAAGTCATCCCATAGGCATTTAACAAACTCCCTCTTGTGATCGAAGTAAACCAGTTTTTCCGAATTCCCTTGCATATTGAAGTCCCCCTTTACAATCGTGACATTACCCTTATTACATGCCTTTTCCAGCTCCTTTGCAATCTCAACCCAACATCTTGGCTACTATTTGGAGGCCTATACACCCTATCCTCGTTATATGCGAGGGCACGTTCCTCGTAGTCGATGCATAAAGTGAAATCACATAATGTGAATAATTATTTAAATGGAGAAAATAGGGATGCGTTCCAGAGGGCTTCCTGAATATGTTTTATCTGTAATTTATTCACATTTTCATACCAATGACACAAAAGCAGTACCACAAGGCAACATTTGTATTATATTTCATCAATTTAAGGTAATATTCAGCATAAGTTGAAATTTAACATACTAGGGATTACAGTACTCACCAACAGTGGCAGGTGTTTTCACTCCAGGAGATGAGTGGGTGTCGGGATCATATCAAGCACAGCAAGGGGTGAAGGAAGACTCACAGAACTCTTAGAATGGCTGGCAGCAGGAGATGACACCGGTTTGAAGAAAGTGGTGAAGGTTGTTTGCTTGGCAGCATTTTGTTTTTCAGCATAAATTTGCTTGTAGGGAAGAAGGGTTGACAGCAGGGAATGACTGAAATGCTGACTCCATTCTAAATTTGGGTCCATGTCCATTGCCATTTGTGCCAAGAGTTCCGACTTCCACCATTCCCTCACCATTGGTAAACTCCCAGGATTTTCAAAATCGTCTGTTGCTTGCAGCATCTGAGAGATAGTTCGCCATAAAAAAAATATGCCTTGAATGTGGATCACACCTTGGTCAAGTGGCTGAATCAGCGATGTTGTGTTAGGCGGCAGGAAATGCACTGTTATGTTAGGAGGAATGCTGTCCAAATGTTTAGGATGGGCTGGCACATTGTCAAGCAACAAAAGAACTTTAAAGGCAAGATTCTGTTCCCAGTAGTAGCGTCCCAGAGCTGTGTTACCTTTAGATGATGCCACACTGTTTATAATTTCCAACTTTTTTTCAAGTGTTAAAGCGGTTCTCTGCCGCTCGGCTGATGGCCCAGGACATGACATCGGACGCTTAGGAGGCACAGTTAAATATTTCAAGCACAAAATCACTGCACCGTAGGTAAAACCAACAAAAGTTTGAGTGCAAGATCGCACATCCACACATTGCCAAAACCAATGCAAAACTAGTGGGAGTGAGATTGTGAGGCACACGTACCTGACTTGTATTGACAGGAAAGCGGTGCTCCTCGCATAACTGAGAGTTTTGGATGCATATAAGGAGACGTTGGTAGAAATAGGTTCCTCTCATAACTGTGAATCTGCATAGTCTGAAGACGCATATAACGAGGATAGGGTGTATATGACACAGATCGCACTGATCCATAGCTCTGTACATCACTGGATCACACCGATCCACAGCTCGGTTTGTCACTGGATCACACTGATCCAGAGATCTGTACATCACTGGATCACACTGATCCACAGCTCCGTACGTCACTGGATCACACTGATCCACAGCTCGGTTTGTCACTGGATCACACTGATCCGCAGCTCCGCGCGTCACTGGATCACACCGATCCGCAGCTCCGCGCGTCACTGGATCACACCGATCCGCAGCTCCGCGCGTCACTGGATCACACCGATCCGCAGCTCCGCGCGTCACTGGATCACACCGATCCACAGCTCTGTACGCCACTGCATCACACGGATCCACAGCTCTGCATGTCACTGGATCACACCGATCCACAGCTCTGTATGTGTCTGGATCACACTGATCCAGAGAGCTGTACACCACTGGATCACACTGATCCAGAGATCTGCATGTCACTGGATCACACTGATCCGGAGATCTGTACATCACTGGATCACACTGATCCAGAGATCTGCATGTCACTGGATCACACTGATCCGGAGATCTGTACGTCACTGGATCACACTGATCTGCAGCTCTGTACGTCACTGGATCACACTGATCCGGAGATCTGTACGTCACTGGATCACACTGATCCGGAGATCTGTACGTCACTGGATCACACTGATCCAGAGATCTGCACGTCACTGGATCACACTGATCCAGAGATCTGTACGTCACTGGATCACACTGATCCAGAGATCTGTACGTCACTGGATCACACTGATCCGGAGATCTGTACGTCACTGGATCACACTGATCCAGAGATCTGCACGTCACTGGATCACACTGATCCAGAGATCTGTACGTCACTGGATCACACTGATCCAGAGATCTGTACGTCACTGGATCACACTGATCCGGAGATCTGTACGTCACTGGATCACACTGATCCAGAGATCTGCACGTCACTGGATCACACTGATCCGGAGATCTGTACGTCACTGGATCACACTGATCCAGAGATCTGCACGTCACTGGATCACACTGATCCAGAGATCTGCACGTCACTGGATCACACTGATCCAGAGATCTGTACGTCACTGGATCACACTGATCCAGAGATCTGCATGTCACTGGATCACACTGATCCGGAGATCTGTACGTTACTGGATCACGCTGATCATTAGCCTTGCATGTCAGTGGATTCCAATCATCCATAGTTCTACATAAGACCATAAGACAAAGGATTAGAATTAATCCATTCAGCCCATTGAGTCTGGTCCCTGATCCCACTCAACCCCATTCATCTGCTTTCTTGCCATAACCTTTGATGCCCTGACCAATCATGAAACTATCAATTTTTGCTTTAAATATACCCATGGACTTGGCCTCCACCGCAGTCTGTGGCAGAGCATTCCACAGATTCACTATTTTCTGGTTAAAAAAATCCCTCCTTACCTCTGTTCTAAAGGGTCACCCCTTAATTCTGAGGCTGTGCTCTCTAGTTCCAGATACCCCCACCACAGGAAACATCCTCTCCACATCCACCCTGTCTAGACCTTTCAACATTCGGTAGGTTTCAATAAGACCCCTGCATTCTTCTAAATTCCAGTGAGTACAGACCCAAAGCTGACAAATGATCCTCACATGTTAACCCCCATTCCTGGAATCCTCATAAACCTCCTCTGGACTCCCCAAAGACAACACATCCTTTCTGAAATATGGGGCCCTAAACTGTTGACAATATCTAAGTGCAGCCTGACTAGTGTTTTATAAAGCCTCAGCATTATCTTCCCCTTGAAATGAATGCCAACAGCTCATTTGCCTTCTTTACCAAACTCAACTTGTAAATTAACCTTCTGGGAGTCTTGCATGAGAAGTCCTAAGTCCCTCTGCACCTCTGATGTTTCAATTTTCTCCCCATTTAGATAATAGTCTGCAATGTTGTTCCTTTTACCAAAATGCATTATTATACATTTGCCAACACTGTATTCCATCTGCCAATTTTTTGCCCATTCTTCTAATTTGTCTAAGTCCTTCTGCAATCACATTGGTTCCTCAGCACTACCTGCCCCTCCACCTATCTTCGTATCATCCACAAACTTTGATTCCATTATCTAAATCACTGACAATGTGAAAAGTAGCAGTCCCAATAATGACCCTGAGGAACACCACCAGTCAACCAGAAAAGGCTCCTTTTATTCCCATGCACTGCCTCTTGCATGTCAGCCATTTCACTATCCATATAACAATTACAGCATGGAAACAGGCCATCTCAGCCCTTCTAGTCCGTGTTGATGCTTACACTCACCTAGTCCCAGTGGCCCACACTCAGCCCATAACCCTCCATTCCTTTCCTGTCCATATACCTATCCAATTTTACTTTAAATGACAATACCGAATCCATGCCAGTATCTTTCCTATAATGCCATAATATTTATCTTGTTAAGCAGCCTCATGTGTGGCACCTTATCAAACGCCTTATGAAAATCCAAGTAAATAACATCCACTGCCTCTCCTTTGCCCACCCTGCTTGTACTTCCTCAAAGAACTCTATAGAGATTTGTCAGGCAAGATTTCCCTTTACAAAAACCATGCTGATTTTGACTTATTACCCTGAAACCTCATTCTTAATAATGGACTCCAACACTTTCCCAATCGCTGAGGTTAGGCTAACTGGCTTTAATTTCCTTTCTTTTGCCTTCCTCCCTTCTAAATGAGTGGAATGACATTTGCAGTTTTCAAGTCTTCCAGAACTATACCAAAATCAAGTGATTCTTGAAAGATCATAACCAAGTATAGAAACTTAGAAAACCTACAGCACAATCCAGGCCCTTCACCCCACAATGCTGTGCCAAACATGTACTTACTTAAGTGGAACGAGGAAGGAAACCAGAACACCCAGAGGAAACTCATGTGATCATGGGGCAAACATACAAACTCAGCAGTAGGAACTGAATCTCAATCTTACAGCTGGCACTATAAAGCGTTATGCTAACCTCTATGCTACATTCCCCATCCCCACAGAAAATATATAAGAAGTTGTTGAATGGCCTTCTATAGTCCCTATGTAAGATTTCTGTGAAGGTTTCATGCCACATGAAAAAGAGACTTGTACCTAGTTTCTATATAGAATTCTGATGATCTGGTCTCCTTAGGACTTTGACAGTGCCAGATTGGAAGATTTTCCACACAACCTTGTAATTCAATGTACTTAAGCTGCTGCATTGGTTGAAATTCCCAACTAGATACTGAATTATTGTTGATCTACTCTGCATAGAACTAACAGCACAAAAACAGATGATTTGACATGTGCAGCAAATGTAACTAGGGTGCTTAAGTATTTTGCACAATACTGTACTATTTTTTTTGTATTGCACTGTACTGCTGCATAACATATGTGACTGATGATAAACCTGGTTCTATATGGGTCTCTATTGTGGACTGAGAGTGGGAAGGTGGCGAGGGGAATTATAGATGGGGAAAAGGGGATGGGAGAAGGGAAGGAGCAGGAAGCACTAGAGAGACATTCTGTAATGATCAATAAACCAATTGTTTGGAGCTTGGTGTCTGAGGGCTGAGTGTGTCTCCACCTGCTTCACCCCCTGCCCCAGCACTCCTTCTCTGTCACCTGCCCCACACCCCTACTACGGTGCTCTACCCTTGCTATTCACAATATCCTCCTGACTTAATGGTAGTGTGAAAAGATGGCATAGCTGGGATGGTTTGGATCTTTGAGAACTTTATTGAGAATCATATGGTCAGAATCAAAGAGAAAAAAATATTAGGAGACATTTCTACTGGCCTTTGAATTGAGAATCTGGATTTTTTTCTTAAATTTACAGATATCATGTCACATAATGTTCTCATCTGCATACTTCAATTATTTTGAGTTGATAATCAAGAACAAATGGATTTAGATTTAATATGGAAATGTGTTTTTTTGATTAGTGGATCAAGAGAAGTTTATAACAATAAAAATTTAAGAGAATTGCAGCGACTATGCACAATTATTCAGATCTATGGGCCAAACAGCTTTCTTCTGTGCCAAAATTGTCTAGTTTTCTATGAATACCAGATGTCCATTTTCATGTGAAAGCTTATAACCATATAACCATATAACAATCACAGCACGGAAACAGGCTATTCCGGCCCTCCTAGTCCGTGCCGAACTCTTAATCTCACCTAGTCCCACCTACCCGCACTCAGCCCATAACCCTCCATTCCTTTCCTGTCCATGTACCTATCCAATTTTACCTTAAATGACACAACTGAACTGGTCTCTACTACTTCTACAGGAAGCTCATTCCACACAGCTATCACTCTCTGAGTAAAGAAATACCCCCTCGTGTTTCCCTTAACCTTTTGCCCCCTAACTCTCAATATCTCTGCTATCTCTTCAGGAACCTTTTTCAGGACTCTGGGATGTAGTTCATCTGGTCCAAGTGACTTATCCACCTGAAGACCTCTGAGTTTGCCTTGCACTTTTTCCTTTGTAAGGGACATCCAGCACACTTGCTAGTGTCTTCCACAGTGAAAAATGATGCAAAGCACCCATTAAGTTCATCTGCCAATTCTTTGTCCTCATTACTACCTCACCAGCATAATTTTCCAGTGGTCCAATATAAACTCTCACCTCCCTTTTACTCCTTATAAAACTGAAGAATGTTTTAGTATCCTGCTATATATTATAGGTTAGTTTGCCCTCGTGTTTCATCTTTTCCCTTCATTTGGCTTTCTTACTAGCCTTTCGTTGGATTTTAAAAACTTCCCAATGATCCAATTGCCCACTCACTTTTGCTACATTATATATCCTTTCCTTGGCTTTTATGCAGACCTTAAGTTCCCCGGTCTGTCACAATTGCCTACTTCTTCTTCTGTGGGACATATCTAACTAGCACCTTGTGAACTATTCCTAGAAACTTCAGCAATCTCTGCTCTGCTGTCATCCCTGCCAGTATCACCTGAGCAAGCTCCTCTCTCATGCCTCTGTAATTCCCTTTGCGATACCGATACATGTGACTTATGCTTCTCCCTTTCAAATTGCAGTATGAATTCAATCATATTATGATCACTGTCTTCTCAGGGTTTCTTTACCCTAAGCTCCCTAATAAAATCTGGATTATTACACAATACCCAACCTTTCTCTGAGTAGGCTCAAGCACAAGCTGCTCTAAGAAGCCATCTTGTAGGCATTCAACAGATCCCTCTCTTGCAATTTGACATCAACCTGATTTTTCCAATCTCCTTGCATATTGAAGTCCCCCATGACAATTGTGACATTGCCCTATTACATGCCCTTTCCAGCTCCCTTTACAATCTCAACGCCATGTTGCTGGATTACTGATTTACACTTGCAGGTGCTCACCTCTGCAACAGATCCACAATAGGGGGGGACCGTGATTCTCCTCCAACCCCTTCACTGCTGCTGCTTGGACTCCGACCTTTAGCTCTTCGTCGCTCTTTGTGCTTCTTGTGTTTCTTTTTCTACAGAGAGCAAAACAGAACAAACATTCCTACCAGGCTTTTCACCAGCTATACACCAACACCACCACCCCCCACAGCGTGACCCTCCCTCAGTACTGTCCCTTGATTTTTTTTGCAAAACTACAGAAACACACACACAAAAATACACAAAATGCAAACATCAAGTATTTATAAGACAGTGAACAAATTCAAATTAAATATGATTATTACTGTCAATGAAACAGTCCCAGGCTGCCCACCATTCCTGGAAGTCTCTCACTATTTATTTTGACCACATGCTCACATGGGCATGAAGGTACCCAAAGAGGGGCAGGCATTCAGCCTTGGCAGAGCCCTCAACTGTCCACCACCTGGACCCATGAATGGCCATCTTGGCCAGGCCCAGGAGCAAGCCCACCAGTAGATTCACCGAGCTATCCACCCTCCACAATGGTGCCTATATATCAGGAACGCAGGGCTGAAGTGCAACCAAAACCTGAGGAGCAACCCCTTAAGATATTCAAATAAGTGTGGCAACCTCTCACATTCTACACAAGCAGGTCCAACCTTACATGGTCCATAGAACTCTACACAGCCTGGCCCACCCCAACTCTACACAGTCCGGTCCAACCCAACACTATACAGCCCAGCTCAAACTGACTGGTCGAACCCAACTCTACACGGCCTGGCACAACCCAGCCTAGCACTGACCTTTTTCTGCTTCTTCGCTTTCTGCCGATCTTTATGCTTCTTTTGCTCTCTCTCCTCAGAGCGTGAGGTGCTGCTTCTGTACATCTGTCGCACTCTGTCCGCCGAGCATGGGGGGCTGCCACTGTGTGCTTCTGCTCTTAAAGATCCGGGCACCGGGGTTCCTGAGGTACAATGACCAACAGCAAGTTACAGATCACCAACAGCAACTCTACAAATCACTGACCTACAAGCAGAAATGCGGAGCCCGGTTCCAGCTCAGCCATTTGGGCCAGCACACACACATCTGTGCTAACCCATTTCCCAGCCTTTGATCCATAACCTTCTCATATTCATTTAAACATCTCCACAATGACTCTGGTTTCACCAGTTTCTCATGCAGAACATTTTACGTACTGAATGAAAAGGGCTCCTGCAGATCCCCTCCGAGACTCTTCCCCCCTCCCTAAATCAGGGGTTCCCAACCTTTTTTATGCCATGGAGACTTAGCATTAATTGAGGTGTCCATGGACTCCAGGTTAGGAAACCTGCCCTAAATCTACATTGTCCAGTTTTGTCTGCCTCCAGTGGTGGGGGCAGTTTTCTGCAATCTAGCCTTTCTATAGCCCTCATACTTTTCTCTCACAAAAAGAAACATCTTCCAAACATCTACCCTGTGAGGATCCCTCAGTCAGGTCCCCTTCCTAAAGCCCAATGGACACAAGCCTTGCCTTGTCCAACTTTCCTCATAAGACTACCTTCCCATTCTGAGTATCAACTCTGTAAACCTTTTCGAAACTCTCGCTCTCCCTCAAATGAGGAGAGCGACAGAATACTCAGATGTAGTCACAGAGTAACACTGCATGGAAGCAGGCCTTTCGGCCCAACCAGCATCCTCCCTGCTAGCCTGAGGTGCTGAAATTTAACCCATAACTTTCCAAGCCCCACCCTTCTGTGTACTTATCCAAATACCTCAATGTTACAGTTGTGCCCAACTCAACTACTTTGCCTATCAGCTCATTCCAGGTGCTCGTTACTCTGTGTAGAGAAGCCTCTTTTAAAATTTTCCCCTCTTGTATCTGCACCCTCTAGTTTAGAACTCCCAACCCTGGGGAAAAGACTATGATTGTTCATTCTTCACGATTTTATGAACTTCAATGTGGTCACCCCTTATTTTCCTGCACTGCAACAAATAAAGATCCAGCATGACCAGTCTCGCCCTATTACTCAGGCCCTTTAGTCCAGGCAGCAACCTTGTAAATCTCTTCTGCTGCCTCAGTAGCTTAACAATGTCTTTCCTTAACGAGCAGGGCTACCAAAGCAGAGTGACACAGTACTCAAAGTGCAGTCTCACCAGCTTTTATATAATTGCAACATAATGTCCTTCTCTGAAACTCAGGGTCCTGAATGAAGGCCAGCATATTAAATGCATTCTTTACCACTTTGCATTAGGGTGTAGAATTGTTGATTCTTGAGGTTTAACTTTCCTGTGATTGCTTATATTTTTATATAATCAAATGTAATTGTTCAGTAAATTTTCCAGTAATTGTGTATAGCTGATCCTATATTTTCCAGAAGCTTCTCAGTTTTTCTGTAGTAGATGTCATGTCATTTGAATCTGGCTATTTTATAGGTGAATTGTTCTCACTGGAATACTGTTATTTCTAGCCTGAGTTTGCAATGACACAACTGTTTGTTGTTTTTGTTCTTGTAATGCTTAATAAAATGCTATATCAACCAATCCGCCCTCTATTTTTCTAAGCTACGTGTACCTATTTAAGAGTCTCTTAAAAGACCACAATCAGTACCCTGTTCCTGCCTTCTCCCCATTACCCTTGACTCTGTTGTCTTAAGAGCTCTATCTAACTCTTTCTTGAAAGCATCCAGAGAATTGGCCTCCACTGCCTTCTGAGGCAGAGCATTCCATAGATCCACAACTCCCTAGGTGAAAAAGTTTTTCCTCAACTCCGTTCTAAATGGCCTACCCCATATTCGTAAACTGTGGCCCCTGGTTCTAGACTCCCCCAACATCAAGAACATGTTTCCTGCCTCTAGTGTGTCCAATCCCTTAATAATTTTATATGTTTCAATCAGATCCCCGCTCATCCTTCAAATTCCAGTGTATACAAGCGCAGTCGCTCCAATCTTTCCACATATGACAGTCCCGCCATCCCGGGAATTAATCCCGGGAATTAACCTCGGGAACGAACCTATGCTGCAGTCCCTCAATAGCAAGCATGTTCTTCCTCAAATTTGGAGACCAAAACTGAACACAATACTCCAGGCGTGGTCTCACCAGGGCCCTGTACAACTGAAGAAGGACTTCTTTGCTCCTATACTCAACTGCCCTTGTTATGAAGGCCAACAAGCCATTAGCTTTCTTCACTGCCTGCTGTACCTGCATGCTTACTTTCAGTGACTGATGAACAAGGACACCCAGATCTTGTTGTACTTCCTCTTTTCCTAACTTGACACCACTCAGATAGTAATCTGCCTTCCTGTTCTTGCCACCAAAGTGGATAACCTCACATTATGACACGGCCATAGTGGGGTGTGTCAGGAATGGACAGGAGGAGGAGTATAGGAAACTGATACAGGACTTTGTGATATGGTGCAACTCAAACTACCTGCGTCTCAATATCACCAAGACCAAGGAGATGGTGGTGGACTTTAGGAGATCTAGGCCTCATATGGAGCCAGTGATCATTAATGGAGAATGTGTGGAGCAGGTTAAGACCTACAAGTATCTGGGAGTACAGTTAGACGAGAAGCTAGACTGGACTGCCAACACAGATGCCTTGTGCAGGAAGGCACAGAGTCGACTGTACTTCCTTAGAAGGTTGGCGTCATTCAATGTCTGTAGTGAGATGCTGAAGATGTTCTATAGGTCAGTTGTGGAGAGCACCCTCTTCTTTGTGGTGGCGTGTTGGGGAGGAAGCATTAAGAAGAGGGACGCCTCACGTCTTAATAAGCTGGTAAGGAAGGCGGGCTCTGTCGTGGGCAAAGTACTGGAGAGTTTAACATCGGTAGCTGAGCGAAGGGCGCTGAGTAGGCTACGGTCAATTATGGAAAACTCTGAACATCCTCTACATAGCACCATCCAGAGACAGAGAAGCAGTTTCAGCGACAGGTTACTATCGATGCAATGCTCCTCAGACAGGATGAAGAGGTCAATACTCCCCAATGCCATTAGGCTTTACAATTCTACCGCCAGGACTTAAGAACTTTTTAAAAGCTATTATTAATGCTTTTTGAGATAGTGATTTAGATGCATATCATATTTTTTAGTGAGTTAAGTATTGTATGTAATTAGTTTTGCTACAACAAGTGTATGGGACATTGGAAAAAGTTGAATTTCCCCATGGGGATGAATAAAGTATCTATCTATCTATCTATCATTAAACTGCATCTGCTATGCATCAGCCCACTCACCCAACCTGTCCAAGTCACTCTGCATTCTCCTAACATCCTCCTCATATTTCACCCTGCCACCCAGCTTTGTGTCACCTGCAAATTTGCTAATGTTGCTTTTTATCCCTTCATCTAAATCATTAATGTATATTGTAAATAGCTGCGGTCTTTTGTATTCAGTTTCCCTAACAATGAACAACATTGTTAACTTTCTGAATTAACTACTTCACATATATAGTGCAGACTACACACAATGACAGGCAGATCCCTTAGATCTCAGGGTGCTGCTGCCGCTAACCATCAGATAATGTGCTGCTTGCTTTACTGAATGTCACATTTTCCTATTTGCCTGAGCTCACTGTGAGAACATATTTCCTCTCCAGTTCCTTGGCCAACCTTCTGCAATCTACATCACAATGTCTTACACCACAGGCATCAGGTCCTTTGGCCCACAACGTCCCTGCTGACCATTTACCATCACTCGATCTGTAAGCTTCTATGCCTTGGCTCATCCAGATATTTGTCAAGCACAGACTGACTCTGTCTCCACCATCCCCTCAGATAGTGTGTCCAGATTCTAACAAACCTCTACACCTCTCACTCTGTACCTTAATCAAATACTCACAGGCTTTAGATGTTAATGTTACTGGGAAAAGTTGTAAGGGGTAATATATATATGCGATGGAGCACATGCACAGGATTGAAAGAGGCTTCAGAGGGTTGTAGACACAGCCAGCGCTGTCATAAGCACAACCCTCCCACCATTGAGATACCCCCAATACATCACCTTGACCTGGCCAACTTCCACTTGCTATTACTGAGCCCAAGCGACCAGCTGATCAACATCATTCTGTGATCCAACACCAACAACCTTCCTGTTATCTAAAGTAAACACAAAGTACACTGCAGATGCTGTGGTCAAATCAAGACGTACAAAAAAGCTGGATGAACTCAGCAGGTCGGGCAGCATCCATTGAAAGAAGCAGTCAACGTTTTGGGTCAAGACCCTTCGTCAGGACCTGTTATCTACAGTAACTGATCTATATCCCACTGTACCCTTTGGAAACCTTCTATATTTTTCACCAAACTTCCTACCATCTGCAAACTTTCTAAGCTACCCACCTACATTTTCATGCAGGTCATTGATATACATCACAACAGCAAGTGCTCTAAAACACCACTAGTCAGAATAAGTCCCACCAACCACTACCCTCTGTCTTGTTTGGTGTGGCCGGATTCTAATCAACTTGGCCAGGTCAGAGTGCAACCTAATCTTCTGGATGAGTCCACTGTGAGGGATCTTGTCCACAAAGCTCACATAGGCAAAATCTACAGCTCTACCTTCATTGATCACCTTACGACTTTAATTTCTCTGTGGTGTACCAGGCATTTACAAAGATTCTGATCTCACCGTGAAGCAGAGCTGGGGGCAGCCGAGGCCCAAACTCCTCTGTGTCAGGAGACATCTGTGGATTGCACTGCCCAGGTCGTGTCGTGCCATCATGTCCTTTTGCTTTGAAACCCAGCTCCTCCTTCACCGAATCTGGAACAACAAACTGTCTTCAGCCAGACAAGCTGCTACAAGGTCAAGCAAAGAGCAAGCATCAATACAATCTGCTTTAATGAGGTGCTAAACACAGGCGATATGATTCATTGTATTAGACAGAGAAACTCCTTTCACACTGACCTGAGCTCAGCTCCCTCCACACACACTGAAGATCCCTCTGCATCGTCACATCATTCACTCCCAAACTCAGATGAGTGAAGCTCCTTCTGTCTCATCACACACTCCTGGGGTCAGACACACAGTGAAGCTCCCTCTACACCATCACATCACACACTCCCAGTCTCGGCTCCGCGGGGTGTAAATGCCATCGTGGATAGAGATGGCAACATTTTGGTGTAATGTCTATTGTCTATTTGTAGTTTAGTAATTGTGTTTGCCACTGTTTTGTATATATTGTATAGCACCGATATTTGTAATAAAGGATTTTGTAATTTTAAAAAAGGGTCAGACTCAGAGTGAAACTTCCTCCTGTACTGTGCAGTGTTAGAGCTGCTCATGGTAGAGATCCATACAAGGAACTGGAATATTCAAAGGAAAGGCAAAAGAGAAATTAACCAATCAGAGAGGAGCTGAGTGAACTCTCAGAGACATCACCATACCTGGCTGATCGTTGGGAGAATTAGCTTGCAGTCCAGGCGAGACAGTATCTTGTGGCTCAGGAGGAGCCTCTATTTCACTGGTGTCCTCGTCGTCTTCATCAGAGGAGGATGATGATGAGGATTGTTCCTCTGATGAGCTAGCAAAGACGGCTTTGAACAAGTCCATGGGTAGTCGGCTTTTCTCATCCTCCTCAGAATCTGCCTGTGAGGACAGTGGAGGGTTACCCTGGAAACCAGAATCTACACTCCAGACTTGCCTCGCAAGGCTGGCAGTGGGGATGATCAAACAGGAAGCATCTCAACCCTACTGCAGGTCTGGCACTTGTAAATGGGTAAATGTAGAGGGTATTAAGGCCATAACACCATAAGACATAGCAGCAAATTAGGCCGTCAAGTCTGCTCTGCTATTCCATGATGGCTGATTTATTATCCCTCTCAACCCCATTCTCCTGCTTTCACCCTGTAACCTTTTGACACCCCGACGAAGCAAGAATTTAGCAACCTCTGCTTTAAATATCCTCAATGACTTGGCCTCCACAGCTGTCTGTGACAATGAATTTCACAGATTTACCACCCTCTGGGTAAAGAAATTCCTTCTCATCTCTGTTTGACTTATCCATAAGATAAGGATGCACAGAGTTGGGGGTGATGTATTAGCATGGATAAAGGATTGGTTAACTAATAGAAAGTAGAGAGTCGGGATACATGGGTGTTACTCTGGTGAGCGGTGTGCCAAGGGGTTGGTGCTGGGCCCGCAGCTGTTCATGATACACATTAATGATCTGGAAGAGGGGACCAAGTGTAGTGTATCTAAGTTTGCTGATGATACTAAACTGAGTGGAAAAGCAAATTGTGCAGAGGACACGGAGAGTCTGCAGAGAGATATAGATAGGTTAAGTGAGTGGGCAAGGGTCTGGCAGATGGAGCACTATATTGGTAAATGCGAGGTCATCCACTTTAGAAGGAATAATGAAAGAACAGATTATTATTTAAATGGTAAAAATTGCAGCATGCTGCTGTGCAGAGGGACTTGGGAGTGCTTGTGCATGAATCACAAAAGGTTGGTTTGCAGGTGCAGCAGGCTGTCAAGAAGGCAAATGGAATGTTGGCCTTCATTGCTAGAGGGATTGAATTTAAGAGCAGGAAGGTTATGCTGCAACTGTACAGGGTACTGGTAAGGCTGCACCTGGCGTATTGCGTGCATTTTTGGTCTCCTTTCTTGAGGAGGGATGTACTGGTTTTGGAGGCCGTGCAGAGAAGGTTCACCAGGTTGATTCCAGAGATTAGGGGGTTAGACTATGAAGAGCTTGAGTTGCCTGGGACTGTACTCATTGGAATTCAGAAGATTGAAAGGAGATCTTATAGGAGCATATAAAATTTAAAAAGATAGATAAGATAGAGGCAGGAAAGTTGTTTCCACTGATAGATGAGTGACATAGCCTCAAGATTCAGGGGAGTAGATTTGGGACTGACATGAGGAGGAAATGCTTTCTAGAAGACAGTGAATCTGTGGAATTCTCTGCCCAATGAAGCAGTGGAGGATACCTCAGTAAATATATTTAAGACAAGGTTGTCTAGATTTTTGCATAGAAGGGGGAAGTAAGGGTTATGGGGAAAAGGCAGGTAGGTGGAGATGAGTCCATGGCCAGATTAGCTATGATCTTATTGAATGGCGGAGCAGGCTCGACGGGCCAGATGGCCAACTCCTGCTCCTATTTAGCTGTCTGGCTCGCTGACCTACAGCTTATTAGGGAGAGTGAATAGGAGATAAAGAGGAGCTACAAGGAGTTAGTCACCCCGAGGCTGCAGAAGTTAGATAAGTGGGTGATGGTCAGGGAAGCGAGGGAAGGAGCTCAGGAAGATAGTAGAGAGCAACCCTGTAGCCATCCCCCTCAGTAATCGTTATCTCGTTTTGGATGTGGTTGAGGGGGGTGACCCGACAGAGGACAACCAATGCGACTGGGTCTCTGGCACTGAGCCTGGTTCCATGGTACAGAAGGGAAAGTGGAAGATGAGGAATGCAGTAGTCATAGGGGATTCCATAGTGAGGGGAACAGATAGGAGGTTCTGTCAGCCTGATAGAATTACCCACATGGTGTGTTGCCTCCCAGGTGCCAGGGTATGGGATGTCTCGGATTGGGTGCACAGTATTCTGAAGGGAGAGGGTGAACAGCCAGAAGTCTTGGTACATGTTGGTACCAATGATATAGGTAGAAAAAGGGAGGAGGTCCAGAAGAGAGAATTCAGGGAATTGGGTAGGAAGCTGAAAGGCAGGATCTGTAGGGTAGTAATCTCAGGATTGCTGCCTGTGCTACGTGCTAGCAAGTGCAAGAATATCAGGATCAGGCGTATTAATGTGCGGCTAAGAGACTGGTGTAGGGGGCAGGGATTCAGATTCCTGGATCACTGGGGCCTCTTTTGGGGGAGGTACGACCTGTACAAAAAGGACGGGTTACACCTGAACCCAAAGGGATCCAATATCCTAGCGGGCATATTTAATAGAGCTGTTAGGGAGGGTTTAAACTAATTTGGCGGAGGGATGGGAACCGCAGTGATAGGGCTCAGGAAGGGGAAAACAGAAATAAATCAAAGATGCAACAGAGATTATAGAAAGAACAGGCAGGAGATGAGGCTTAACCAAAGCAATTGGCATGAGTTACAGGGCAATAGAGGCATGGTGCAGTCAAAACAGAAAGCAACAAATACTGGACTGAGAGTGTTGTACTTGAATTCACACAACATAAGGAATAAAATGGGTGATCTTGAAATTCAGCTACAGATTGGCAAATATGACGTTGTGGCCATCTCTGAAACTTGGCTAAAGGATGGCTGCCATTGGGAGCTGAACGTCCAAGGATATACAGTGTATCTGAAAGATAGGTTAGTAGGAAGAGGGGGTGCTGTGGCTCTGTGTATAAGAAATAATCTTAAATCATTAGAAAGAGATGTCATCGAACTGGAAGGTGTAGAGTCTATGGGTTGAGTTAAGAAATGGCAAGGGTAAAAGGACCCTAATGGCAGTTGCATACAGGCCTCCAAACAGCAGCCAGGATGTGGATTACAAATTACAAAAGGAGATAGAAAAGGTGTGTCAGAAAAGTAATGTTATGATAATTGGTGGGAATTTTAACATGAAAGTGGATTGGGGAAACCAGGTCAGTACTGGACCGCAAGAGAGAATTTGCAGAATGTCTAAGTGATGACTTTTTAGAACAGCTTGTTGTTGAGCCCACTAGGGGATCGGCTGTGCTGGATTGGGTGTTGTGCAATGATCTGGAAGTGATAAGAGAGCTTAAGGTTAAGGAACCCTAAGGGAACAGTGATCACAATATGATCAAGTTCACAATGAAATTTGAGAGGGGAAAAAATAAAATCCAACATGTCAATATTTCAGTGGAATAAAGGAAATTAAAATGGCATGAGAGGGGAACTGGCCAAAGTTGACTGGAAAGGGACATTAGCAGGAAGGACAGCAAAGCAGCAATGGCTGGAGTTTCTGTGAAAAATGAGGAAAGTACAAGACAGATATATTCCAAATAAGAAGAAATTTTCAAAGGGAAGAAGGACACTACCATGGCTGACAAGTGAAGTCAGAGCCAAAGTAAAAACAAAAGAGAAGGCATACACAGAAACCAGAGCTAGTGGGAAGACAGAGGATTGGGGAGCTTTTAAGAACTTGCAGAAGGAAACTAAGAAGGTATAAAGAGTATATAAAGAGTAAAAGAGAGTCAAGGGTAGATATAGGACCAATAGAAAATGACGCCGGAGATATTGTATGAGAGATGCAGAGATGGCAGAGGTACTGAATCCATATTTTCCATCAGTTTTCACAGTGGAAGGCGTCTTCAGTATACCGGACATTCAAGAGTGTCAGGGAAGTGAAGTTTGTGCAGTGAAAATTATGACAGAGAAGGTGCTCAGGAAGCTTAATGGTCTGAGGGTGGATAAACCTCCTGGACCTGATGGAATGCACTCTGAGGTTCTGAAGGAAGTAGCTGGAGAGATTGCGGAGGCATTAGTAATGATCTTTCAAGAATCGATAAATTCTAGCATTGTACCGGATGACTGGAAAATTGCAAATGTTACTCCACTATTTAAGAAGGGTGGGAGGCAGCAGAACTGAAACTATAGACCTATTAGCCTGATACCAGCGGTTGGGAAGATGTTGGAATCGATTATTAGGGATGAGATTACAGAGTACCTGGAGGCACATGACAAGATAGGCCATAGCCAGCATGGTTTCCTGAAAGGAAAATCCTGCCTGACAAACCTACTGCAATGTTTTGAGGCAATTACAAGCAGGTAGACAAAGGAGATGCAGTAGGCTTGGTGTACTTGGATTTTCAGAAGGCCTTTGACAAGGTGCCGTACATGAGGCTGCTTAGCAAGATAAGGGCCCATGGAATTACAAGGAAGTTATTAGCATTGGTGGAGCATTTAAAGCATCTCTGGCTGGTCGGCAGAAAACAGAGTGTGGGAATAAAGGGATCCTATTCTGGCTGGCTGCCAGTTACCAGTGGAGTTCCACAGGGGTCGGTGTTGGAACCACTACTTTTTACGCTGTACATCAATGATTTGGACTATGGGATTAATGGATTTGTGGCTCAGTTTGCTGATGATACAAAGATAGGTGGAGGAGCAGGTAGTGTTGAGGAAACAGAGAGCATGCAGAGAGACTTAGATAGTTTAGGGGAACAGACAAAGAAATGGCAAATGAAATACAATGTTGGAAAGTGTCTGATCACACACTTTGGTGGAAGAAATAAATGGGGAGAGAATTCAAAATGTAGAGATGCAAAGGGACTTGGGAGACCTTGTACAAGATACCCTAAAGGTTAACCTCAAGTTGAGTCAGTTGAGAAGGCAAATGCAATGTTGATATTCATTTCTAGAAGTATAGAATATAAGAACAGGAATGTGACGTTGAAGCTCTATAAGGCACTCGTGAGACCACATTTGGAGTATTGTGTGCAGTTTTGGGCTCCTTATTTTAGAAAAGATATACTGACATTGGAGAGGGTTCAGAGCAGGTTCATGAGAATGATACCAGGAATGAAAGGGATACCATATAAGGAACGTCTGGCAGCTCTTGGGCTGTAATCCCTGGAGTTCAGCAGAATGAGGGGGGATCTCATAGAAACATTCCGAATGTTAAAAGGACTGAACAGATTAGATATGGCAAAGTTATTTCCCGTGGTAGGGGACTCTAGGACAAGAGGGCCTGACTTGAGGATTGAAAGACGTCCATCAAGAACAGAGATGTGGAGAAATTACTTTAGTTGGAGGGTGGTAAATCTGTGGAATTTGTTGCCATGAGCAGCTGTGGAGGCCAAGTCATTGGGTGTATTTATAGCAGAGACAGATAGGTTCTTGATTAGCCAGGGCATCAAAGGGTATGGGGTGAAAGCAGGGGAGTGGGAAAGACTGGAAGAATTGGATCAGCCCATGATTGAATGGTGGAGCAGACACAATGGGCTGAATGGCCTACTTCCCCTCCTATATCTTCTAGTCTTATTTCTATTGTTCTTATGCAAACGAATGTCTCTGTATTCTGAGGCTGTGCCCAATAGTCCTGGACTCCCCCACTAAAGATATCCTCTCCAAATTTACTCTATCAAGGTCTTTCAATATTCAATAAGTTTCAATGAGATTCTCTCCTCATTCTTTTAAACTCCAGTGAATACATCCTCAGAGACATCAAACACTCCTCATACATTAACCCTTTCATTCCCAGAATAATTCTTGTGAACCTCTCCTGGACCCTCTCCAATGCCAGCACATTATTTCTTAGATAAGGGGCACAAAACTGCTCACAATACTCCAACAGTCTGACCAATGCCTTATAAACCCTCAGCATCACATCCTTGGTTTTATATTCTAGTCCTCTCAAAGCAAATGTTAACATTGCATTTGCCTTCCTCACAACCATAAGTTAGCCTTCAGGGATGGCCCTAATTGTATTAATTATTGGATGGCTACGATGGATCAAAGGGCCTGTTGCTGTGCAGAATTGTGTAACAGTGGGTCCAAGGCTGGAATTATTCAATATACGCACAGTGGCCACTTAACTAGTTACATCTGGTCACCTGCTCTTTAATGTGAATATCCAATTAGCAGCAACTCAATGCACAACACATATAGACATGGTGAAAAGATTCAGTTGTTGCTCAGACCAAACATGAGAATGGGGAAGAAATGTGATCTAAGTGACTTTGATCGTGGAATGATTATTGGTATCAGGTGGAGTGGTTTAAGTATCTCAGAAACTGCTGGGGATTTCACACTCAGCCGTATTTAGAGTTTACAGAGAATAGTGCAGAAAAAAATCCAATGAGCAGCATTATGTAGGAGAAATTGTCTTGTTAATGAGAAGTCAGAGGAGAATGGCCAGATTGGTTCAAGCTGACAGGAAGGCAACAATAACTCAAATAATCACATGTTACAACAGCGGTGTGCAGAAGAACATCTCTGAACCCACATCAAATGAATGTACACTCAATGGCCACTTTATTAGATACAGGTGGTACAGGAAGTGGCCACTATGTGTAACATGTGTGCTTTCCATCATGAAATGTCAGACAGTGAAAAACGCGAGGGAGTAACATGTTGGAGGGAGAGGGGCTTGCAGGGATCATGCTGTTTAAGATTCAGGAGGGACCCCGTGTGTCAGGCAGCATCTGTGGGGGGAGATGGACAGTTGATGTTTCAGGTCAAGGCACTGCATATCAGGACCCATCTGAAACAGATGCTCCCTGAGTTCCTCTAGATGTTTTCATAGATACAAGAGATTCAGCAGATGCTGGAAATCTTGAGCAACACACACAAAGTGTTAGAGGAACTCAGGAGGTCAGGCAGCATCTATGGAGGGGAATGAAGAGTCAATGTTTTAGGCCAAGACCCTCAGACTGCAGCAGGAGCTCACACACTGGCCACCAGAGCTGTGCCTATACCTTATCTTCCAGTTGGTTTTGCTGGCTGTGTCCAGGTTTCTCTCCCTGTGGCAGAACTGAGCTGCTTTCCGGCACTGTTTCAGGTCCAGCCACAGCCCGAGGCTGTCCAGTAGCACCTTTCCCCTTGTCCTCTGCTGACAGGTCCCACCTGGACCTTCGCTTCAATTCAGGAGCTTCTGGATCAGACAGCAGAGAATTTGTGGGATGGATTAATATAGCTCATAACAGCACAGAGAATTGACAACACTAGAAACCTACCCACTGACCAACTACCAGCAAAGAACCGCACTCAGCCCAGGGCCCTGCAGACCTCAGCCTCACCTCGTGCTCACTGAGATACAGTTACTGCTTCCGCTAACCTTTCAGAAGGTTGCCACCCTCCAGTGAGATTTATTTATTTACTTATACATCAAGATACAGCACGGAACAGCTCCTTCTGGCCCTTCAAGCTGCACCGCCCAGTAAGCCACCAATTTAACCCTAGCTTAATCACTGGACAAATTACAGTGACCAATCAACTTACCAACCAGTACATCTTTGGACTGTGGGACGAAACCAGAGCACCCAGAGAAAACCTACACATTCCATGGGAAGGATGTACAGAGAACACCAGAACTGAACTCCAAGCTCCAGCACCCCGAGTAACAGCATCATTCTACTGGGGTTATTGCCTCCACTCAGATGGATGTCCCTCCCCAGGTGGGAACTGCAAACTTGCCATGGGAAAGAAATCCTTCTTGTTGATTCGACCTCGAGCAATTCCGTGTTGCTGAAGTAATTTCCTCAGCATCTTTTATGGAAGACAGCCTCAGTCTATCCAGTTCTTCCAGTCAGGGCAGTATGCAACCGCTCCAACAGAGTCACAGCTTTCCTGTGATGTGGTGACCTGACTGCTCTCTCCCTGACAATAACCCCCATCCATATGCCCCTCCACCCACTGACCAGCCCCTTCTGCCTCTCCCTGACAATAACCCCCCATCCATCTGCCCCTCCACTCACTGACCAGCCCCTTCTGCCTCTCCCTGACAATAACCCCTATCCATCTGTCCCTCCACTCACTGACCAGCCCCATCTGCCTTTCCCTGACAATAACCCCCCATCCATCAACCCCTCCACCCACTGACCAGCCCCACCTGCCTCTCCCTGACAATAACCCCCATCCATCTGCCCCTCCACCCACTGACCAGCCCCTTCTGCCTCTCCCTGACATTGGACCCCATTCATCTGCCCCTCCACTCACTGACCAGCCCCGTCTACCTCTCCCTGACAATAACCCCTATCCATCTGTCCCTCCACCCACTGACCAGCCCCATCTGCCTCTCCCTGACAATAACCCCTATCCATCTGTCCCTCCAGTCACTGACCAGCCCCACCTGCCTCTCCCTGACAATAACCCCCATCCATCTGCCCCTCCACCCACTGACCAGCCCCATCTGCCTCTCCCTGACAATAACCCCTATCCATCTGTCCCTCCAGTCACTGACCAGCCTTGTCTGTCTCTCCCTGACACTGGACCCCATCCATCTGCCACTCCACCCACTGACCAGCCCCAATCAATCCTTCTCTCCCTGAGATTGGTCCCCCATCATCTCCCCCCCACCTTCCTTCTGTGTGCCCCCACCCCATCTGCCTCACCCTGTCTAGACCATTGATTCCTCCCTGACCAGACTGTTGATACATTCCTGCAGACTGAAGCTCTTTTCCTCACTGTCACAAGCATGACCAATACTCGACATTTAATTCTAAAACACTGTGTAGACCAAAACGTCAGGGTTCAGTGCTGAGCTCCGCCGATGCAGAGTTAACAGCCTTCAGTCACAGAAACATCAGCCAACACCTGTCCTCAACTGGGAACATTATCCAGCACTGTGCATACTTGTCCTATTCAAAACTCAACAGTCCCTACTCTATCCTTAGTTACCTTCTAATGTTCTTATCTTTGGATATGCATTGACCAGCTCATTCCTCACTTGCCTGGAATGCTACACAGAACCCAAATGTGCTTCAGGAGTTCTCTGCTCTCAATACCGCCTGCATCTGACTGAGTTCACGTTACTCTCAGGGTAGTTGAAGTCCCTCAATACCCTCTACACCAGAGTGCCCATTACTCTCAGGGTAATTGAATTCCCTCAATACCTCCTGCACCTGACTGAGTGCCTGTTACTCTCAGGATAACTGAATTCCCTCAATACCTCCTGCACCTGACTGAGTGCCTGTTGCTCTCAGGGTAGTTGAATTCCCTCAAACCTCCTGCACCTGACTGAGTTCCTGTTACTCTCAGGGTAGTTGAATTCCCTCAATACCTCCTGCACCTGACTGAGTTCCCATTACTCTCAGGGTAGTTGAATTCCCTCAATACCTCCTGCACCTGACTGAGTGCCTGTGGCTCTCAGGGTAGTTGAAGTCCCCATATGCTGATAACCACTCACTAGATGATGTGCTTGACTGTCCAGATCCCTTTGTTGGCTCCGTCCCACTGGATGCAGGAACAGAGGGAGCCATTAAGAAGTTGAACACCGAATACTTGTCTCGTTTCACCTTAAGCAGTCCAACAACTGTTGACCTGTAAAATCAAGCATCAACGTAAATAGAGTAATCACAAAACAGTCCAGAGAGAAAGTCGAACAAATCCCATAGCTATGCAGTTTGGTACTGCCACGGTCAGTTGTCCCAAGAGTGTAGGTCTGAGGGAGTTGATGGAAACAGGATTCATCATTTGGGCCATGGCCCAGATGCAGAATAACTGCTTGGTATTTATTTATTTCCAGATACACAGAACAGGCCTTCCGGTCCCTGGAGCCGTGCCACCCAGTAATTCCCATTTTCACCCTGGCCTAATCACAGAACAACTTACAATGATCAATTAACCTACTAACCGGAACCTCTTTAGACTGTGGGAGGAAACCCACACATCCCACGGGGAGGACGTATGAAGTTCTTACAGAGGGTTTCAGAACTGAACTCCAAACTCCGACACCCTAACCATTAGCTGCTGTGCTACCATGGCACCCATACCATACAGTGGCATGGACTACACTAGAATACTACAGCACAGTACAGACTCTTCGGCCCTCAATGTTGTGCCAACCCATATAATCCTTAAAAAAGTACTAAACCCACACTACCCCATAACCCTCCATTTTTCTTTCATCCATGTGTCTGTCTAAGAGGCTCTTAAATACCCCTAATGTTTCAGCCTCCACCACCATCCCTGGCAAGTCATTCCAGGCACCCACAACCCTGTGTAAAAAACTCACCCCTGATATCTCCACTAAACTTCCCTCCCTTAATTTTGTACATATGTCCTCTGGTGTTTGCTACTCATGCCCTGGGAAACAGGTACTGGCTATCCATCCTATCTGTGCCTCGTGTAATCTTGTAGATTTCTATCAAGTCCCCTCTCATTCTTCTAAGCTCCAAAGAGAAAAGTCCCAACTCTGCTAACCTTGCTTCATACGACTTGTTCTCCAAACCAGGCAACATCCTGGTAAATCTCCTCTGAACCCTCTCCATAGCTTCCACATCCTTCCTATAATGGGGTGACCAGAATTGAACACAATACTCTAAGTGTGGTCTCACCAGAGATTTGTAGAGTTGCAACATGACCTCTCTACTTTTGAACTCAATCCCCGTTAATGAAGCCTAGCATCCCATAGGCCTTCTTAACTATCCTATCAATCTGTGCAGCGAATTTGAGGGATGTATGGATTTGAACCCCAAGGTCCCTCTGTTCATCCACACTCTTAAGTAACCGACCATTAACCCTGTACTCAGCCTTCTGGTTTGTCCTTCCAAAATGCATCACCTCACACTTATACGGATTGACCTCCATCTGCCACTTTTCTCCCCAACTCTGCATCCTGTCTATATCCTCTTGTAACCTTTGACAACTTACAGCTCCATCCACAACTCCTCTAATCTATGTGTCATCCGCAAACTTCCTCACCCTATCCTTTCGCCTCTCCATCCAGATCATTTATAAAAATCACGAAGAGCTGAGGTCCCAGGACAGATCCTTGCGGCACTCCACTAATCACTGACTTCTAGGCAGAATACTTTCCTTCCACTACTACCCTCTGCTTTCTTCCTGTAAGCCAATTTTTTATCCAAACAGCCAAGGTTCCACTGATCCTATGCCTCATGACTTTCTGGATGAGTCTCTTGTGGGGGACCTTGTCAAATGCCTTGCTAAAATCCATGCAGACCATATCTACCGCCCTACCCTCATCAATTTCTTTTGTTACCTCTTCAAAAAGCTCAATTAGGCTCGTGAGGCACAACCTTCCCTTCACAAAACCACATTGACTATTCTTGAGTAGACTGTACTTTTCCAAATGCTCGTAGATCCTATCCTTAAGAATCCTTTCCAATAGTTTGCAGACCACCGACGCAAGTCTCACTGGTCTATAGTTCCCAGGATTCTCCCTGTTACCTTTCTTAAACAAAGGAACTACATTTACCATTCTCCAATCCTCCGGTACCTCCCCTGCAGCCAAAGCGGATTCAAAGATCATAGCTACTGCTCCAGTGATCTCTTCTCTAACTTCCCACAGCAACCTGGGTATATCACATCCGGCTCTGGGTACTTACCAATCTTGATGTTTTTAAGAAGATCCAACACTTCTTCTTCCTTAATCTCCACATTGTCCAGCACACTGCCCTATTCTATTTTGACCTCACCCTGATCAAGGTCCTTTTCACTTGTGAATACTGAAGCAAAGTATTTATTTAGGACCTCCCCAACCTCTTCCACCTCCAGGCATGCTGCCTTCTTTATCCTTTAGCAGACCCACCTTCATTCCTGTCATCCTTCTGTTCTTCACAAATGCATAGAACGCCTTGGGGTTCTCCTTAATCCTACATGCCAAGGCCTTCTCATGCCGCCTTCAAGCGCTCCTAAGTCCTTTCTTTAGCTCGTTTCTGTCTACCCTATATTTCTCATGAGCCCTTCCTGCTTCTTATATTTAACATATGCTTCCTTCATCCTCTTGACGAGTTGCCTCAAGTGTTAATAAACAACATTCACTGTGATCATGGCTGATCATACACAATCAATACTCCGTTCCTGCCCTCTCCCCATATCCCCTGACCCTGCTATCTATAAGAGCTCTATCTAACTCTCTCTTGAATGCATCCAGAGACTTGGACTCTACTGCCTTCTGGGGCAGAGCATTCCACATATCCACCACTCTCTGGGTGAAAGAGTTTTTCTGCATCTCTGTTCTAAATGGCCGACCCCTTATTCTTAAACTGTAGCCTCTAGTTCTGGACTCACCCATCAGCGGGAACATGTTTCCTGCCTCCAGCGTGTCCAATCCCTTAATAATCTTATATGTTTCAATCAGATCCCCTCTCATCTTTCTAAATTCCAGTGTATACAAGCCCAGTCACTTCAATCTTTCAACATATGACAGTCCCGTCATTCCGGGAATTAAAACCTACGCTGCACTCCCTCAATAGCAAGAATGTCTTTCCTCAAATTTGGAGATCAAAACTGCACACAATCCTCCAGGTGGGTTCTCACCAGGGCCCTGTACAGCTGCAGAAAGACCTCTTTACTCCTATACTCAATTCCCCTTGTTATAAAGGCCAGCATGCCATTGGCTTTCTTCACTGTCTGCTGTACCTGCATGCTTGCTTTCATTGACTGATCTATAAGAACAGCTAGATCTCGTTGTACTTCCCCTTTTCCTAACTTGACTCCATTTAGATAGTAATCTGCCTTCCTGTTCTTGCCACCAAAGTGGATAACCTCACATTTATCCACATTAAACTGCATCTGCCACACATTTGCCCACTCACCCAACCTGTCCAAGTCACCCTGCATTCTCATAACATCCTCCTGACATTTCACACTGCCATCCAGCTTTGTGTCATCAGCAAATTTGCTAATGTTACTTTTAATCCCTTCATCTAAATCATTAATGTATATTGTAAACAGCTGCAGTCCCAGCACCGAACCTTGCGGTACCCCACTGGTCACAGCCTGCCATTCCGAAAGGGACCCGTTAATCGCTACTCTTTGTTTCCTGTCAGCCAGCCAATTTTCAATCCATGTCAGTACTCTGCCCCCAATACCATGTGCCCTAATTTTGCCCATTAATCTCCTATGTGGGACTTTATCAAAAGCTTTCTGGAAATCCAGGTACACTACATCCACTGGCTCTCCCTTGTCCATTTTCATAGTTACATCCTCAAAAAACTCCAGAAGATTTAGTCAAGCATGATTTTCCCTTCATAAATCCATGCTGACTCGGACTGATCCTTCTACTGCTACCCAAATGTGTCGTAATTTCCTCTTTTATAATTGACTCCAGCATCTTTCCCACTACTGACGTCAGGCTAACCGGTCTATAATTCCCTGTTTTCTCTCTCCCTCCTTTCTTGAAAAGTGGGACAACATTAGCCACCCTCCAATCCGCAGGAACTGATCCTGAATCTATAGAACATTGAAAAATGATTACCAATGTGTCCACAATTTTTACAGCCACTTCCTTAAGTACCCTGGGATGCAGTCTCGGGGACTTATCAGCCTTCAGACCCAACAGTCTATCCAACACCGTTTCTTGCCTAATATAAATTTCATTCAGTTCATCCATTACCCTAGTTCCTTTGGCCACTATTACATCTGGGAGATTGTTTGTGTCTTCCCTAGTGAAGACAGATCCAAAGTACCTGTTCAACTCATCTGCCATTTCCTTGTTCCCCATAATAAATTCACCAGTTTCTGACTTCAATGGCCCAATTTTGGTCTTAACTATTTTTTTGCTTTTCACATACCTAAAGAAGCTTTTACTATCCTCCTTTATATTCTTGGCTAGTTTACCTTTGTACCTCATTTTTTCTCCGCATATTGCCTTTTTTGTTATCTTCTGTTGCTCTTTAAAAGCTTCCCAGTCCTCCGGTTTCCCGCTCATCTGTGCTATGTTATACTCCTCTTTTATTTTTATACTGTCCTTTATTTCCCTCGTCAGCCACGGCCGCCCCTTACTCCCCTTAGGATCTTTCTTCCTCTTTGGAATGAACTGATCCTGCACCTTCTGCATTATTCCCAGAAATACCTGCCATTTTTGTTCCACTGTCTTCCCTGCTAGGGTATTGTTCCATTGAACTTTGGCCAGCTCCTCCCTCATAGCTCCATAGTTCCCTTTGTTCAACTGTAATACTGACACATCTGATTTTCCCTTCTCCTTCTCAAATTGTAGGTTAAAACATATCATATTATGGTCACTACCTCCTAATGGCTCCTTTACCTTGAGGTCCCTGATGGTTCATTGCACAACACTAAATCTAGAATTGCCTTCTCCCTGGTAGGCTCCAGTACAAGCTATTCTAAGAATCCATCTCAGAGGCACTCCACAAACTCCCTTTCTTGGGGTCCAGTACCATTCTGATTCTCCCAGTTTACCTTCATGTTGAAATCCCCCATGACAACTGTATCATTACCTTTGCGACATGCTAATTTTAACTCTTCATTCAACTTACACCCTACATCCAGACTGCCGTTTGGGGGCCTGTAGATAACTCCCATTAGGGTCTTTCCACCCTTAGAATTTCTCAGTTCTATCCATACTGACTCTACATCCCCTGATTCTATGTCCCCCCTCGCAAGGGACTGAATATCATTCCTCACCAACAGAGCCACCCCACCCCCTGCCAATCAGTCTGTCCTTTCGATAAGATGTATATCCTTGAATATTCATTTCCCAGGCCCTGCCCGCTTGAAGCAATGTCTCTGTTATTCCCACAACATCGTACTTGTCAATTGTTTCGTCAGCCACGGTTCCCTTTTCCTACCATTTTTTCCTTGTTTCAGTGGGACAAACCTATCCTGAACCCAGCACAAGTGGTCCCTAAACTTCCTCCACATTACTTCTGTGCTTTCACCCTTGAACATCTGTTTCTAATTTACTCTCACTAGTTCCTGCCTCATCCCTTCAGTTAGCCCTTCCCCAGTTAAGCACTTTACCATTTCGTCTGATTTTATCCCTTTCCATAGTTATGCTGAAGCTAAGGGAGTTGTGGTCACTCTCACCAAAATGTTCCCCCACCAAGAGGTCTGCCACCTGATCAGGTTCATTTCCCAGAACCAGATCCAGTAAGGTCTCTCCTCTCGTCGGCCAGTCCACATACTGTGTCAGGAATCTTTCCTGAACACACCTGACAAATTCAGCCCATCTATCCCCCTTGCAGACAGGAGGTGCCAGTCAATATGAGGGAAGTTGAAATCACCCATAACCACAACCCTGTATTTCCTGCACCATTCTAAAATCTGCCTGCTTATCTGCTCTTCGGAGTCCCGAGGGCTACTTGGGTTCCTATAGACTACTCCCAGCACAGTGATTGATCCCTTCCTATTTCTGACTTCCACCCACACCGACTCAGTGGACACTCCCTCTGCAGCGTCCTCCCTTTCTATAGCCATGATACTATCCCTGACCAGTAATGCTACTCCCCCACCTTTTCTACCTCCCATCCTATTCCTTTTAAAACACCTGAACCCCGATACCTGCATCAGCCAATCCTGCCCTTCTCCAGCCAAGTTTCAGTAATGGTCACAGCATCGTAGTTCCACGTACTGATCCATCCCCTTTATTTCTATAGCATCATGCCCTTGTCCTTCTAGCCTAATCTCTGCACTCACATTCTGATTCCCACCCCCCTGCCAAACTAGTTTAAACCGTCCCCAACAGCTCCAGCAAACCTGCCCGCCAGGATATTGGTCCCTTTCCAGTTCAGGTGCAGCCCGTCCTTTTTGTACAGGTCACACCCGCCCCAAAAGAGGTCCCAATGATCCAGAAATCTGAATCCCTGCCCCCTGCACCAACTCTTCAGCCACGCATTCATCTGCCATAACTTCCTGTTCCTACCCTCTATGTCTCGTGGCACAGGTAGCAATCCCAAGATTACCACCCTTGAGGTCCTGCTTTTTAACTTCTTTCCTAACTCCATATATTCCTTCTTCAGGACCTCATCCCTACTCCTATCTATGTCATTGGTCCCCATGTGGACAACGACATCTGGCTGCTCATCCGCTCTCTTGAGAATACTGAGAACTCAATCCGAGATATAGCAGACCCTGGCACCAGGGAGGCAAAAGACCATCCAGGATTCTCGATCTCTCCCACAGAACCTCTTATCTGTCTCCCTAGCTATCGAATCCCCTATCACTACTGCTCTCCCCTTTTCCTTCCTTTGTTTCTGAGCTGAGGTTCCAGTCTCGGTGTCAGAGACACGACAACTACAATTTGTCTCTGGTAGGTCGTCCCCACCAACAGTATCCAAAACAATATACTTATTGATGAAAGCTCCTGTTTCTGTGCTGGAGTGTTTTATCACTCTAAATGAGTGGTTAATGGATAGCATCATCCCAGTGGGCCAAAGGACCTATGTGACTCCAAGACCCAACAACTTCCATATCTCTGGCACCTGTGGTCTCACTCACCCGCCGACTCTGCTGTCACCTGCCGCTAGTATTTCAGGTTGAAAGTCCTGTCCAGTCAATTTGACACTGTGGCTGGTGAGGGAGAGCTATGTTGATTGCTTGCTCAGCGAACATTGAAGGGTCGCATGAGACCCTCTTTCATCTACTGAGAGCTCGTTTCCTGTACACTCAACAACTGTAATTCACTACAAAAACAACAAGCAATCAGCTGATTTAGGAATTCCGCAGGTTGATAGAATCAGTGACAGGAAAGGAAATGTCAACACCTCGGGTCCTAAGGAGAGGTGAGTGGTGAGACAGGAGCCCAAGATGACTGTGGGACGGAAGAAGGGGGAAAAGCAACGAGCAGGTTGCATTAGGTAGGAGAGTGGGTGGAGATGACAGAGTCAGCACGTGACCAAACATGCTGTATGTACCCAGTGTCAGGGTACCAGATATTCAGTCCAGTGGGGACCGAAAACTCTGTATGTACCCAGTGTCGGGTACCAGATATTCAGTCCAGTGGGGACCGAAAACTCTGTATGTACCCAGTGTCGGGTACCAGATATTCAGTCCAGTGGGGACCGAAAACTCTGTATGTACCCAGTGTCGGGTACCAGATATTCAGTCCAGTGGGGACCGAAAACTCTGTATGTACCCAGTGTCGGGTACCAGATATTCAGTCCAGTGGGGACCGAAAACTCTGTATGTACCCAGTGTCGGGTACCAGATATTCAGTCCAGTGGGGACCGAAAACTCTGTATGTACCCAGTGTCGGGTACCAGATATTCAGTCCAGTGGGGACCGAAAACTCTGTATGTACCCAGTGTCGGGTACCAGATATTCAGTCCAGTGGGGACCGAAAACTCTGTATGTACCCAGTGTCGGGTACCAGATATTCAGTCCAGTGGGGACCGAAAACTCTGTATGTACCCAGTGTCGGGTACCAGATATTCAGTCCAGTGGGGACCGAAAACTCTGTATGTACCCAGTGTCGGGTACCAGATATTCAGTCCAGTGGAGACCGAAAACTCTGTATGTACCCAGTGTCGGGTACCAGATATTCAGTCCAGTGGGGACCGAAAACTCTGTATGTACCCAGTGTCGGGTACCAGATATTCAGTCCAGTGGGGACCGAAAACTCTGTATGTACCCAGTGTCGGGTACCAGATATTCAGTCCAGTGGGGACCGAAAACTCTGTATGTACCCAGTGTCGGGTACCAGATATTCAGTCCAGTGGGGACCGAAAACTCTGTATGTACCCAGTGTCGGGTACCAGATATTCAGTCCAGTGGGGACCGAAAACTCTGTATGTACTCAGTGTCGGGTACCAGATATTCAGTCCAGTGGGGACCGAAAACTCTGTATGTACCCAGTGTCGGGTACCAGATATTCAGTCCAGTGGGGACCGAAAACTCTGTATGTACCCAGTGTCGGGTACCAGATATTCAGTCCAGTGGGGACCGAAAACTCTGTATGTACCCAGTGTCGGGTACCAGATATTCAGTCCAGTGGGGACCGAAAACTCTGTATGTACCCAGTGTCGGGTACCAGATATTCAGTCCAGTGGGGACCGAAAACTCTGTATGTACTCAGTGTCGGGTACCAGATATTCAGTCCAGTGGGGACCGAAAACTCTGTATGTACCCAGTGTCGGGTACCAGATATTCAGTCCAGTGGGGACCGAAAACTCTGTATGTACCCAGTGTCGGGTACCAGATATTCAGTCCAGTGGGGACCGAAAACTCTGTATGTACCCAGTGTCGGGTACCAGATATTCAGTCCAGTGGGGACAAAAAACTCTGTGCATACCCAGGGTAGCAGTCTCAGGCACCCACAACCAGTGGGGATTGAAAACTCTGTACATACCCAGGGTAGCAGTCTCAGGCACCCACAACCAGTGGGGATTGAAAACTCTGTACATACCCAGGGTAGGGGTCAGACACCCATGGTCCAGTGAGAACTGAAAACTCTGTACATACCCAGGGTAGGGGTCTTTGACACCCACAACCCAGCGAGAACTGAAAACTCTACGTACCCAGGGTAGGGGTCCGGGACATTGAACCGTTTGCAGAGCAGTTTGTCAGGATGCCACTCAAACTTGTCTCTGGTCAGAGCCCCAAACATCTTCATTTTCACTGCAGCCTCCTTGTCATTGATGTCACCCTGTACAGAGAGAGGGCAGGGGTCATCTGGAGGCGACAGAGGGGCAGAGGTGAGCCGGGGAGGTGGCAGAGAGCCAGGGGTCAGTGGGGGGAGGGGGAAAAAGGAGAGCATGGGTCAGCTGAGCAGGTCGACAGAGAGTAGGGGTTTGCTGGGAGGAGTTGACAGAGGGAGCAGGGGTCAGCTGAGGGAGGCGACAGAGAGAGGAGGGGTCAGCTGAGGGGAGGTGACAGAGAGAGGAGGGGTCAGCTGAGGGGGTCAACAGAGAGAGGAGGGGTCAGCTGAGGGGAGGTGACAGAGAGAGGAGGGGTCAGCTGAGGGGAGGTGACAGATAGAGGAGGGGTCAGCTGAGGGGGTCAACAGAGAGAGGAGGGGTCAGCTGAGGGGAGGAGACAGAGAGAGGAGGGGACAGCTGAGGGGAGGCGACAGAGAGAGGAGGGGTCAGCTGAGGGGAGGAGACAGAGAGAGGAGGGGTCAGCTGAGGGGAGGAGACAGAGAGAGGGGGGTCAGCTGAGGGGAGGAGACAGAGAGAGGGGGGTCAGCTGAGGGGAGGAGAGAGAGAGGGGGGTCAGCTGAGGGGAGGAGAGAGAGGGGGGTCAGCTGAGGGGAGGAGAGAGAGGGGGGTCAGCTGAGGGGAGGAGAGAGAGAGGGGGGTCAGCTGAGGGGAGGAGACAGAGAGAGGAGGGGTCAGCTGAGGGGAGGAGACAGAGAGAGGAGGGGTCAGCTGTGGGGAGGAGACAGAGAGAGGAGGGGTCAGCTGAGGGGAGGAGACAGAGAGAGGAGGGGGGCCAGCTGAGGGGAGGAGACAGAGAGAGGAGGGGTCAGCTGAGGGGAGGAGACAGAGAGAGGAGGGGTGACAGAGAGAGGAGGGGTCAGCTGGTGAGGGGAGGAGACAGAGAGAGGAGGGGGCCAGCTGAGGGGAGGAGACAGAGAGAGGAGGGGCCAGCTGAGGGGAGGAGACAGAGAGAGGAGGGGTCAGCTGAGGGGAGGAGACAGAGAGAGGAGGGGTCAGCTGAGGGGAGGAGACAGAGAGAGGAGGGGGTCAGCTGGTGGGGGGGGGGCGACAGAGTGGGCAGAGGCCAGCTGGAGGCCAACAGAGAGGCGGGGGGGTTCAGGTGGGACATGAGGGCTCAGGTGGTGTGATAGTGGTCAATCTTGCTTGTAGGGAAGAGATGGACTTCGTGTGGGAATTCTGTATTAACTTCCTTGCTCAGCATATTTCACCCCATCCCAGCCTATGAGAGGCATAGTCAGGATAGATAGTTAGGGACTTTCCCCAGGGTGAGAGGTCGCATACCAGAGGGCACAGGGTGAGAGGTCACATACCTGCAGGCACAGGGTGAGAGGTCGCATACCGGACGGCACAGGGTGAGAGGTCACATACCAGAAGGCACAGGGTGAGAGGTCGCATACCAGAGGGCACAGGGTGAGAGGTCGCATACCAGATGGCACAGGGTGAGAGGTCGCATACCAGAGGGCACAGGGTGAGAGGTCGCATACCAGAGGGCACAGGGTGAGAGGTCGCATACCAGATGGCACAGGGTGAGAGGTCGCATACCTGTGGGCATAGCTTTAAGGTGGAAAGCTTAAACGTTTACATAATAAGTTTTTTGTTTTACACAGAGTGGTTGGTGTGTGGAACACCCTGCCAGGGGTGGTGGTAGAAACCAACACATTAGAGACATTAAGGTGGGGGGTTATACGGGAGGCAGGGTTTGAGGGTCGGCACAACATTGTGAGCCAAATGGCCTGTAATGTGCTGTACTATTCTATGTTCTGTTTAAGTGATTCTTTGATAGGCACATCATTTGAAAGAAAAATGGAGGGCGTTTTGGGAGGGATAGGTTAGACGGATCTTGAAATAGGCTAAAAGGTTGGCAGGGCCTGTACTGTACTGTTCTATGTTCTTCCTGACTGCAGCATAATGTGCAAGGATTTTACTCACTTGCTACATCGTCACGTCCACGTGCTGGGGTTTAAAAATAAAAACTTCACTTACAAGCTAATTACAAATCACATGCAGATGTAGAGGCTTTAGAGAGGGTGCAGAGGGAATTTACCAGGATGCATGTCCCATGAGGATAGGCTGAGCGAAGGCTTTTCACTTTGGAGGAAAGGAGAATGAGGGACAACTCGAGAGGTGTATACAAGATAATGAAACACACAGGTAGAGCGGACAGCCAGAGACTTTTGTCCAGCAACAGCTGATACCAGAAAACATTTAAGATGAACTTAAGGAGCAAAGCTTAGGGGAGACGCAGAGGCAGGTTCTTCACATCGAGAGTGGTAGTGCCTAAAACACACTGCTGGGAGTTGTGCTGGAGGCAAATACACTAGGGACACCAAGAGACCCTTAGGTAGGCACATGGATGTAAGAACAAAGTGGGGTTATGGGCTGCATAGGAGGGAGGGTTAGATTGATCGGTGAGTAAGCTCTGGGCCGAGTGGCCTGTACCGTATTATTCTGGGCCGAGGGGTCAGTTCTGTGCTATTCTGAAAGGGACATTTCTTCACGCAAAGGGCAGTGCATATTTGAAATGAGGCTACCAGAAGTTGTGATTACAGTGGTCACATTTACATTAATACTAAAAACCATCTGGATAAGTCCATGGATAGGAGAGGATCAGAGGGCTAAAGTTCAAAGGCAGGCTGACGGGACTAACAAGTTGGTCAACACAGTCAGCACAGATGAGTTGGGCTGAAGGGCCTGTTTGCCTGCTATGAATCTGGGCGATGTACTAAATAAGTATTTTGTATAGTATACAATAAAGGAGATCAGTCATTGGTGTGTTGGCATTCTACGGGATGCTGACAATAAGAAGGAGAACACAAATTTCCTGAAGAACATTAAGCTGTACAAGTCCCCAGAGCCCGATGGGATCTGTCCTGTGAAATTGAGGCGAGACAGGAGGTTGCTCGGTTTCTATCCTCTTTAGCCCCAGGTGAGTTCCCAGAGTACTGAAATGTGGCCAAAGTTGCTCTTTTGTTTAAGACATGAGACACGTGGCCCTCACAACTCTGCACTACTTACACATAGTCATAGAACACTACACAGAAACAGGCCCTTTGAACCAAGATTCATAATTTATTAATCCCTAGTCCCATCAACCTGCATCCAGACCATAGACCTCCAACAGCCCTCCCATCCATGCTGTTGTTGCTGAGTGCCATCAAGTCATTGTCGACTTATGGCGCCCCTATCAATAGTGTAGCTGTCCATCGGGTTTTCGTGGCAAGATACCAAAGTAAACTGCCAGGCTTTTCTTCTGCGCAGACACTGCTGCCCAGCCAGCTGCGAACTCAGGACCCCAGGACCATCCACCTCAAAGCCCAGTGCTGATGCCACTACACCACCGGCTTTACCTGTTCAAACTTTGCTTTAACATTGAAATTGAATCTGCATTCACCACTTGAGCTGGTAGTTCATTCCACACTCTCACCACCCTCTGAGTAAAGAAGATCCCCTTAAAAATGTGTGCTTGTGACTCTTACCCATGCTCCCCCTCCCCCTCAGTCTACCTCTTGCTGTTCCGGGACCTCCACCTGGTCCGTGTCATCCGGCAGCTTGGCACGAGTGAAGCGGGAGGACAACGAGGTGCTGACGGGGCGATACAGAGCTGCGGCTCGGCTGAATTCCTCCCGCTCGCGTCCCTGCTCCCATTCCGTCATGCTGGGGTCCAGGCTGTTGTTCAGGGCATCTAAGGAATGTTACACACAACAGGGTGGGGTTACAGGGGGCAGGCAGTCCAACCAAGCCTCCACACTTTCACACCAGAAGGTGACCAGATGACCCAAGAAATCAGTTTTTCCTGTGAGCTGTGCCGCATCAGGCCCCTCCTGGATGGACAGCAGGGAATCAAACATATTGCCAGGCCAAGAGGGAGAGGTTGGCCAGGCTGGGTCTTTATTCCTTGGAGTGTAGGAGAATAAGGGATGACCTAGCAGAAATGTTTAAAATTGTGAGAGGCAATGATAAGTGAACAGTTATTTCCCCAGGAAAGGAGAGACCATATCTTGAGGTGAGATGGGAAAGGTTCAAAAGGGGACTGAGGGGAACACTTTCATGCAGAGGGTGGTGAGTATATGATTGAGTTGCCAGAGGCAACTATCTCAACATCTTTTTGAACTACAGTTGGCCCTCCTTATGCACGGATTCAACCAAACGCGGATCGGGAAAACCCGGAAGTTCTCTCTTGTTATGTGTGATGAGAAAACCATGGGGAGATGGGGTCCAGAGTTGACCCCCGTGAATTATGTTGCTAACAAGAGAGAGAGAGAGAGATAAAGAGGGGGAGAGGTTCCATGCTACACATGCTAATAATGAGAGAGAGACAAGGATTTAAAATTATGGCTTCTTTGCTGATTGTTGACTTTACTTCCAAGGACTCTGCCTGCTTGTGTGAATCCTTGCTGACAAAGCAGAGTGATGCCAGGAGCCTGCTGAGACAGGAGGGAGTGGCCAGTTTGATGGACATGATCAGTTGATGGATGGCTGGTACCCCGGCTGGGGAGATAAAAGACGAGTCTGCTGAGACACAGGCAGACACGCCACTGGACACTGAACAAGTGTTGTGCACCCACAGGAAGGTGGGGGCTTGGAGGATCGATTCGGGGGGATCGATCCGAAGCTCAGTGTGTGAAGGCAGGCCGGTGGGGGCTTGTGTGTGTGTCCATCCTCGCCTGGGTGACGAGTCCACCACTGAAGAATGGTCTAGCCGGGAACGGAAGGGTCATAAATCGATGACCACAACAGTACAACGGAACAAGAAGACAACGGAAGGTTTGCCTGCTGCAGCTGCTCATCTCTCGCTTGCTCTCTCTCCAACGTCACAACAGTAGCTACCTCAACCCAAACTGAACTGAACTTTGCATTATCTTAAGACTATTCATTTACCCCTAGACTACAATAGATCTTGGTTTTGATTCTTATTCCTACACTTCTGTATTTATCATTGCTAACCTGTTATATATGTATATTTGCATTTTTGATACCGTATTACTTAGTTTACTAATAAACACCTTTAGTTACAGTACCACCAGACTCCAACGTATCATTCCATTTCTGCTGGTTTAGTAACCCAGTCATGGGGTACGTGACACTCTCCAGCACTTGTTGTTTGAGCATTGTTCGCCTCGCATCTCGTGTACATTATTTTTCTTGTCATTATTCCCTAAACAATACAGCATAATAACTATTTACATAGTATTAGGTATTATAAGTAATCTAGAGATGATTTAAAGTATACGGGAGGATGTGCATAAGTTATATGCAAATACTACGCCATTTTATATAAGGGACTTGAGCATCCGCATTTTTTGGTATCCACCGGGGGTCCCAGAACCAATCCCCCACGGATAAGGAGGGCCGACTGTACTTGATTTTTTTAATATATAGACTTACTATAATTTATAGTTTTATTATGTATTGCACTGTATTATTACCACAAAACTAATTTCCTGATGAACGCCAGAGATATCAAACCCAACTCTGATTCCTGTCCTGCCCTCTCACCCTTCGATTCTCACCACTCACTTCTTCACATGAGGGATGGAAGTCTGGAATGTTCTCCCTACTACTGGGGTGGGGGTGTCGAGAGTTAGAAGACATCAGCGTTTGGGCCAACACAAACCAGAGGCACCAACCATTCTTACCATGATGGCCAGCGTTCAGCTTCCTCACGTACTCCTCGTACCGCTTCTGCTTCTCAGGGTCCTTCAAGAAGGGTTTAAACTCACTGGATCTGGCCAAGCACTCACTGCTGCTGGGCTGGGAGGGCAGTGACGGAGGCAGGTGTGGGCTGGGAACATGGCTCGCTGTTCGCTGCACCTCCTGTAGTCTCAACTTATCCCCTTCAGCAAGGAGATCAAACACTGAGCAGGGTCCTGCAGGTAACATAGGGAACCTTCAGATCTCCAGGGAGCAAGTATATGATCCACCCACACAGTCAATAACTAGTAACTCACCAGCACTATTCCATCAATAACTAGCAAACACGAGGAAATCTGCAGATGCTGGAAATTCAAACAACACACACAAAATGCTGGTGGAACACAGCAGGCCAGGCAGCATCTATAAGGAGAAGCACTGTCGACGTTTCAGGCTGAGACCCTTCGTCAGGACTTCGCCAGTCCTAACGAAGGGTCTCAGCCCGAAACGTCAACAGTGCTTCTCCTTATAGATGCTGCCTGGCCTGTGTTCCACCAGCATTTTGTGTGTGTTGTTTCCATCAATAACTATCAAGTTTTCCAATCATCCATCCATAACCAGTAACTTATCAATCCCAGGCTGTCAATAACCAATAACTTAAGCTTACAAAGTAAATTTAAGGTTTTAACAAGTCCCAGGAAACTTCTCAAACTACAAGACAGAAATCCCTCTTGGAGGTTCTGGGAGATAATCACACAGCAAGAGGTGCGGTACATGTAGTTAGAGGGGTGGCATAGGCAGAGTGCCACACAGCCAGCAGGGCAGTGCCAGGTGGAGTGCCACACAGCCAGAATCCCACACAGCTGGTGGGACTGTACAGGCAGAGTGCCACATAGCCCTAGTGGCATTACAGGCGGAATACCACTGTCAGGCAAGACAAACTGGGATCTTGAAGGAGTAAGCCCTCCCCAGTGTTTGGGTAGTATAAATACGGTGCAGTCATCAGTCACAGTAATGACCAGAGGCCGGAATGTTCTTCAATGTCACTCTTTCGCTCGGCACACATGAATGTTGTGAAAGGTTCTGTACACATGCACGCTCCTATATTTAGCACAGAGTGACTCAGTGTACACATGACATACTGCTGACTGATTATCTTGGTGCTGTATATGGTGACATACATATACTCTGATAATAAATCTACTTCGAACTTTTGACTTCTATACATAGGTACTCCATGAGTTATGCTTTGGTGTCTCTCCTCGGCTGGGTGCTGAGGTGCTGTACCTGGCAGGGCTCTCTCTCCAAGCAGCTCTCTGCGCTGAGCTGCATTCAGCTGGTGACGGCTCTTTGTGGTTGTGTCACTGCTGAGCTGCCCTGTCGATTCCATCAGGGCCTGTGCCACTGTGGTGCTAACGGCACCCGAAAACACCACTGGCCGGAAGTAGTGAACAGGTCGGTAATCCCTGGGCAGTTCTGGAGGCCCGTATACCTGGGGCAAGGAACAGGTGAATATGAACAGTTAAAGACAATCGCAGTCCCTCTCCCCACTGTCTGTAAGGTAAGAGTAAATTGTGACTCGTCCTTAGTACATACCAAAAAATGGAAGTTGCAAGTGTCAGGTTGGAATGTGGCCTGTTTCCCCTCTTATTGACCAATGGTTTTTTTTCTCTATTTTGAATGCACATCAGGTTCATGTTTAATCATTCAACCATATACGAATACAGCCAAATTAAACAGTATTCCTCCAGGGCCAAGGTGCAAAACACAATACCAACAGTACACCACACATACGGTTACAGTTTCAGAAAAAGATACAGTCACAAAGGAAAAAAATAAGGGGGTTCAAAGAAGATTCATGAAATTATTCCAGATTGAACAGCTTGTCATATGCAGAGTGCCTAATGGCTTTGGGCCTGTATTTACTGCAATTCAGAAGGATGAGCAGGAACCTCATTGAAACCTTTCAAATGGTGAAAGGCCTTGATGGAGTGGCCTTGTGGAGAGGATGTGGCTGAGAGGAAAATTTGATCAGCCTGATGACATGGTATAGTAGACTCGATGGGCCAAATGACCTAATTCTACTATATCTTATGGTCTAATATAGCCCAAGAGTCTGAGTAGCATGACTATAGATAGTTTTGGTCCAGCTTGTTCTTCCACTAAGCTGAGATACCAGTAAAGAATGTTTGAGCAACACACACAAAATGATGGAGGAACTCAGCAGGCCAGGCAGCAACTATGAGAAAAAAGTACAGTTGATGTTTCGGGCCAAAACCCTTCAGCAGGACTGGAGTAAAAAGCTGAAGGGTAGATTTAAAAGGTGGGGAGAGAGGAGAGAGAAACACCAGGTGATAGATGAAACCTGGAGGGGGAGGGGATGAAGTAAGGAGCCAGGAAGTTGATTGTGAAAGAGACAGAAGGTCATGGAAGAAAAGGGGGGAAGAGCACCAGAGGGGTGCGATGGATGGGCAAGGAGATAAGGTGGGAGAGGAAAAAGGGGATGGGAAATGGTGAAAGTGGGGGATTACCGGAAGTTTGGGAAATTGATATTCATGCCACCAGGTTGAAGGCTACCCAAACAGAATATAAAGTGTTGTTCCTCCAACCCAAGTGTGGCCTCATCATGACAGTGTAGGAGGCCATGGATGGACATATGGGAATGGGAAGTGGAATTAAAATGGGTGGCCACTGGGAGATCCCGCTTGTTCTGGTGGACAGAGCATAGATGCTCGGCAAAGCAGTCTCCCAATCTACGTTGGGTCTCACCGATGTACAGGAAGCCACACTGGGAGCACCGAACACAGTAAATGACCCCAACAGACTCACAGGTGAAGTGTCACCTCATCTGGAAGGACTGTTCTCCCTGTGACTTCATGTGATTCTTCTGGATGCTGATTTCCTCCCACATTCCAAAGACATACAGGTTAGGGTTAGTGAATTGTGGGCATGCTCGGCTGGGGCTAGAAGCTTGACGACACTAGCAACCTTCTCCCATCACATCCTCAGACTATATCAGTCATTGATACAAACGATATATTTTACTGTTTATTTCAATGTTTTGATGTACATGTGACAAATAAATCTAATCTCTATCTTTAACTCTTCCAATAGTTGAGTGACCAGAACTGCATGTAATTCTCCAAATAAGGTTTCATTAATGTACAGTACAGCTGTAATGTGACGGCCTAACTCCTGTACAGTGTACTCGCTGACGATGGCCAGGATGCCAAGAGCCTCAGTGTTGTCCCTCCCAGCCCCAGGGGTGAACTCACAGACTGGGCTCCCTGGCTAGCCCTTTGGCTCCAAGTTCTTTCCTTACACGGAGCAGGACTGCCACACAGCACATCCTGGGATCAACAGGGCAAAGAACCCACCTACTAGGCTGCCGAAGCCCATCCACAATGCTCCATCCTTTGGTCACCCCACAGGCATACAAGGTGGCACAAGTACCTTCATTGATTTGGGCAGCTTGGATCCCAGTATGAAACCCTCCAGCAGTTTGCCGATGTATCCTGTCGGAATATCTGGGCCTGCAACACAGAGTGAATTAGGCTGGTGACAGAGGGGAACAAGAGGGATGGTGGAGACCTGCACCCCTCACTCTGATCCAATGTTCATAGAACATAGTATAGTTCATTGTTGACCTACTCCAGGATCAATCTAATCTCTCCCTCCTACACAACCCTTCATTTGTCTGTCATCCATGTGCATGTCTAAGAGTCTTTTAAATGCCTTTGATGTATCTGCCTCTACCACCACCCCTGGCAGGCCATTTCACACACCCGCCAGTCTCTGTGTTAAAAAAAACTTCTGGCGTTGCCCCTATATTTCCGCTAAACACCTTAAAATTATTCCCCCTCATATTAGTGTTATTACTGCCTTAAAAAAAGGTCTCCTTCACTCCTAAGACATACTCTCAAATCCAGGCAGCATCCTGGTAAATCTCCTCTGCACCCTCTCTCAACTCCCACATCCTTCCTATAATGAGGATCTTGTCTCTAATCTCTCCCCTCTGATCTTAAACCTGTGCCCTCTTGTTTTCAATAACTTCCCCATTTATGACCTTATATACCTCTATCAGGTCACCTCTCAGTGTTCCAGAGAATAACATCCAAGTCCATCAACCTACTCTTGTAGCTCAGAGCCCCAAATCCCGGCAATATCCTGCATGTGGTTTGTTATTAGCTTGTAAGCGGAGTTTGTTATTTTTAAACCCCAGCACGTAGATGTGATGACGTAGCAAGTGAGTAAAATCCTCACATATTATGCTGGAAGAACATAGAATAGTAAAGGCCCTTCAACCCATGTCGCGCTGACCTTACCTTACTCTAAGATCAATCTAACTTTCCCTCCCACACAGCCCTGCATTATTATTATTATTTTTTAAATCAGCCATGTGTCTATCTAAGATTCTCTGAAAAGCCCTCAATGTATCAACCTTACCACCACTCCTAGCAGTACATTCCACACACCCATCATTCCCTGTGTTAAAAAACAATACCTCTGGCATTCCCACCCCCCCATATTTCCACCAATCCTTTAATACTTTGCCACCTTATATTAATTATTTCTGCCCTAGGAAAAAATGTCTTCTTTACTCCAAAGCGAAAAGCCCTATCCGCATGAGAAATGCACGCTAATCCAGGCAGCATTCCAGTAAATCTCTCCAAGCTCTCCAAAACTTCCACATCCTTCCTATACAGAGGTGACCAGAACTGAACACAATATTCCAAGTATGGTCTAACCAGAGTTTTCATAGTGCTGCAACATTACAAGGTTTATTTTATTGCTAAAGTGCGCATGTGCAATACAACTCTGATATTTGTCTTCTCCATTACCTTACAGCTCTAGAAAGCAATCCCCCAACTAAAGAAGGCCAACACTCTGTACTTTCTTAACTCGTCTATCAAGTTATGTAGCAACTTTCAGCGATCTATGGACGTGGACCCCAAGATGCACTGCTAAGAATCCTGGCATTAATTTTCATCACAAAAGATTAAGCAGTTGTTAGAAATCCAGATCATCACCGAAATTGTTAGCAGAACTCAGCAGAACTGTTTATTCCATTCCGTAGATGCTGCCCGACCTACTGAGTTCCTCCAGTATTTGTGTGTTGCTCTGCCTTCACATTGCAACTCTTCAGAGGGGCATCTCTTGTCCCACAACACTGCCCCATCTTATATCGTGCAGGAAGCTCTCACAACCACAAACATCGTGACCTCACCTTTTGCCTTCCTGTGGATTTGTGGAGCAGTCCATCCATAGAGTCCGTCTCCCGTTTCCACCTCACCCAACACTGAATCGTAGCGCGAGAGTGAATCCCTGGCATAGATATCATCATCGTCCTCCTCCAGAGCCCCGACACCAAACGCCTTTCAGACATATTGAGAAGGAACACAACATCAAAACAGTGTTGCCAAGCCTGAACGGTTCACCCTTATCCTCATCCTCACCTCCCCAACTGTCACATACTGAACATCCACTCCCCCCACCTGAGCAATCCACACTTCCCATCCACTCGCTGACCCCTGACCATTACCCACTGTCACCCCTCACTGACCCCATCACCCACTGTCACCCCCACTGACCCCATTACCAACACCCATTGTCACCCCTCACTGACCCCATCACCCACTGTCACCCCTCAATGACCCCATCACCAACACCCACTGTCACCTCGCACCCCCTGCCCCAACATTGTCACATCTCACACTGCCCTTTCTCCAACTCCCTCCAGATGAAGCGAAGCCTCCATTTTAAGAGTCTGCTTCTATCCCCCACAAAACACTCTCGGCTGCTCCGAGTGAGGGACTCAGGCCCTTTGTCCACCCAAGTCTCCACAAGCTCTCTTTCATCAGACGCCAGACTCACCTGACCAGTGATCCCAACTTTCCTCTCCCTGCTGGACTGGACATCACCCAGAAGGCTGTGAGACCGGTTGGAGTCTGTGTTGAACACACTGCCAAGCTCCTCTGTGGGCAGCCCGTACAAAGCCCTGCGAGGATCAATTCCACTGTACCCCAGCCCACGCTGGTCATCCTTCGGTGTGAAGTCCATCGGTGTTACGTCTTTCGGTGCAAAGGTAATGTTTTCAGGAAGATAGTCCTCCTCGTGCTCTTCCTACAGAGAGGTAACCAGCACTTGGTTATATCTCACAGTGTCCTTAAAATATAGCAGATTCCGGTTAACTGGGGCAGCAGCTTATTTAGGACAACTCTTAAAAAACAAAAACTAATTGAGAAAATAGCTGGTATTCCCTGCATTTATTTGGGACACTATGCCACCTAATTGGAATAGGAGATTGTTGCTGAACAGCTTCTAACTAGCATCAGCTGCATGCACTTGTGTGGCTGTTAGATACTACACCATGCTCAGAGTGAACAATTTTTAAATAGCATCAGTTGTTTTTGCTTATGTTCGGATGTAGCAATTTCTGTCACTGATAGTTAGTGAGAAGTATGCAATATGATAGTACAGAACTGTTTTGCGCTCTGCGATTTCAAGCATTCAGACTTGGAGTTGCTAGAAAAGGCCGAGAGTGAAAATGAAACAAGTTAGGAACCGCAAAGAATTTGAAGGTATTGAATGTTACAATGAAAATGAAGATTTGGAGGATGCAATCATCAACAGTGTTGTAAGATGGCAGTCCATTATCTGCACTCGGTATCTGAGCTGATTTTGTTAATTTACAGTCAATCAAAAGAACACAGCAGTGTACAATGGATTAATTCATCTGTCAATAACTATAGCAAACTAATACATAGTTTTATAGAATTGTAATATTATTGACAGTGTTCTGATTTGTTTTGTATTTAATTTAAATACATAATTTCAATTCAATTCAATTTGTTACTCAGTTACATGATAGTTTGTCCTTTTTAACAATTCCCATGAAATTTTGGCGAATTGGGGCAGCCGCTTAATTAGGCAAAATGTACTGGTCCCGACTGCGAAAAGCAGGGCATAAGACATTGAACAGCACAACCTGCAAAACTAAGTTGTTCACAGTAAATTATTGTCATAAGATACTGAGGTGGTGAAATACTTGTCTTGGATTCTGTTCATACAGATCAGATCATTACAGATAGTTGAGCTACTACAAGGTAAATCAATAACAATGCAGTTTAAAGTCTTACAGTTACAGAGGAAGTGTAGAGCAGGTCATAACAAAGTAGATTATGAGGTCAAGAAACCCTTTTATACAAGGGAATCTTTCAATACTCTTATAATGGCCTGGTAGAAGCTGGCCTTGAACCTGGTGGTATGTACCTTTTGCCCAATGGAAGTGGGGACAGAGAGAATGTCCGGGTTGGGTGGAGTCTTTGATTATACTGGCTGCTTTACTGAGGCACAGCGAAAAGATTTGTTTTCTATGCATCCATACATATAATTTTATTAAACAACGCACTGATGTGGAACAAGGGAAAACAATAATAGAATGCAAGATGAAGTGTTACAATAACAAAGTGCAGGCAGAAAGATGCAAGGCCGTAACAAGGTAGATTGTGAGGTCAAGAATCCATTGTTATTGTACTAGGGAACTATTCAATAGTCTTGTAACAGGGTAGAAGCGACTTCTCGGTACACATGGCAATAATACATCAATACCATATACACTAGGATTCAGGAAGTTGAAACAACATGGGACAAGAATGGAGACTACACCACATACCTGTGATTGTTGCCAATCTTTATCAGGCAGGGAACAGCCATACACCTTCACACCAGTATCTGTGTGGCGAATAACATGAACAATTGATGAAAATGAGTCCTCTGTATGTTCTCAACTCTTCTGAGGTGTATCACAGTTCAGGCAGGCAATGAGTGATGTCTGACCGTGGGCCCATGTGATCCTTGCTCTGCACTGGGTGTCTCTTAATCCAACGGGGGCAGAACCATACTTGGGGGAGAAACATAAGACCATAAAACACAGGAGCAAAATTAGGTAATTTAGCCCATCAAATCTGCTCCCCATTCAATCATGGCTGATTTATTATCCCTCTCAACCCCACTTTCTTGCCTTCTTCCTGTAAGATTTTACACCTTTACTACTCAAGAATCTGTTAAATATATCCACCAACTTGGCCCCCACTCCCTTCAGTGGCAATGAAATCACACAAGACTGCCAATTTGATTAAAAGTTGGGTCCTGTTGCACCTAAGCTAATCCTTTGGTTCAGCAGACTGCTAGCCAAAGCACAACCTCCATTCTGATAAACCGTTCACACATCCACTGGCTCAACTGGTGGCTTCTCTCAGCCACCCCACAACACAGCTAGTCGTAGTCACAGAATACTACAGCACAGAAACAGGCTCTTCAGCCCATCGGTGCTAAAGTACTCAACTTGGCAATTCCTTGTATATTTTCGTTGCACTCTTTCAATCTTATTTACATCTTTCCTGTAGGTAGGTCTGTGGCGTGTGGCCGAGTGGCTAAGGCGTTGGACTAGCAATCTGAAGATCGAGAGTTCGAGCCCAGCAGAGGTAGCATGTTGTGTCCTTGAGCAAGGCACTTAACCACACATTGCTCCAGTCCACCCAGCTGAAAAATGGGTACTGGCAAAAAAATTCTGGGGGGTCAACCTCATGATAGACTGGCATCCTATCGGGGGGGGGGGGGGGGGTAGTCTTGTACTCTCATTCGCTTCACGCAACAGAAACCGGCATAAGCACTGGCCTGATCAGCCTATAAGGCTCGGGACAGACTTTAACTGTAGGTAGGTGACCAAAACTGCACACAATGTTATATATTAGGTCTCCCAGTGTCTTAGGTCCCACCGCATGCTTTGATAATCTTCCTCGCTGTCCACTACACCACCAATCTTGGTGTCATCTGCAAATTTGCTGATCCAGTTAACTACATTATCATCCAGATCATTGATATTGATGACAAACAACAATGGTCCAGCACTGATCCCTTTGGCACACCAATAGTCACAGGGCTCCAGTCAGAGGGGCAACCACTCTGGCTTCTCATGTGAAGTCAATGTCTAGTCCAACTTACTACGTCATCCTGAACGCAAATTAACCTTCTTGACCAATCTCCCATGCAGGACCTTGTCAAAGGCCTTGCTGAAGTCCATGTAGAAACCATCCTCTGCCTTGCTTTCATCAACTTCCATGGTAACATCCTTGGACATCTGTGATTGGCTGTACACTGCCTACCACACACACACAAAACCATGCTGATAGATAGATAGATAGATAGATACTTTATTCATCCCCATGGGGAAATTCAACTTTTTTTTTCCAATGTCCCATACACTTGTTGTAGCAAAACTAATTACATACAATACTTAACTCATAAAAAATATGATATGCATCTAAATCACTATCTCAAAAAGAATTAATAATAGCTTTTAAAAAGTTCTTAAGTCCTGGCGGTTGAATTGTAAAGCCTAATGGCATTGGGGAGTATTGACCTCTTCATCCTGTCTGAGGAGCATTGCATCGATAGTAACCTGTCGCTGAAACTGCTTCTCTGTCTCTGGATGGTGCTATGTAGAGGATGTTCAGAGTTATCCATAATTGACCGTAGCCTACTCAGCGCCCTTCGCTCAGCTACCGATGTTAAACTCTCCAGTACTTTGCCCACGACAGAGCCCGCCTTCCTTACCAGCTTATTAAGACGTGAGGCGTCCCTCTTCTTAATGCTTCCTCCCCAACACGCCACCACAAAGAAGAGGGCGCTCTCCACAACTGACCTATAGAACATCTTCAGCATCTCACTACAGACATTGAATGACGCCAACCTTCTAAGGAAGTACAGTCGACTCTGTGCCTTCCTGCACAAGGCATCTGTGTTGGCAGTCCAGTCTAGCTTCTCGTCTAACTGTACTCCCAGATACTTGTAGGTCTTAACCTGCTCCACACATTCTCCATTAATGATCACTGGCTCCATATGAGGCCTAGATCTCCTAAAGTCCACCACCATCTCCTTGGTCTTGGTGATATTGAGACGCAGGTAGTTTGAGTTGCACCATATCACAAAGTCCTGTATCAGTTTCCTATACTCCTCCTCCTGTCCATTATCCCTAATCAGTCCCTGTCTATCCAAATAATCACATATCTAGTTCCTTAGATATATTTAAAGCAGAGGTTCATTGTACTTAATTAATAACAGCATCAAAGTTATGGGGAGAAGTCAGGAGAAAGGGGTTGAGGGGGCAAATAAATCAGCAATGATTGAATGCACAGCAGACTCGTTGGGACAAATTGCCTCATTCTGCTGCTATGTGTTATGGTCTTAGTGTGATCAATAATTATTCCTCACCGTCACTAGAACAGGTCACCCACTCAGTGACACACTGTCTCTGTTGAACCTTATGACACAAGTTAGAAGTCACAAAAGTGACCTCATTGTCAAAATGACTTCATCGCCTTTGAGACGACCTAATCTCTGGAAGATGCTACAGTGATGCAACATTCTTCCTACATCTAGGGGTCTTGAAACCTAAACCAGTTAAGAGCAATAGTGGCACACACAAAATGCTGGAGGAACTGAGCAGGTCATGCAGTATCTACGGAAACAAATAAGCAGTTGAGATTGCGGGCCGAGACCCTTCATCAGGACTGCTAAAAGGTCTCTGCCCAAAACACCAACTGTTTAATCCTCTCCATACATTGCTGCCTGACCTGCACAGTTGCTCCACCATTTTGTGTGCGTTACTCTGGATCTCCAGCATTGTGGAAATTTCAGCAAAGCAAGGCTTAAAATGGTGTGCTAGCCAACAGAGTGCAGTCACCTTGTGTAGCCTTTCTCTGTGTGAAAGTTCACTAAGGCAACAGAAATGATAAACAGACAGAGACAGTGCACAGACATAGTGCAGTCACCCAGGGTGAACATGGTCATTGAAAGCCGAACTTTTGTACAGCCTTTCTGGTTCAACCCTGGGAACCAAGGTCACTGAGCACACCAAGACAAGATACAGATGTAAACAAAGAATCCTTACAATTGGACAGCTACTTTACTAATTCTCAAGTACTATTGGCCTTTCACACAAGGATTTAATTAGTTAATACCCTAAGATATGTATTATGATTGGTATTTAAACATGCAAATGATAGGATTGAGAAGAGCAGTTTCTATTGGGTCAATTCTGTATGAAAATCACATTTCTTGGTTCAAACTTCAGAGCAGTGTGTTAACAGGCTATACTTATTGTGCATACTTAAATAAAGTGTCATTGAGGAACAAGTGCAAGTCATCAGAGTCCAGTTAATTGGTATAGACAGCATTTCTCATATTTAGGAGTGATTGTGGGATGGTCTCACCAGTCTGCTGTCTTTGAGCTTTTCTCTTCACACGTGGTCCTAATCCTTGGCCCTCTTTCCAGCCCATTTTCCGCAGCAGCTGCACGCCAATTGTTATCCTGCATGGAACATTTAGGCATTTTAATTTACATCCTCGGATTAACAAAGTTGGTTGATAGAAGTTAACCAGGTCATGTCAGTGAGATGTAGTGAGTTTAGTAAGCCTAAGCAAATAATCACCAACCCAGTGGATTCTGAACAGATCCAGAGAAGGAACAGATCCCTCCCCATTACTCCCATCCTGGTGCCAGGGAACAGTACCACAGCAACCTAAGCTTCATGACGTAATGACTGTTGAAGCAGATCCTCAAGTTCCCCTTTACGGAGCTCCTGAGCGTGGGGACAACCCAGAAAACAAGCAGCTCACCATCCCCACAGACATGATTCCTGCTCTCTATTACAGCCTTGATGGCTAGAGCGATTTCAACATCAACTCCTCCACAACTATCGCCATTCCAGGCAAAGACCCAGTCCTTAGCACGAAACATCAATGTTTTATTCTGCTCCAAAGATGCTGCCTGACCTACTGAGTTCCTCCAGCTCTGTGTGTGTGTGTGTGTGTGTGAGAGAGAGAGAGAGAGAGTGTGTGTGCGCGCGTGTGCGTTTTCAAGATTTCCAGCTTCCACAGAATCTACGAGGGCTATGTTCCTTTGCTTTCAGACTGCTCAGCATCCGCACGGAACGTGTTTAGTGCCTGTGGCCTCAGGGTGAAAATGCCTGAGACCCCTCTCCCCCCACAGTGTGGTCGGAATATCCCCAGTCCAACCAACCACCTGCCAGCTCTGACACAAGAGGTAGAACAAGGGGAAAAGTTAAAGGTCAGCTGATAAAGCCCTCTACCCAACCCTGCCCCAGAAGCCTCTTACTTTGCCAGGCAGATCAGGTCCTCCAAGATGGTGGCCCCAGGAATTGGACCCATTACACTCGCCAAAGCCCGGGACTTCTCCTGCAGCTTGTCTGTCGCCTTGGAGGCAAACTCTCCCGTAGTCACGATTCTCCTCGGTGCAATGCCGTGCTCCTCAAGATCCTTCAAAGTACAGAGTTACCCAGTATCCATGAGACTCCTCACATGCAACTATCCACCAACTCCCACAGCCCTGTTGCTGCATCCCTCCCCTTCCACAACCCTCAACCTCCCATGTACCCCACCATTCCCCTCCCTCCACCTCATCCCACTTCCTCCCCTATCTCAGTCAACTCCCATATCCCTAACTCCTTCCCCAACTCCCCCTCCCAGCTCTCCCCTCATTCCCCTCCCAAATCCAGCTCACTCAATTACCCAAATACCCTACCCCTCCCTTCCCCCATACCCCACCTTTCCTCCACCTCCCTCAACTTCCATATACCCAAACCCTTCCTCTACCCCACCATCCCTCCTCCTTTCTTCCCCTCCACAATCTCCACCACTATTCCTCTACTTCAGCCTCCTATATATCTCACCCCACCATCCATCAACTCCCCGTCCCCAGCTGCCCTTCCATCCAGGGAAGTTCCCATTACACTTGTGTTCACTGCTGCCTTGGAAGTTGTGTCATAACATTGCCTGGTTACCAACTCATGTGTTAAGGGAACAGCTCTACTGACACTGGCATACAATGTTGATCCTCCAACTAACTCACTTTTGTCTCTCTCGCTTTCCTGAAAGAGCAGTTCTTCCTCATTTCCACAGGGGATGGTAACTGAAAGCTGAGACATGACACTGTCCAGCACCTTTGTCTCCCTCTCACTGCCTCTCATCTCAGCTCTCAGCCCTCCTCTCCCCTCCTGGCACAGGGTGGTGGGGGGGGGGGGGGGGGAAGAATGTTAAAACCTCCATTCAGTAACCTGGCAGCCCCCCCCCCCCACCTCCCTCCAATCAGCACTGCCCTCCACACTGTTTGTGCCCTCAGCTCTGTACCCAGAGGGCACAGCCTCAGAATAAGACCACAAGACATAGGTGCAGGATTAGGCCATTCAGCCCATCGAGTCTGCTCCACCATTCCATTATGGCTGACCCAGGATCCCAGTCAACCCCATTCACCTGCCTTCTCGCCATAACCTTTGATGCCCTGACCAATCAGGAAACTATCAATTTTCACTTTAAATATACCCACAGACTTGGACTACACAGCTGTCTGTAGCAAAGCATTCCACAGATTCACTACTGTCTGACTAAAAGAAATTCCTCCTTACCTCTTTTCTAAAGGGTCGCCCCTCAATTTTGAGGTAGTGCTTTCTAGCTCTGGCCACCTCCACCATTGGAAACATCCTCTGCACATCCACCTTATCTAGTCTGTTCAACATTCTGTAGATTTCAATGAGATTCCCACACATTCTTCTAAATTCTAGTGAGTACAGGCCCAAAGCTGCCAAATGCTCCTCATATGTTCAACCCTTCATTCCTGAAATCATCCCCGTGAGCTTCCTCTGGACTCTCTAATTATAACACATCTTTTCTGAGATATAGGGCCCAACACTGTTGACAATACTCCAAGTGAGGCCTAATTAGTGTCTTATAAGAGAAAGCAGGTACAGGGTTTTGAGTTGGATGATCAGCCGTGATCATACTGAATGGTGGTGCAGGCTCGAAGGGCCGAATGGCCTACTCCTGCACCTAGTTTCTATGTTTATAAAGACTCAGTATTATCTCCTTGTTTTTATATTATATTCCTCTTGAAATGAATGCCAACATTGGTTTTGCCAATACAAGGATATCTTTTTAGAACAGAGATGAGGAGAAATTTAGCTACAGGCTGGTGAATCTGTGCAATTCATTTCTACAGATGGCTGTGAAGGCCAAGTTATTGGGTATACTTAATGCAGAGGTTGATAGATTCTTAATTAGGCAGGGCATGAAGGGAGGTGGGGAGAAGGCAGGAGAAAGTGGTTATGAAGTATATTGGAATGGTGGAGCAGGCTCGATGGGCCAAATAGCCAAATTCTGCTCCTATATCTTATGGTCTTGCCAAAGTCAGCTCAGAACAGAACGTCGCCTTGCTCATCTTGAATCCTCATCATGTGGACAGTGAGCCCATCTCCCAGACCCCGACCCAACCCCATAGCTCCCAGTGAGCTCCTCCCTCTGTGTAGTCTTCTACTGTACCTCGTTTCCTGCCCCCCACACCCAGCCACACAGTTCCCAGGGACCTCCTCCCTCTACACTCTTCTACTGTACCTCTTCTCCTACCCCCAGACCCAGTCACAGAATAAGATGCCAGGGATCTCCTCCCATTGTACCTCTTCGTCCATGAAGTGCTCAGGGCTGAGCAGCTGCTTCTCTGCCTTTTTCTGTCGTGAAGACACAAAGCTTGAAGGTGTCCATCCTGCACAGAGTCACATCATTCATTCAGATCAAGTTCAGTTTATTGTCATTTGTATATCACCAAACAAAACCACATTCCTCCAGACCAAGGTGCACTACACAGAACATACAACTCACACACATGGCATACAACTCACCACAAATATTATTTGTTAATTTAAGGTGCATATACAAGTTAAAAAGTAAACAGTATAACACTCCTGGCACTTCATACTTTAAGATGGTGCCAATAAGGGGCAACTCATTGAGCATAACTTCGATGAGAATCATCAAATATTCCCATTCAGGACTACCACAGCTGAAATCCACAGTCACACAGCCATGGGCACTTCAGTAAGCAAATCATTTGATACTCAAAATCAAAGGATTCCAGACTGCAGTTTCCCGTTAGGAAAGAGGAAGCATGAGAAGTGGGCTGGGCTGCAAGTATGATTGAAATGCAGAGGTTTCTGATCCTCACTCCCGTCTATCTTTCTGTTGAATATACAGTCTGTGGAAAATAAAATTGAAGATAGCAGAGCAACATTGCCCAAGGGGCATCAGGAACTGCTGTGTACTTTGCTTCACAGAAACATGGCTATCCCCTGCCATTTCAGACACAGTGCTATAACTCAATGGCTTCACCTTTCACTGTAACACAGGACAACTAGTGATCCTTGTCTTCCTGACAGGAAGACCACAGTCTGTGCAGATCAGAAATAACATCTCTTCCTCGCTGACAATCAACACTTGTGCACCTCAAGGGTGTGAGCTTACTCCTCTGCTCTACCCTCTTTACCCACAACTGTGTGGGTAGAGACTGCTCAAATGGCAGAATTTCAGATGGCAGTGGTGTACAGGAGCAAGATAGTTCAGCTGGTTGGGAAGAGTTGCAGCAACAATCTTGCACTCAATGTCAGTAAGACCAAGGAATTGATTGTGAACTGCAGTGAGGGCAAGTTGAGGGAACACACACCAGTCCTCAGAGAGATCAGAAGTGAAAGAGGTGATCAGTTTCAAGTTCCTGGGTGTCTATCCAGGATCTGTCCAGGGCCGAACATATTGATGCATCTACAAATAAGATATGGCAGCGGCTATACTTCATTAGGAGTTTGAAGAGTATTGGTATTTCACCAAAGATGCTCACGAATACAGTCGGCCCTCTTATCCACAAAGGATTGGTTCCGGGACCCCTTGCAGATACCAAAAATCGCGGATGCACAAGTCCCTTATTCAAACTGTCTCAATGCAGTGGACCTTAGGACCCAGCAGAACCCCAGACCTTATTTAACCTGTCTCAGTGCAGTGGACATTAGGACCTGGCAGCAGAGCTCTGAATCAGCAGTATTTCTGTTCATGAAAATAATCACGATCACCAATGAAAATAAAGTGGAAATAATAAAGCGATCAGAAAGAGGTGAAACGCCATCAGTCATTGGAAAAGCGTTAGGCTACGTCGATCAACAATCAGAACAATTTTAAAGGATAAAGTGAGAAAGGCCCTGCCCCGATGAAAGCTACAAGCAACACAGTGGTTTAATTATTGGGTTTTGGATCCTCCACATCAACCAGGCACAGATGGAAAGTGCACTCGGGAGCGGTCTGTCACTGAAGCGAACTCGGGAACTTTCGTTCCTGAGCCCAGCACTGAAACATACGTTCTTAGCATTTTATATGCATAGAAAGGTAAAATATATACTGTATACTAAGACAAACGTTTGACTAACTGATGCTAAATAATACCGGATGTACCTGTTCCGACTTACTTAGTAAGAGAACTTACGATTTTTTTCGATCCCGATCCACGATAACCCTCGCACATCCTCTCGTATACTTTAAATCATCTCTAGATTACTTATAATACCTAATACAATGTAAATGTTATGTAAATAGTTGTTATACTGCATTGTTTAGGGAATAATGACAAGAAAAAAGCCTGTACATGCTCGAACAACAAGGCCTTGAAGGGCACTTCCAGGTTTTCTCGATTCGTGGTTGGTTGAATTCGCGCATGCGGAACTCGCGGATAAGGAGGGCCGACTGTACTTATCATGGAGAGCATTCTAACTGGTTGCATCACTGTCTGGTATGGAGGGGCCACTGCACACGATCGGAAGAAGCTGCAGAAAGTTGTAAACTCAGCCAGCTACATCATGGGCACTAGCCTCCACAGCACTGAGGAGACCTTCAAAAGGCGAGACCTCAAGAAGGTGACATCCATCATTAAGGATCCCCATCACCAGGACATGCCCTCTTCTCATTGCTACCATCAGGGAAGAGGTACAGGAGTGTGAAGACACAACATCTCAGGAACAGCTTCTTCCCTTCTGCCATCAGATTTCTGAATGGGCAATGAACACATGAACCTTACCTCACTATTTTTTGCCTCTTATTTTGCACTATTTATTAATTTTTTAAAAGCATACACTTATTGTAATTTATAGTTTTATTACTTTTTATTGCGATGTGCAGCTGCAACAAAACAACTAATTTCACAAAAAAATGCTGGGTGATATTAAATCGTACAATGAGATTCAGACATGGTGACAGGGAGCTCCATAGTCTTACGGTCTGGGGGAAGAAGCTGTTTCCCATCCCAACCGTTCTTGTCCTAATGCTGCAGGACCTCCTGCCTGATGGTAGGGGTTTAAGGAGATTGTTGGACGGATGGGAGGAACCATTGATAATGCTGAGGACCCTGCGTACGCTGCACTCCTGATAAATAACTCAAGATGGGTGGAAGAGAGACCCCGATGATTCTCTCAGCAGTCTTTGCAACCCTTCGTAGGTACTTGCGGTCATATGCCTTGCAATTCCCATACCAGAAAGTAATGCAGTTGGTAAGGACACTCTCAACAGTGCTCCTGTAAAAATTGGTTAATATGTCAGCCCTGCATCCCACACAATCCTCTGTACGCGAGTTGGGCAACACATGACTCACTGATACGTGTGCCCAAGCCGGGGAAACATGCAGTCCTCTACTTAGGCCGCTGTGATGCACAGCACAACAGGCCAAATGCACAAAAGACTTCATGTGAGCAAAGTACATGAGGCACCCATCGCCCTTGCCCATAAACTGAGCCAGGGAGGTGGGTGGCCCGTTGGGGAACGACGGGATAAACTGGAAAACGTCCCAGCCTTATGCTAAAGGCCTGGTAATGTCTGTTCACAGTCCACCAGCATGACGTTGCATCAGGTCAGTCAAATAGGGCCTCAAACCCCAGCTCTCACCCTCAGACACAGCCCCACAGATCCCAGGGACCTCTTCAGGTGGGAGAAGGGAACAATCTACAGGCAAACACCAGATCTGCAGCTTCCCTCTGCATCTTTGGATCTGGAAATACAGCAGCGGCCACTTTATCTCCTATCTAAAGAGTGGCCACGTAGTGGCATGTTCTTGGCTTCTGCTGCTCCAACTCATCCACTTCAAGGTTCAACGTGTTGAACACTCACAGATGCTCTTCAGCACTCTGTTGTAATGGCGATTACTCGAGTTACTCTTGCCTTCCTGTCAGCCTGAAAGTCTGACAACTCTGTACTTTTTTTTTGCCCACAGAACTGCCATTTACTGGATGTTATTTACTTTTGGCACCATTTTCTACAAATTCTAGAAATTTTGTGTAAAAATCCAAGAAGATTGCGATTCTGGGAGTTTCAAACTACCCCATCTGGCACCAACAATGATTCCAAGGTCAAAGTCAGTTAGATCACAGTTCTTCCTCATTCTGATGTTTGGTTTGAACCTCTTGACAATATCTGCATGCTTTTATGCATTGTGTTGCTGCCACGTGATTGGCTGATTAGACAGTTGCATTAACAAGCAGCAGCTGTACCTAATAAAGAGGCCTACCATACAAACTTTCACTGTCACCATATCGAGATGGCACGACTCCCTCCCCAACAACCCAGAAGCACCTACGTACACTAGAAGGACTACAGTGGTTCACAAAGACAGCTCTCCTTCACCTTTTGAGGACAGTCAGGGATTGGTGCCAAGTTACTGCCAAAAACACACATCCTAAACAATGAAAAGCGATAAGTAGTTTGTTGGCATAATGCTAGTACAGTGCCAGCAATTGCTGCTAATATACGTAAGGAGTTTGGATGTTCTCCCTGCGACTGTGTGGTCTTCCTCCTGGTGCTCCGGTTTTCTCCCACATTCCAAAGTTAGTAATTGGTGGGCATGCTATGTTGGCACTGGAAACATGGTGACACTGGCGGGCTGCCCAACAGAACATCCTTGGACCGCACATTACACATTTAACTGTATATTTCCATGTACAAATATGTGACAAATAAAGCTCATCTTTAATCTGTTTTTTAAAAATAGCCAGTTGCTGGGTGAAGAGGTAATGGGTGCTCTCAACGAAGGAGTGTTTGGGAAGTCCGCCCATCTTATAATTGGGTAAATTCATTCTCTCTGCCACCATCATTCTCTGGTCTTGGGGAAAGCGCCTTCAGAATGTCCTTACCTTCCTTTGAGCCCACCGAGTTGAAATACCCTGCAGAGAATCCCCCAGTGAATGCACCATGAAAGCGCTTGTATCGTCCCTTTTCATCCTTCACAGTCTGGTCCTGCAGAGGAACTGGTTTCTTCACAGAGGGTCCCTTACCTATATAAAAAAAAGAGTAGCCCTGATGAACAATCTCAACCAAAAATGTCAACTGTTTATTCCCCTCCATAGATGCTGCCTGACTTGCTGAATTCCTCCAGCATTGTGTGTATGTTGTTTCAGATTTCCAACATCTGCAAAATCCCATGTATATAATAGCCTTGGAGGAAGTCCAAAAGAGATTCAACAGGATGACAGAGTTTCCTATCAGGTGAGGCTGTACAGTTTGGGTCTGTATTCCTTTCAGTCTACAAGAATGAGGAGTGACCTTATTCAAACATACAAGACCCTAACGGTCTTGACAGAGTAGATGTTGAGATATTTCCACCTGTGGGAGAGTCACCAACACAAGGAGACAAGAGACTGAGCTAGAGAATAAGAACCTGGTCAGTTAAAACTGAGATGTGTGGATCAGCACTTGGAGCTGTGATGTTGTGGCCGTTCCAGAGACTTGGATGGTGCAGGGGCAGGAATGGCTACTTCAAATGCCACGCTTTACTGTTTCAGAAAGGACAAGGAGGGAAGCAAAAAAGATGGGGGCGTGGCACTGTTGATCAGAGATAGTGTCACGGCTGCAGAAGAGGAGGAAGTCATGGAGGGGTTGTCTATAGAGTCTCTCTGGATGGAGGTTAGGAATAGGAAGGGGTCAATAACTCCACTGGGTGTTTTTTTATAGACCACCCAATAGTAACAGGGACATCGAGGAGCACATAGGGAGACAGAATCTGGAAAGATGTAATAATAACAACGTTGTTGTGGTGGGAGATTTTAATTTCCCAAATATTGATTGGCATCTCCTTAGAGTGAGGGGTTTCAATGGGGTGGAGTTTGTTAGGTGTGTTCAGGAAGGCTTCCTGACACAATATGTAGATAAGCCTACAAGAGGAGAGGCTGTACTTGATCTGGTATTGGGAAATGAATCTGGTCAGGTGTCGGGTCACTCAGTGGGAGAGCATTTTGGAGATAGTGATCACAATTCTTTCTCCTTTACCATAGCATTGGAGAGGGATAGGAACAGACAAGTTTGGAAAACATTTCATTGGAGTAAGGGGAAATATGAGGCTATCAGGCAGCAACTTGGAAGCATAAATTGGAAACAGATATTCTCAGGGAAACGTATGGAAGAAATATGGTAAATGTTCAGGGGATATTTGCATGAGGTTCTGCATAGATATGTTCCAATGAGACAGGGAAAGGATGGTAGGGTACAGGAACCATGGTGTACAAAGGCTGTTGTAAATCTAGTCAAGAAGAAGAGCTTATGAAAGGTTCAAAAAACTAGGTAATGATAGAAATCTAGAAGATTATAAGGCTAGCAGGAAGGAGCTTAAGAACGAAATTAGGAGAGCCAGAAAGGGCCATGAGAAGGCCTTAGTGGACAGGATTAAGGAAAACCCCAAGGCATCCTACAAGTGTGTGAAGAGCAAAAGGATAAGAAGTGAGAGAATAGGACCAATCAAGTGTGACAGTGGAAAAGTGTGTATGGAACCAGAGGAGATGGCAGAGGTACTAAATGAATACTTTGCTTCAGTATTCACTACGGAAAAGGATCTTGGTGATTGTAGGGATGACTTGCAGTGGACTGAAAAGCTTGAGCATGCAGATTTTAAGGAAGAGGATGTGCTGGAGCTTTTGGAAAGCATCAAATTGAATAAGTTACCAGGACCAGACAGGACGTACCCCAGGCTACTGTGGGAAGCGAGGGAAGAGATTTCAGAGCCTTTGGTGATGATCTTTGCATCATCAATGGGGATGGGAGAGGTTCTGGAGGGTTGCGGATGTTGTTCCCTTATTCAAGAAAGGGAGTAGGGATAGCCCAGGAAATTTTAGACCAATGAGTCTTACTTTAGAGGTTGGTAGGTTGATGGAGAAGATCCTGAGAGGCAGGATTTATGAACATTTGGAGAGGCATTATATGATTAGGAGTAGTCAGCATGGCTTTGTCAAAGGCAGGTTGTGCCTTATGAGCCTGATTGCATTTTTGAGGATGTGACTAAGCACATTGATGAAGGTAGAGCCGTAGATGTAGTGTATATGGATTTTAGCAAGGCATTTGATAAGGTACCCCATGCAAGGCTTATTGAGAAAGTAAGGAGGCATACCATCCAAGGGGACATTGCTTTGTGGATCCAGAACTAGCTTGCCCACAGAAAGCAAAGAGTGGTTGTAGACGGTTCATATTTTGCACGGAGGCCAGTGACCAGTGGAGTGCCTCAGGGATCTGTTCTGGGACCCCTACTCTTTGTGATTTTTTATAAATGACCTGGATGAGGAAGTGGAGGGATGGGTTAATAAATTTGCTGATGAAACAAAAGTTAGGGGTGTTGTGGATAGTGTGGAGGGCTGTCAGAGGTTACAGCGGGACATTGATAGGATGCAAAACTGGGCTGAGAAGTGGCAGATGGAGTTCAACCCAGATAAGTGTGAGGTGGTTCATTTTGGTAGGTCAAATATGATGGCAGAATATAGCATTAATGGCAAGACTCTTGGCAGTGTGGAGGATCAGAGGAATCTTGGGATCCGAGTCCATAGGACACTCAAAGCTGCTACGCAGGTTGACTCTGCGGTTAAGAAGGCATATGTGCATTGGCATTCATCAGTCGTGGGATTGAGCTTAAGAGCTGAGAGGTAATGTTGCAGCTATATAGGACCCTGGTCAGACCACACTTGGGGTACCGTGCCCAATTCTGGTCGCCTTGCAAGAGGAAGGACATGGAAACCAAAGGGTGCAGAGGAGATTTACAAGGATGTTGCCTGGATTGGGGAGCATGCCTTATGAGAATAGGTTGAGTGAACTCGGCCTTTTCTCCTTGGAGCGATGGAGAATGAGAGGTGACCTAATAGAGGTGAACAAGATAATGAAAGACACTGATCGTGTGGATAGTCAGAGGCTTTTTCCCAGGGCTGAAATGGCTAGCATGAGAGGGTGCTGGGGAGTAGGTACAGAGATGTCAGGGGCAAGTTATTTTACACAGAGAGTGATAAATGTATGGAAAGGGCTGTCCGCGGCGGTGGTGGAGGTAGAAATGATAGGGTCTTTTAAGAGATTCCTGGACAGGTACATACAGCTTAGAAAAATAGAGGGCAATGGGTAAAACCTATGTAGTTCTAAAGTAGCGACATGTTTGACACAGCTTTGTGGGCCAATCAGCCTGTATTGTGCTGTAGGTTTTCTATGTTTCTGTGCGAAATAATTTCTTCATTCAGAGGGAGGTGAATCTCTGGAATTCTCTGCCCCAGAGAATGTGGGATATATTTAAGCTGAAGAAAGATAAATCTTTGAAACATTGAGGAATTGGTGTTATTATGGACCTGGCACAGAAGAGTTTTAACCAACATAGAACATAAAGATCTGAAGCAACAAGTAATCTGATGGAAGAACTCAGCATTTCAAGCAGTTTCTGTGGATATTTCAGGCTGAGACACTTTACCTGGAGACTTGGTTCGCATGACGGGTCTCCACCCAAAACATTGACTGTTAACCCTGGACTCTGCCAGGGGGTAGAGGCCAAGATGCTGGGACGTGCTTGCCACCACAAGCCCCTTCACCTCCTCACCTGTTAACCAGTTCCTACTAGGTCCCATTCATTCCACTCTGCTCCAGTCTCCATTACCCCACCTACATGTTCAGATCTCTGTTACCCTACTCCCTCCCAAACACTGGTCTCCATTAACCACATACCCCCCTCTGGTCTCTGTAAATCACCCCCAACCTCCAGTCACCATTACCCAGCTCCCCTTCACTCTAAGGGCCCAGTCCCCATAAACCCATACACTCCCAAGCTTCCTCCCCACCCTCCAGTCTCCATTACAACTCCCTACTGTCAGGTCCCCGTTAACCCACCCACACCCTCATTCCCCACTATCCTCACCATCCGGTCTCCATTACCCTGTTTCACCCCCCCCCCGGTCTCAATTACCCCACTCCCCCCATCCTCCGGTCTCCGTTACCCCACTCCCCCACCCTCCGGTCCCCATTATCCCGCTCCCCCCAACTCTCCGGTCTCATTTACTCCGACCCACCCCACACTCTCCTGTCTCCGTTGCCCCGCTCTCCCCCCACCCTCTGGTATTTACCCCGTTCCCCCCGCCCTCCGGTCTCCGTTACCCCGCTCGTCCAACCCTCCGGTCTCATTTACCCCGTTCCCCCCGCCCCACGCTCACCGTCAAGCGGTTCCAGCGGGGTGCCCAAATACACAAAATCTTCCTCGTCTTCCTCGGCCGCCGCCATCTTCCACTTCCGGGTCAGGGGGCGGCTCCGGGCACGACGAGAGGAAGGAGGCCTCTCGGCCCCTCACCGTGATCCTGAATGATTCAACAACCGATCCTTCCCCCCGCAGCGTTACCGTTAGACACCCCAGCACCGATTCCCACCACGAAACCCGCACTTAATCCCTGATTCTCACCTCAAGCACCCCTCACCACCGACTTTCACCCTCAAACTCGCCATCATCCCTATTCTCATCCCAAACCCGCCCTTACTGCTTCTCACCCCCAAACCAACCCTCACCACCAATTCCCACCATCACCCCGATTCTCACCCCCAAACCTCCCCCTCACTGATTCTTATCCCGAACCCCCCCCCCCCATCCCTGGTTCTCACCCCAAACACTCCCTCACCCTGATCCCCACCTCCAAAACACCTTCATCGAATCTCACCCCAAACCCCCCACTGCAATTCTCACCCTCAAAACCCCCACCCCCAATTTGCACCCTCAAACCCGCCCTCACCCTGATTCTCATCCTAAACCCACCCTCACTGATTCTCACCCCCAAACCCACCCTCACTTCCAATTGTCACCCATAACACTGCCCTCACCCCCCCAATTCTCACACCCTAACTCTGCCACCCCCCAAACTCAGTCACATTCCCGATTCTCACCCCCAAACCTGGTCACATCTCCTATTCTCACACCCAAAGCCAGTCACACCCCCAATTCTCATTCCCAAACCTGCCTTCACCCCAATTCTCAGCCCCAAACCTGCCCTCGCACACGTCTTGCCCCCAAACCTACCCTCACTCCAAACTTTTCCTCACCGTCAAACCCGCCCTCACCACCAATACTCTCCCCAAACCCACTCTCACCTCTAAACCTGCCATCACCTCCCAATTTTCACCCCAAACCTGCCCTCACACCCAACCCCCACTCTGATTCTCACCCCAAATCTGCCCATACCCCGATTCTCAACCCCAAACCCAGACACAACTCCAATCCTCACTCCCAAAACTGACCTCACAGCTGATTTTCACCCTCAAACCTGCCCTCATCACCGATTCTCACTCCAAACCCCCCACTACTCCAGATTCTCAGTCCCAGACCCACCTCACCCAATTCTCACCCCAAACCTGCCTTCAGCCTGATTCTCATCCCAAACCCACCCTCACTGATTCTCAACTGCAAACCCGCCCTCACCCTCGATTCTTGTCCCTGAACCTACCCTCATCCTCAAAACCACCGCATCCCTAACTCTCACGTCCAAACCCGCCCTCAACCCCAAATACCCCTCACACTGAAACCCACCCTCACCCCTTGATTCTCAGCCCCAAATCTGCCCTCAGCCCTGATTCTCTGGATTCCAACTAGGGAGAACCTACTCAACCTGGTCTTGGGAAATTAACTGAACCACGTGACAAACCTGCTTGTGAGTGAATATTTTGAGAATAATGACTACAATTCATTATGTTTTCAGATAGTTACGAATGAGGATTAAACCGGACCTTGTGGGAAGGCACTAAATTAGGGGAGGGCTGATTACCACAGCATAAGATGGAAGCTAAGGAATACTTACTGGGAGGAGTTTCTACAGACATTTTGTATTCTGGCTGGGAAGCCTCCAACATGATGGCATTTCTCTAACCTGCTAATTTCTCCTCCTTCCCCCTCCTCTTTTACCATTCCCATTGTGATTAGAGCTAGAGGTTAAGGGTGAAAACAGAAATGTATAAGGGGAACAGTAGGGAACTCTTCACTCAGAGGATAGTGTGAGTGTGGAATGAAATGCTGAATGCAGGTTTGATTTCAACATTAAGAAAAAAGTACATGGATGGGAGGTGTGGAGTGCTATGGTCCAGATGCAAGTCAATGGGACTAGGTAGATTAATGGTTTGGCATGGAGTAGATGGGCCAAATGGCCTGTTTCTGTAGTACTCTATGGTTCCACTTCTCTTCTCCTCACCTGCCCATCATCTCCTCCTTCCCTTTCTCCCATGGTTCACTCTCTTCTCCTATCAGATTCCTCCTCCTTCCACCCTTTACCTCTTCACACCATCACCTCTCAGCTTCTTACTTCACCTCCTCCATCCATCTATCTTCTCCTGCACCTATCACCTGCTTGTACACTCCCCTCCCCCCCCCCCCCCACACTTTCTTATTCTGGCTTCTGCCCCCTTCTTTTCCAAACCTGATGAAGGATTTTGGCCTGAAATGTCGACCATTAATTTATTTTCATAGATGCTGCTAAATTCCACTAGCATTTTGAGTTTGTTCCCCCAACCAGGCACTAGGAATGTGATGAACTGAGATGGACCATTTATGTTCTCACTTGAGATCTGCCAAACAGGTTCCTTCAGTGCCAGACCTACTGGGACGGGTAGGGAGACATGTACAGACAGACCCAGTAGCAGAGAAGTAAGTCACATACTGCAGAGACTCATGGCCAGAGCCACTGGTATTCCAACAAAGTGGGCAGAAAACTGGGGTTATCCCAAATGAGTCATCTTCTTAGATCGACATCACACCAGATCCTAAATCACTCCCCAGTGAGGCTGGTCTGGTTTGTTTTGTTTTGCCTTATTATTGTCATATGAACCAACATGTAAACTCTGCCATGAACCATTGCAAGCATGGCTACATAAGGATAAGGATTGGGTATGGAGCTAGCAATCCCATCCCATAAAAAATCCAGAGCTATAGAAAAGGCAACAGAAGCTAAAAAGACTTCATCCCTGGGAGAGGAAAGATCTTCACCCACAAGACCTATGAAGTCATGGTGAAAAGCGCAAGCTCGTGGAAGTCACAGGGCTGATTAACGTTGTATGATGCAGGTGTAAGACTGGTCCAGGACTGAGGGCTCTGGGGAGCTGCCGTCAGTGGCCTTTGCTCCAGTACAGGTGATGGGCTTAAGAAGAAGTACCAACATGCAGTGGAAAGCTAGTGTTGCATCTGGTCCTCTACAACTTTACGCCTAGCAAAGGCATTACCTATACTGCTGACAGAGTGGAAATGGACATGTTTCCTATAGTGAGTGAGTCTAGGACCATACAGCACAGTCTCAGAATGCAAGGACATAATTTTAGAACAGAGATGAGGAAGAATTTCTTCAGCTGGTGAGTGGTGAATCTGTGGAATTCATTGCCACCGACAGCTGTGGAGGCCAAGTCATTGAGTATATATAAAGCAGAGCTTGATAGGTTCTTGATTAGTCAGAGCAAAGGTTACAGGGAGAGGGCAGCAGAATAAGTTTCAGAGGGATGATAAATCATCCGTGATGAAATGGCAGAGCAGATCAATGGACTGAATGGCTTAATTCTGCTCCTATGTTTTATGATTCCTATACACAGGCTCATCTTTGTGTTCCAGTCAGACTATTAGAGAGTCAGAGCATTACAGCCCTTTGGCCCAACTAGTCTGTGTCAGCCTGGGTTTTTTTCTCCTCAGGCAGTGAGAGGCATTCCACCAGAGGATTTACCGGATGGAAAAGCCCTCCCCACCACTGAGCACATCTACAGTACATGGTGCGCTGTTGCAAAAAAGCAGCTTCCATCATGGAGGACCCCCACCACCCATGCTCTCTTCATGCTCTCTTCTTGCTGCTGCCATCAGGAAGGAGGTACAGGAGTCTCAGGACTCACACCACAGGTTCAGGAACTGTTATTACTCCTCAACCATCAAGTCAAGTCAAGTCACTTTTTATTGTCATTTCGACCATAACTGCTGGTACAGTACACAGTAAAAACGAGACACTGTTTTTCAGGACCATGGTGCTACATGAAACAGTACAAAAACTAGACTGAACTACGTGAAAACAACACAGAAAAAAAGAAACTACACTAGACTATAGACCTGCCGGGGACTACATAAAGTGCACAGAACAGTGCAGGCATTACAATAAATAATAGACAAGACAATAGGCACAGTAGAGGGCAGTAAGTTGGTGTCAGTCCAGTCTCTGGGCATTGAGGAGTCTGACAGCTTGGGGGAAGAAACTGTTACATAGTCTGGTTGTGAGAGCCCGAATGTTCCGGTGCCTTTTCCCAGATGGCAGGAGGGAGAAGAGTTTGTATGAGGGGTGCATGGGATCCTTCATAATGCTGTTTGCTTTGCAGATGCAGCGTGTAGTGTAAATGTCTGTAATGACGGGAAGAGAGACCCCGATGATCTTCTCAGTTGACCTCACTATCCACTGCAGGGTCTTGCGATCCAAGATGGTGCAATTTCCGAACCAGGCAGTGATGCAGCTGCTCAGGATGCTCCCAATACAACCCCTGTAGAATGTGATGAGGATGGGGGGTGGGACATGGACTTCCCTCAGCTTTCACAGAAAGTAGAGATGCTACTGGGCTTTCTTGGCTATGGAGCTAATGTTGAGGGACCAGGTGAGATTCTCCACCAGGTGAACACCAGAAATTTGGTGCTTTTAACGATCTCTACTGAGGAGCCATCGATGTTCAGCGGGGAGTGGTCGCTCCGTGCCCTCCTGAAGTCAACAACTAACTCTTTTGTTCACATTCAGAGACAGGTTGTTGGCTTTGCACCAGTCTGTTAGCTGCTGCACCTCCTCTCTGTAAGCTGACTCATCGTTCTTGCTGATGAGACCCACCAATGGTCGTGTCATTGGCGAACTTGATGATGTGGTTTGAGCTGTGTGTTGCAGCACAGTCATGGGTCAGCAGAGTGAACAGCAGTGGACTGAGCACACAGTCCTGGGGGGGGGGGGGGGGGGGGGCCCTGTGCTCAGTGTGATGGTGTTGGAGATGCTGCCTCCAATCCAGACTGACTGAGGTCTCCCAGTCAGGAAGTCTAGGATCCAGTTGCAGAGGGAGGTGTTCAGGCTCTTTAACCAACTCCACTCACCACAGCAATGAACTGTTCCCACAATCAATGGACTCACTTTCAAGTACTCTTCATTTCATGTTCTTGATATTTGTTGCTTATTATTAATTTTTTTCTTTTTGTATTTATTTGTATTTTATTATTATTTAGTACCCTAGGGTACTAAAGGAGGTGGCCCTGGAAATTGCGGATGCATTGGTAATCATTTTCCTATGTTCCTTAGATTCAGGATCAGTTCCTGAGGATTGGAGAATGGCTAATGTTATCCCACTTTTTAAGAAAGGAGGGAGGGAGAAAACAGAGAACTATCGACCTGTCAGCCTGACATCGGTGGTGGGAAAGATGCTAGAGTCCATTATTAAGGATGAAATAGTGGCATATCTAGATAGCAGTGATAGGATTGGGCCGAGCCAGCATGGATTTACCAAGGGTAAATCATGCTTGATTAATCTGTTGGAGTTTTTCGAGGATGTAACCAGGAAGTTAGACGGGGGAGATCCAGTGGATGTAGTGTACCTCGATTTTCAGAAGGCATTTGATAAGGTCCCACATAGAAGATTGGTGGGTAAAATCAAAGCTCAGGGCATCGGGGGGAAGGCATTGACATGGATAGAAAACTGGTTGGCAGATAGAAAGCAAAGGGTAGCGGTGAATGGGTGTTTCTCGGAATGGCAGGTGGTGACTAGTGGGGTGCCACAGGGCTCGGTATTGGGACCTCAGCTGTTTACCATTTACGTTAACGATTTGGATGAAGGCATAGAAAATAACATCAGCAAATTTGCTGATGATACTAAACTGGGTGGCAGTGTGACATGTGATGTGGATGTTAGGAGAATTCAGGGTGACTTGGATAGGCTGGGTGAGTGGGCAGATACTTGGCAGATGGCGTTTAATGTGAATAAGTGTGAGGTTATCCACTTTGGGAGTAAGAACAGGAAGGCAGATTATTATCTGAACGGTATAGAGTTGGGTAAGGGAGTAATACAAAGAGATCTCGGAGTCCTTGTTCATCAGTCACTGAAGGTGAATGAGCAAGTGCAGCAGGCAGTGAAGAAGGCTAATGGAATGTTGGCCTTTATTACAAAGGGAATTGAGTACAATAGCTAGGAAATCCTTTTGCATTTGTACAGAGCCCTGGTGAGACCACACCTGGAGTATTGTGTACAGTTTTGGTCTCCAGGGTTAAGGAAGGACATCCTGGCTGTAGAGGAAGTGCAGCGTAGATTCACGAGGTTAATTCCTGTGATGTCTGGACTGTCTTACGCAGAGAGGTTAGAGAGACTGGGCTTGTACACGCTGGAATTAAGGAGATTGAGAGGGGATCTGATTGAAACATATAAGATTATTAAGGGATTGGACAAGATAGAGGCAGGAAATATGTTCCAGATACTGGGAGAGCCCAGTACCAGAGGGCATGGTTTGAGAATAAGGGGTAGGTCATTTAGGACAGAGTTAAGGAAAAACTTCTTCTCCCAGAGAGTTGTGGGGGTCTGGAATGCACTGCCTCGGAAGGTAGTGGAGGCCAATTCTCTGGATGCTTTCAAGAAGGAGCTAGATAGGTATCTTATGGATAGGGGAATCAAGGGATATGAGGACAAGGCAGGAACCGGGTATTGATAGGAATTGATCAGCCATGATCTCAAAATGGCGGTGCAGGCTCGAAGGGCCGAATGGTCTACTTCTGCACCTATTGTCTATTGCCTATTGTCTTTTGTCTATATTGTATTTATTTGTACTTCTTCGGTATTCACTAAGGAGAAGGATATTGAATTGTGTAAGGTAAGGGAAACAAGTAGGGAAGTTATGGAAACTATGATGATTAAAGAGGAGGAAGTACTGGCGCTTTTAAGGAATGTAAAAGTGGATAATTTTCTGGGTCCTGACAGGATATCCCTAGGACCTTGAGGGAAGTTAGTGTAGAAATAGCATGGGCTCTGACAGAAATATTTCAAATGTCATTAGAAACAGGGATGGTGCCGGAGGATTGGCGTATTGCTCATGTGGTTCCATTGTTTAAAAAGGGTTCTAAGAGTAAACCTAGCAATTATAGGCCTGTCAGTTTGACGTCAGTGTGGGTAAATTAATGGAAAGTATTCTTAGAAATGGTATATATAATTATCTGGATAGACAGGGTCTGATTTAGAACAGTCAACATGGATTTGTGTGTGGAAGGTCATGTTTGACAAATCTTATTGAATTTTTTGAAGAGGTTACTAGGAAAGTTGATGAGGGTAAAGCAGTGGATGTTGTCTATATGGACTTCAGTAAGGCCTTTGACAAGGTTCCACACGGAAGGTTAGTTAGGAAGGTTCAATCGTTAGGTATTAATATTGAAGTAGTAAAATGGATTCAACAGTGGCTGAATGGGATATGCCAGAGAGTAGTGGTGGATAACTGTTTGTCAGGTTGGAGGCTGGTGACTAGTGGTGTGCCTCAGGGATCTGTACTGGGTCCAATGTTGTTTGTTATATACATTAATGATCTGGATGATGGGGTGATAAGTTGGATTAGTAAGTATGCAGATGATACTAAGGTAGGTGGCGTTGTGGATAATGAAGTAGGTTTTCAAAGTTTGCAGAGACATTTAGAGCGGTTAGAAGAGTGGGCTGAGCGATGGCAGATGGAGTTTAATGCTGATAAGTGTGAGGTGCTACATTTTGGTAGGAATAATCCTAATAGGACATGCATGGTAAATGGTAGGGCATTGAAGAATGCAGTAGAACAGAGTGATCTAGGAATAATGGTACATAGTTAGTTCCCTGAAGATGGAATCTCATGTGGATAGGGTGGTGAAGAAAGCTTTTGGTATGTTGGCCTTTATAAATCAGAGCATTGAGTATAGGAGTTGGGATGTAAAGTTAAAATTGTACAAAGCATTGGTAAGGCCGAATTTGGAGGATTGTGTACAGTTCTGGTCACTGAATTATAGGAAAGATGTCAACAAAATAGAGAGAGTACAGAGAAGATTTACTAGAACGTTATCTGGGTTTCAGCACCTAAGTTACAGGGAAAGATTGAACAAGTTAGGTCTTTATTCTTTGGAGTGTAGAAGGTTGAGGGGGGACTTGATAGAGGTATTTAAAATTATGAGGGGGATAGAGAGTTGATGTGGATAGGCTTTTTCCATTGAGAGTAGGGGAGATTCAAACAAGAGGACATGAGTTGAGACTTAGGGGGCAAAAGTACTTTAAGGGTAACATGAGGGGGAATTTCTTTACTCAGAGAGTGGTAGCTGTGTGGAATGAGCTTCCAGTAGAAGTGGTAGAGGCAGGTTCGGTATTGTCATTTAAAGCAAAATTGGATAGGTATATGGACAGGAAAGGAATGGAGGGTTATGGGCTGAGTGCGGGTCAGTACGACTAGGTGAGAGTAAGCATTCGGCATGGACTAGAAGGGCTGAGATGGCCTGTTTCCATGTTGTAATTGTTATATGGTTATATTTAAACAGCTTGTTGTTGTTTTTGTTTTTTTACACATTGGTTGTGGTCTTTCATTGATTCTATTACTGTGAATGCCACAAGAAAATGAATCTCATGATCATACACAGTGACATGTATGTACTTTGATAATAAATTTATTTTGAACTTTGACTGCCGATGCAGTAGTTCTCCTTCCTCGTGCACACCAGAAAGTTTTGAAACTGTTTTTTTGGATTCCCAGAATGGGTAACTTCTGTGGCCTGGAGTTATCCTTATTCCATGAACATGAAATGTGAGATTACAGGAGCTGCTCTGTGTTGTTCTTCAGTCCTGTACTCCTGTTTGTTGGTGCAGCACAATTGCTGAGGATAGATCAGGATCTCCTGGTTCTGCTGCTGGGCCAATGTAAAAGGCCTGTATTGTATTACATTCTGTCTCAAAGGTCAAAGGTTCATTTTATTATCAAAGTATGTATGCAGAATACAACTGTGAGATACAAAACTCAAAGAAAAAGAAACAAAACTCACAAACCCCAAACCCCACCCCGCACAAAAACTAACAGATCACCCAAGAAAGAATGGGCAAGAACACTGAATAATTCAATAGGTACATTTAATGTCAGAGAAATGTATACAATATACATTCTGAAATTATTTTTCTTCGCAGACATCCACGAAAACAGAGAAGTGCCCCAAAGACTGAATGACTGTTAAAATATTAGAACCTAATGTCCCCCCCCAGCTCCTCCCACACAAGCAACAGCAAGGCAATGATTCCCCCCACCAGCAGAATAGCATCAGCACCCTCCAGCGAGCACTCAAGCATGCAGCAAAGCATCAATAAAGACCCAGACTCGCAGTATACCAAAAATTACTTGTTCACCTGGTAATTCAACCTACTACAGGCTCCCCCTCTCCCTAATAAGGGAAAAAGAGGTGTCCCCGTTTCACGGTGAGAGGGGAGATATAACAGACAACTCGCTGATTTATGATGTTAAAAGTCTGTTGCTTCGCTTTTTCCAATCTCTGCACACAGGAGAGTCGGAACTAAAAAAGCAAGCGCAGCTCTCCAACCAGCCAGGGGCACTGGCCTAGAATCCATATGTCCCCAGAGCCCTGAAAGAGCACTCATCTTCTGGACAGCATTCTTGGATGGTTGTGAGGCCCTGAGAGCGGGTTCCATTCCCATAAAAACAGAAGAGAAACTAAACTGAAAGAGGCAAATATGAACTACAGTCCCTTCCATTAATCGCAGAATTTCAATAACATCTCCGAGAACATTGGGGCCCAGCGGCCTCTGAGGGAAGTGATCCTGGGCTTTGCCACGGACTGGTTGGACGCCCCCACATCGTGCTACTGGGACCTGAACTGCATCTGGAGACAGCACCAGCCCTTGGAGTATGGTGGTGGGGGGGGGGGGGGGGGGGTGGAAAACACATCACTGAGGTCAGGGGATTAGGACACCTCCTGGCTAGGTGCCCAGGGTGGGCACAAGCTTTTTGTCAGCTGTGATTAGAGTATGCACTCACAGGAGTCCAATATCCTAGCAGGCAGGTTTAATACAGCTGTTAGGGTTTAAACTACCGTAATTTGGCAGGGGATGGGAACCGGAGTGATAGGGCTCAGGAAGGGGGAACAGAAATAAATCAAAGGCAGCATGCAACAGAGATGATAGGAAGGACAGGCAGGAGATGAGGCATAATCACAGCCAGTGGGATGAGTTACAGGACAATAGAGGCATGGTGCAGTTAAAACAGAAAGTGACAAATACTGGACTGAAAATGTTATATTTGAATGCACCCAGCATAAGAAATAAAATGGACGATCTTGAAATTCAGCTACAGATTGGTCAGAGATGATGTTGTGGCCATCTCTGAAACTTGGTTAAAGGTTGGCTGCCATTGGGAGCTGAATGTCCAAGGATATACGGTGTATTGGAAAGATAGTAGGCAGAGGGGGGTGGTATGGCCCTGTGTAAAAGGATTAATATTAAATCATTAGAAATGGATGACATAGGATTGGAAGTTGGAGAGTTTCTATGGGTTGAGTTAAGAAATGGCAAGGGTAAAAGGACCCTAATGGCAGTTGTATACAGGCCTCCAAACAGCAGCCAGGATGTGGATTATAAATTATAGCAGGAGATAGAAAAGGCATGTCAGAAAGGTAATGTCATGATCATTGTTGGGGATTTTAACATGAAAGTGGATTGGGAAAACCAGGTCAGTACTGGACCTCAAGAGAGAATTTGTAGAATGTCTAAGGGATGGCTTTTTAGAACAGCATGTTGTTGAGCCCACTAGGGGATTGGCTGTGCTGGATTGGGTGTTGTGCAATAATCCGGAGGTGATAAGAGTGTTTATGGTTAAGGAACCCTGAGGGAACAGTGATCACAATACGATCGAGTTCACTTTGAAATTTGAGAAGGAGAAACTAAATTCCAATCTATTGGTATTTCAGTGGAATAAAAGAAATTTCAATGGCATGAGAGGGGAACTGGCCAAGGTTGACTGAAAAAAGACACTATCAGGAAGGACAGCAGAGCAGCAATGGCTGGAGTTTCTGTGCATTATGAGGGAAGTGCAAGACAGATATATTCTCAGTAAGAAGAAATTTTCAAAAGGAAGGACAGTACCGTGGCTCACAAGTGAAGTCAGAGCCAAAGTAAAAGCAAAAGAGAGGGCATACAAGGAAGCCAAAGCCAGTGGGAAGGTAGAGGATTGGGAGGCTTTTAAACTTCCAGAAGGAAACTAAGAAGGTCATTAGGAAGGGAAAGCTGAATTATGAAAGGAAGCTGGTGACTAATATAAAAGATACTAAAAGCTTTTTTAAGTATATAAAGGGTACAAGAGAGTGAGGGTAGATATAGGACGAATAGAAAATGACGCTGGAGATTTTGTAATTTGAGAACTACTTCTGTGCAACATATTTATCCTGAGCCTTGTGAACTATTCCTAGAAACTTCAACCACTTCTGCTCTGCCATTATCCTTGCCAGCATCCCCCTCCAATCCACTTGGGCAAGCTCCTCTCTCATGCTTCTGTAATTCATTTGACTTATCTTTCTCAAACTGCAGTATGAAGGCAACAATTATACCTGTGCCTAAGAAGAATAACATGAGCTGCCTTAATGACTATTGCCCGGTAGCACTCACATTGACAGTGATGAAATGCTTTGAGAGGTTGCTCGTGATTAGACTGAACTTCTGCCTCAGCAAGGACCTGGACCTGTTGCAATTGGCTTATCACCACAATAGGTCAATGGCACATGCAATCTCAATGGCACATGCAATCTCAATGGCTCTCTATGTGGCTTTAGATTACCTTAGCAACACAAACGCCTGTGTCAGGATGCTGTTCATCGACTATAGCTCAGCATTTAATACCATCATTCCCACAATCCTGATTGAGAAGTTGCAGAACCTGGGCATCTGTACCTCCCTCTGCAATTCGATCCTCGACTTCCTAACTGGAAGACCACAGTCTGTGCGGTTTGGTGATAACAACTCCTCCTCACTAACGATCAACATTGGTGCATTTCAGGGGTGTGTGCTTAGCCCACTGCTCTACTATCTATTTACCCATGACTGCGTGGTTAGGCATAGCTCAAATACCATCTATAAATTTGCTGACGATACAACCGTTGTTGGTAGAATCTCAGGATGTGATGAAAGCGCTTACAGGAGTGAGATATGTCAACTAGAGTGGTGCCGCAGCAACAACCTGGCACTCAACGTCAGTAAGATGAAAGAGCAGATTGTGGATTTCCAGAAGGGTAAGACGAAGGAACACATACCAATCCTCATAGAGGGATCAGAAGTGAAGAGTGAGCATTTTCAAGTTCCTGGGTGTCAAGATCTCTGAGGATCTAACCTGGTCCAAACATATTGATGCAGTTATAATGAAGGCAAGACAGTGGCTATAGTTTATTAGGAGTTTGAAGAGATTTGGTATGTTAGCAAATAAACTCAAAAACATCTATAGATGTAGTGTGGAGAGCATTCTGACAGGCTGCATCACCGTCTGGTATCGGGGGGGGGGGGGGGGGGCTACTTCACAGGACCGAAAGAAGCAACAGAGGATTGTAAATTTTGTCAGTTCCATCTTGGGTACTACCCTACAAAGTACCCAGGACACTTCAAGGAGCAGTGTCTCAAAAAGGCAGTGTCCATTATTAAGGACCTCCAGCACCCAGGGCATGCCCTTTTTTCATTGTTACCATCAGGTAGGAGGTACAGAAGCCTGAAGGCACACACTCAGTGATTCAGGAACAGCTTCTTCCCCTCTGCCATCCAATTCCTAAATGGACATTGAACCCTTCGACACTTCCTCACTATTTAAAAAAATATATAGTATTTCTGTTTTTTGCATGATTTTTAATCTATTCAATATACATATACTGTATAAAGCATACTTAATAAGATTTACTTATTTATTTATTACTATTATTTTATTTTTTTCTTCTATATTATGTATTGCATTGAACCACTGCTACTAAGTTAACAAATTTCACATCACATGCCGGTGATAATAAACCCGATTCTGATTCCTAAGGATTCCTTGCAGTTCAGCTCCCTAATAAAATCTGATTACACAACACTCAATCTAAGATAGCCTTTCCTGAGTAGGCTCAAGCAAAAGCTGCCCTAAAAAGCCATCTCATAGGCATTGAACAAATTCCCTCTCTCGCGATCTGACACCAACCTGATTTTTCCAATCCCTTCACAGTTTGAAGTCCCCTATTACAATTGTGACATTACCCTTATTACATGCCTTTTCCAGCTCCCTTTGCAATCTCAACCCCACATCTTGGCTGCTATTTGGAGGCCTGTATATGATTCCCATAATGTTTTTTTTCCACCGTTGCAATTTCTTAACTCCACCCACAAAGATGCGGCATTCTCTGATCCGATGTCACCTCTTTCTTTTTTTTTTGTAATTTATTTTTTATTGAAGATCATCATCAAACAAACATTTCCATAAGATGTATTTCAGATATTTTACATATCATATTGTCATATATGCCACAAATCTCCACATAATATTTATAGAAAAGAGAGGAAAGAAAGAATAAGCGAAAGGAGAAAACTATGTACAAGTAGGGAGTGATCTTTTTTTTTACAACAGATTCATTGATTTGTGAGGATAAGGTCAGGCCTATGAGGCATTATGTAGTTAAACCATTTTTCCCAGTATGAATCAAATTGTTCCAACTTATGATTAACAGATGCTGTTATCTTCTCCATTTTGTAAATGTCCATTGTAACTTCCATCCATGCATTTAAAGTCCTGTGATAACCATTTCCTAGTAAGAGCCTTTTTACCAGCCACCAGCATTATATTCATTAAATATTTATCTCTTTTCAACCATTCTTGAGGTATACACCCAAAATATATGGTCTTACTTTCTAAGGGTATTTCACATTATGGATGTCTTGTAGGGCATTGTGTATCCCACTCCAATAGTCTTTGATAACGGGGCATTCCCAGAAAATATGATAATGGTTTGCATTTTGATTTCCATAATTTCTCCAGCAAACAGGGAGGTTACTATCATAATGGGATTTCTGAGAGGGTATTATAAAAATCTTATCAAGTTTTTCCATCTGAACTCCCTCCATTTCTGTGAACTGGTACACTTCCATTGACACCTCCATATTATTGTCCATTCTTCCTCAGATATAATTATCTCTCTTTCCTTCTCCCATTTTGTTTTAATGTATGAAGTTGAATGTGTTTTAAGATTTGACAAACTCTTATACACACTTGAAATGATTCTACCACAGTTATCTGAATTATATGCTTTTCTAAATAGCTCTATCAAACATGTTCTTGCCTTGGTTACATTTTTAACCATCCTATTAACATATTGTTGCATCTGTAAATACTGATAAAACTCTTGTTTTTCTGAGAAGTGTTTCTCTTTAAGCATTTCAAAACTGAACAGTGTTCCTTCTGACATTGTATTGCAAAGAACTGTTATTCCTTTAGCTGTCCAGTCCTTAAATCTAGCATCCAGTTTATTCTGTGTAAAATCCAAGTCATATGCACACCATTTAAGAGTTGCAATATCTCCCTCTAATTTATATTCTTTTATAATAGTTTTCCATATTTTAAGAGTCCATTTCACTCATGGGATATCAATAGTATTTATGTACCTTTGCAGGTTGTTATCCTCCAAAATTGCCTGTACGGGGATGGGAAGTATCCCCTCCTCAATGTTTTTCCATTAAGCGTCATATGATGGGTTGCACGAACATATCACAGCTCTCAACTGTGCTGCAAAATAATAATCTCCAAGAGAAGGTAGGCCCCATCCCTCCTTTTCCTTGGCTAATTGCAAAGTTTTGAGACAAACTCTAGGCCTTTTACCTTGCCAAATATATCTTGATAATATTTTGTTCCATTCATTGAATTGATTTTAATTAATCTCTATTGATAATGTCTGAAAGAAATATAATAGTCTAGGCAGTATATTCAATTTAATAGATTCAATCCTTGAACTGAGACTAAAAAAAGTAATTAGATTCCTTAATTTTTTATATATAGGCTGATAATTGCAATCTGATAATTTTGCCAAACCTTTTGGCATAATGATGCCCAAATATTTGAAAGACTCTGTTTGCCATGCCCAGGGATACCTACTTACAATTTTGTGGTGAACTACATATACCTGTCTGGACACGCCCCCCCCCCCCCCCCCCCGCTGACTGCTCCTGTGGCTCCTCCCACTGACCGTGGCTCCTCCCACGGACCCCGGTAAAAGGCGATTGGAGACACCGCCCCGGTCTCAGTCTCCAGGATGCAGTGTGGTGGTCAATTGCTGCTTATTCTTTCTTCCAGCCAATAAAAGCCTATATCTTGCCTCACGTCGCAGAGAGTTATTGATGGTGCATCAAATTTCTCTTGGAGGACTAATAGTTATATGGAAGTAACAGCGGCTTGTCCTTGGATCCCTAATTCTATGAATTGTATTTTCTGCTATCTTTTCCCCCCATTGTCCACACCAGTATTTTCATAGACTTAGATCCACTTTCATAATATCTCTGTTTCAGAAACATTAAATTTTTCCTGATTTCTTGCGTAGCCAAACTATTAATTTAAATTTCCTCTAATGTATCCTGTGCCAAATTCAATTTGTGTTTTTTTCCCAGTTCCTTCAGCCTATTTTGTAACTCCTCAAATGTTTTATTCCTTATATGAAGATATCGCTATAATTTTCCTTCTTAAAACAGCCTTCAGAGTATCCCATAGAATGGGAGGTGAAACCTCTCCATTATCATTGAATTCTAAGTAAAGACCAATTTCTTTTTTAATTTGTTCCTTAAAGTAGGGATCATTGAGTAGACTTGAAATTAGTTTCCAAATAGTATTCTTGGTTGTAGGTCAAAAATCAACAAATAAATATATAGGTGCATGGTCACTTACATCTTTTGTCCCAATTCCACAGGTGTTTATTTTGTCTTTGTCTTTTCCAAATGTTATGAAATAGTCTATTCTTGTATATACAGAATGGGGGGCAGAATAATGAATGTAATCCCTTCTGTTGGAGAAAAGGTCCCTCCATATATCAATTAGACCAACATCCTCAAAAAGTGTATTGACTTTCTCATGTAAGGATTTTGTTTGATAAGTTTTTCTATTGGAAGAGTCTGACTTGGTTGTAATTGTAAATTAAGTCTCTCCCACATATCAAGAGACTTTCTATTTCCATTACCATTATATTAGTAATTTTCTGAAAGAAACGAATATCACTTCCCGGGGGTGCATATATATTCAATAGAGTAACTGAATTTCTGTCTATATTCCCCCTTTCCAGAATATATCTGCCCCGTTATCTCCCATTTCGAATACTTTTTCAAAATTTAGATTGCTTGAGATAAGAATAGCAATTCCTCTCCTATGTCCTGATTTATGAGGAGAAAAACAAATTAGTGAAGCCCATTCTCTTTAGTTTTCCATGCTCATTATCACTTAAGTGAGTTTCCTGTAAATATACTACATGGGCTTGTTCTTTTTTCATTCTGGATAGAATTTTACTGCATTTGATTTGATTTAACAGCCCATTGACATTAAAAGAAATGATCTTTACTTTGTCCTTAGCCATGTATATTTATCTGTCAATATATCATTGAAATTAGCAGAATAAAACTTAATCGATCTATTCCCTGAACAAATAGGAACCAAGAAACACAAATAATAAAAAGGCAACGAAGGTGTAATTCCAAGGATGAGGTCTCTGGTAGGTGACCTGGGGTGAGCTAGAGGAAACGTCTAGCTGTGGGGGATAACCCCTCCTACCTGTGAGTTCAGGGCCCCCATTGCTGTACCCATAAAAGTAAGTGAACAAATCTATGTAAATTACACAGAAAAGATTTCCCTGTGTATTCTTCCCATATATATATATATATATATATATATATATATATATAGGTGGGGAAAAAGGAGTGAATAAAAAAGAATAATTGAGTAATATAAAATCCATATTATAATAAGTATTTCTTCAGAAAGGTATAGCACCATCTATTTTTGCTTCCATTTAGCTTATCAACATTTTAAAATTTAACCATATAACCATATAACAATTATAGCATGGAAACAGGCCATCTCGGCCCTTCTAGTCCGTGCCAACGCTTACACTCACCTAGTCCCACTGGCCTACAGTCAGCCCATAACCCTCCATCCCTTTCCTGTCCATATACCTATCCAATTTTACTTTAAATGACAATACCGAACCTGCCTCTATTTAGCCAAATCTTATGGCTCTTCTGGAGGGGGTGAGGGCTGTCTTCGGAAAACTCACAGACTCTTCCTGATATACTTCTCTCGCCCTCCTCCCATCCCCTGCTTTCTCGATTCTCTCACTATTCCCCAAGCAGAGCGGGATTACTGCTCAGCCAGGCTTTCCCTCAGTTTGATCCCACTGACGGGCAACCCTCTGGCCTTCATGTCTGTAGTCACCTCTTCCACTGTCTGATATAGTTGGATCCCATCTTCATAAAACACTTACAGTTTAGCAGGGTATGGAGTCTGGAATCTAATCTTGCTTTAATATTCGCTTTACTTCAGAGTATTCTTTATGTTTCTGCAGGACCGCCGGGGGTAATCTTGATCAAAATATATTCATTTCCCATCCAAAAACAACCTCTTCTTTCCCCAGGCCCTTCATAGAATCTCTGCGTTGGTATTGTATCAAAGGAATCTAATTACTATTGAGTGTGGCTTATCTTCTCTGTCTTCAGTGGGCCACAGGGAGAGTGCATGATACGCCCTCTCAATTTCAAGCTCCATAGTTGAAGGAATTTCCAGTGCGTCCTGCAGCAACTTTCGTACAAACTCCATCATTGACAAACCCTCCACTCCTTCGAGAACATTGTATATCTTGATATTTTTCTGCCGTGATCTTTCCTCCTGGTCAAGCAGTTTACTTTCTTGTTGATTTAATATTTTTATTGTCTTATTTAGCATCCGTTCCACGTTTTGCATGCAATCTTCCACCTTCTCAATTAGTGTCTCTGCCACCGCTATTTTTTGATTGACGTTGGCGAGTTCTGACTTGATATCATTTAGTTGCTCTTTTATATCTTTTTGGAATCCCATATCTTTTCCAGAATTTTTATAATATTTGCCGCTTTGCCTGAATGAGGCCCATCGTCAGTCTTGCTACCACACGTTCAGGTAGGAGAGCTGCTCACTGCACCCCTCTCGTCCACAGGCTCCACAGTGATGCTTTTTTTAATCTCCATTCTTTTCCCCCCATTCTTGCCCCCCTTATCAATTCAGATATTTTCAAAAGATCTTATATTTGATGGATTAACGGGGCAAAATATGTATTTTTCCAGAGGAGCTATTGACTTAAGTTGCCATTCTGGACGATGACATCACCGGAACCTCATGTCATTTCTTTCTAAAGATGTACAGTAATTCCATCTCTTACCAACAGAGCCACATCACTGCCTATGCCTTCCTGCCTGCCCTTGCGATATAAAATATATCCTTGCGATGTTAAGCTCTCAACTATGACCTTCTTTCAGCCATGACTCAGTGATGCCCACAACGTCATACAGGCCAATCTCTACTTGCGCCACGAGTTTGTCCACCTTATTCTGAATGCTACACACATTTAAATACAGCCTCTTTAGTCCTGCATTCTTCGCCTTTTTGAATTTTGCCGCTGTGGTACAATTTAACTCTGCTCTGTCTGCATTTGTATCCATTCATCAGCTTGTCCTCCCCTTACATTCATATTACTCATCATAAGTTCCAGCAAACTTGCCTGCAAGGACATATGTCCCCCTCAGATTCAAATGCAACCCATCCCTTTAGCACAGGTCCCACCTGCCCCACAAGGGGTCCCAATTATCCAGAAATCTGAATTCCTGCCCTCGCTCCAATTCTTCAGCCACACATTTATTCTGTTCCGATTCTCACTATTGCCTGACACAGGTAGCAGTCCCCAGATTACTACCCTTGAGGTCCTGCTTCTCAGCTTCCTTCCTAAATCCTTCCTTAGAGCAAGGGGTTTAGATGGGATGGAGTTTGTTAGGGAAGATTGAGGGGGGATCTTATTGAAATGTATAAAATTCTAAAGGGATTGGACAGGCTGGATGCAGGAAGATTGTTTCCGATGTTGGGAAAGTCCAGAACGAGGGGTCACAGTTTAAGGATAAAGGGGAAGCCTTTTAGGACCGAGATGAGGAAAAACTTCTTCACACAGAGAGTGGTGAATCTGTGGAATCCTCTGCCACAGGAAACAGTTGAGGCCAGTTCATTGGCTATATTTAAGAGGAAGTTAGATATGGCCCTTGTGGCTAAAGGGATCAGGTGGTATGGAGAGAAAGCAGGTACAGGGTTCTGAGTTGGATGATCAGCCATGATCATACTGAATGGCGGTGCAGGCTCGAAGGGCCGAATGGCCTACTCCTGCACCTATTTTCTATGTTAGGTGTGTTCAGGAAGGTTCCCTGATGCAATATGTAGATAAGCCAACTAGAGGAAAAGCTTTACTTGTCCTGGTATTGGGAAATGAACCTGGTCAGGGGTCAGGTCTCTCGTGGGAGAGCATTTTGGAGATAGTGATCACAGCTCTATCTCCTTTACCACTGGAGAAGGATAGGAACAGACAATTTGGGAAAACATTTAATTGGGGTGGGGGGAAATATGATGCTATTTGGCAGGAACTTGGGAGCATAAGGTGGGAAAAGTTCTCAGCGAAATGCACAGCAGAAATGTGGCAAATGTTCAGGGAACAATTGCATGGCGTCTGCATAGGTATGTTCCATTGAGGCAGGGAAAGGATGGTAGAGTTAATGAACCATGGTGTACATGGTTGTGGATGTGGAAAATCTAGTTAAGAAGAAGAAAAAAGCTTACGAAAGTTTCAAGAAACTTTATTGTTAGAGTTCTAGAAAATTACAAGGTGCCAGGAAGGAGCTTAACAATGAATTTAGGAGAGCGAGAAGGGGCCATGAGAAGGCCTTGGTGAGCAGGATTAAGGAAAACTTCAAGGCATTCTACAAGTATGTGAAGAGCAAGGGGATGGGCCATGTGAGAATAGGACCAATCAGGTGCGATAGTGGAAACTTGTGCATGGACTTGGAGGAGGTAGTAGAGGTACTTATTGAATACTTTGTTTCAGTATTCATCAGGGAAAAAGACCTTGGTAACTGTGGTGATGACTTACAGCTGACTAAAATACATGAGCATATAGACATTAAGAAAGAGGATGTGCTGGAGCTTTTGAAAAGCTTAAGTCACTGAGTCAGGCCAAGATATACCCCAGGCTACAATGGGAAGTGAGGAAGGAGATTGCTGGACCTCTGATGATGATCTTTGCATATCAATAGGGGTGGGAGAAATACCAGAGGATTGGAAGGTTGCAAATGTTGTTCCCTTGTTCAAGAAAGGGAGTACAGATAACTCAAGAAATTATAGACCAGTGACTCTTACGTCAGTGGTGGGCAATTTGTTGGAGAAAATCTTGAGAGGCAGGATTTATGAGCATTTGGAGAGACATAATCTGATCAGGGTTGTGCCTTACGAGCCTGTTTGAATTCTTTGAGCATGTAACAAAATACTTTGATGAAGGTAGAGCAGTGGATGTAGTGTATATGGATTTCAGTAAGGCATTTGATAAAGTTCCCCATGTAAGGTTCATTCAGAAAGTAAGGAACATGGGATCCAAGGAGACCTTGCTTTGTGGATCCAGAATTGGCTTGCCCACAGAAGGCGAAGTGTGGTTGTAGATTATTTGTATTCTGCATGGAGGTCGGTGACCAGTGGTGTTCCGCAGGGATCTGCTCCGGGACCCCTCCTCTTTGTGATTTTTATAAATGACCTAGATGAGAAACTAGAAGGGTGGGTTAGTAAGTTTGTTGATGACACAAAGTTTGGGGGTGTTGTGGATAGCCTAGAAGGCTGTCAGAGGTTACAGCGGGACATCAATAGAATACAAAACTGGGCTGAGAAGTGGCAGATAGAGTTCAACCCAGGCAAGTGTGAAGTGGTTCATTTTGGCAGGTCAAATTGGAAGACAGAATATAGTATTAATGGTAAGACTCTTGGCAGTGTGGAGAATCAGAGAGATCTTGGGGTCTGTGACCACAGGACACTCAAAGCTGCTGTACAGGTTGGCAGTGTTGTTAAGTGAGGTGTATGGTGTGTTCATCAACCATGGGATTGACTTCAAGAGCTGTAAGGTAATGCTACAGCTATACAAGATCTTGGTCAGACCCCACTTGGAGTACAGTGTTTAGTTCTGGTCACCTCACTACAGGAACAGTGTAGATACTATAGAGAGAGTACAGTGGAGATTTACAAGGATGTTGCCTGGATTGGGGAGCATGGCTTATGAGAATAAGTTGAGTGAACTTGGCCTTTTCTCCTTGGAGTGACGGAGGATGAGAGGTGACCTGATAGAGGTGTATAAGATGATGAGAGGCATTGATCGTGTGGATAGCCAGAGGCTTTTTCCCAGGGCTGAAATGGCTAACATGAGGCAGCACAGTTTTAAGCTGCTTGGAAGTAGGCACAGAGGGGATGCCGGGGTAAGTATTTCACACAGAGAGTGGTGGGTGCGTGGAATGGGCTGCTGGCAATAGTGGTGGAGGCAGATAAAATACGTCTTTTAATAGACTCTTTGATAGGTACATGGAGCTTAGAAAAATAGAGGGCTATGCAGTAGGTAGTTACAGGCAGTTTGTAGAGAAGTCAGTTACATGGTTGGCACAATATTGTGGACCAAAGGGCCTGTAATATGCTCTAGATTCCCATGTTCTACGCTCTTAACTTCGTGTATTCTGTTTTCAGGACTTCCTCCCTTTTTCTGCCTATGTTGCTGGTACCAATACATACCACAACTTCTGGCTGCTCACCCTCCCTTTTCAGGATATTGTGGACGAGTTCAGAAATATCTCTGACCCTGGCACTGGGTGGCAAATTACCATCTGTGTATCCTTTTCATATCAACAGAATCGCCTATCTGTCACCCTGACTATGGAGTTCCCTATTACTGCTGCCATGCTCTTCAGTTCCCAACCCTTCTGAGTCACAGGGCCAGACTCAGTGCCAGAGGCACAACTGCTATTTCTTCCCCCAGGTAGGTCCACTCTCCCCCCCAACAGTACTCAAAATGGAGGGGGACAGCCACAGGGGTGCTCTCCAATATCTGACATTCTCCCTTCCCTCTCCTGACAGTCACCCATTAATCTGACTCCTGTAGTTTCCCGTTTATCACCTCCTCACTTTCCCCAACAATCGAAGGTCATCAAGCTGCAGCTCCATTTCCCTAATTCAGTCTCTAAGGAGCTGCATCTTGATGCAGCTGTGGCCATCGGAGAGGCTGGGAGTCTCCTTGAAATCCCACATCTGACACCCAGAACAGACCACTGGCCCTACAGAGATAACCCCTATTCTCTCTAGAGTTAAATAAGAAGTAAACTTACCTCGCCTCTGCCTAATCTCACCAAAGTCTGTTGAGCCAAAGCCTCAGCACTCTGACGATAACCGCTCTGCAAGACGGTACCTCTCTTTAATGGAGACTGGGTTTTTCAAGCTCCGCTCTGATCTGTGCAGGAATTATTCCAGTGCATGCATACACATTTACACACTATATATATAAAACTAAATCAGTAGTGCAAAAAAGATCAGGAAAAGAAAAAGGAAAGTGAAGTAGTGCTCATAGATTCATTGTCCATCCAGCAATCTGAAGGTGGAGGGGAAGAAGCTGTTCCTGAAATGTTGAGTGAGGATTTTCAGACTCCTGAACCTCCTCCTTGCTGGTAGAAATGAGAAGGGAGTATGTCCTGGGTGACGGGAGTCCTTAATGAGGCATTGCATTTTGATGGTATCCTCAATGCTGGAGGGTGGTGTGGCGGGGGTGGGGGGACTAGTTTCCATGACGGAGCTGGCTGAGTTTACAGCCTTCTGCAGTATTTTCTGATTCTGTGCAGTACCCCTCCCACATACCAGATGTTGAAGCAACAAGTTAGAATGCTCTCCATTGTACACCTGTAGAAATTTGCAAGCCTTTTGTGACATACCAAATCTCCTCAAACTCCTAATGAAATATAGCCTCTCAAAATATTTCATCTCTCCCCAGATTCTACCTCTCATCCACATGAGGGCCTGATTAAAAGCAGCCGGTTTAACTACCCACCCCACACACCATTTGGATGTGGGAGGGAATGGGAATCCGCAGTGGAAACCAACATGGTGACAGGAATATGCAAACTCCACACCTGAGGTCTGAGCCATGAGGCAGCGTGCCAGTCTCCAAGACTGACCCCAGGAGAGACCAATGTGTACGTGGACCCTCCACCTAACACGGACAGTTGAACACCTGCTCTGTGGTGCACCAGCTGAGCACCTCTCCATAAACTGGCTTCCTTGTTTTCCCTGGGAGTGTTAGTTGGGCATGCCAGCCGGCACATACCGCTGCTCTTTATCCCTTGTTACTGGAGCTTGGGGCTGAGCCAAGACTTTTCAGTAGTTGCTGTGGGAACGGCCGAGAAAATATAATCAACTGATGTGGTCAGAAGCAATGTTTACTTTTCAGGGTGAGCCACAGAGAGTGATTGCTGATAGGGGAGTGTTCAGTGAAACGGCCAACAGGTTTCATGATCATTTAACAGGTGACAAATAATGCCTGAAGACTGCCCTTTACAGTCACACCTCAGTGCCTGAGAGGTGCCCCCCCACACCACAGACACTGCAACACCCTTCACCCACAGTCTCCAACACCCTCTCTCCCACACCCTTCACCCACAGTTCTCACATCTTACACCCGACATTACCAGTCCGCATCCCCCGCTATCCCCAGACCCGACATAACCAGTCCAGACACCCGTCACCCAAGATTCCCACACCCGATGTCACCAGTCCACACACCCTTCACTGACTGTCCCCACCACCCAACATCCTTGACTCCACACCCGACATGTCCAGACACCTGTCACCCTTTGTCCCCAACACCTCCATCCCACGCCCAATTTCACCACTCCACACTCGTCACTCAAGGTTTCCACACAGCAGGCACCCCCGCAACCTCGTCTCACTAGCAGCCTGTACACCTGACACCTTCAGGCCCCACCCACAGCCTCTGTTCCGCTGGCCCGTAGGCGGTGTGAGGCAGCTGTGCGGTTTGTTGCTCAGGGTGGGAGCGGCACTGCGGTTAAACCTGTCACCCACAGTCCCCAGAAGCGGCAGGTCGGCACCGGAGTGACGGAGGAAGAGCGGGTGTCCGGGACACGGAACCGGCCAGGAGAGAGAAGCTCGGGAGCGGAGACTCGGTGGAGGAACGGCTAGGGGAGCCGCGATGACCGACTCCGTTCGGTTCGGAAACCCGCGGGAGAACGGCTATTTCCGCAAGGTTAGTGTGGCCGGGACGAGGTGGGGGTGGACAGTAGGCAGGAGAAGTGGGTGCCCTCACCGGGCCCTGGTGTTAGTCATTCTAACAGCACGGAAATAGGCCTTTCGGCCCAACAAAGCTATGCCCACCCAGTGTTCACTAATCTATTCCCGTTTGTCCCTGTTTGGCCAATATCCCTTTATTTCCTACCCATGTACCTCTCCCCGTGTCTTTTAAATAATATCATAAGGCATGGTAGCAGATTTAAGTCATTCAGCCCATCGAGTATGTTCTGCCATTCCATTATGGCTGATCCCGGATCCTACCCATACTCCTGCCTTCTCGCCGTATGCGTTGATGTCCTGACCGATCAGGAAACGATCAACTTCCGCCTTAAAAATACCCATGGACTTGGCGTCCACTGTAGTCTGTGGCAAAGCATTCCATATATTTACTACTATCTGACTAAAAAATTTCCTTCTTACCTCTCTTCTTAAGGGGTCGCACCTCCATTTTGAGGTGGTACCCTCTAGTTCTCGATACCCCCACCACAGTAAGCATCTCTCCATATCCACTCTGTTTATTCTTTTCAACATTCTGTAGGTTTCAATGAGATCTCTCCCCCCCCCCCCACATTCTTCTAAATTCCAACGAGTACAGCCTCAAAACACCCAAACACTCCTCATATGTTAACCCCTTTATTTCTGAAATCATCTTCATGAACTCTGGACTCTCTCCAGTGGCAACACATCCTTTCTGAGATATGGTACCTAAAACTGTCGACGGTACTCCAAGTGTGGCCTGACCAGTGTCTTATAAAGACTCAACATTATCTTCTTGTTTTTATATTCTATTGCCTTCTTTACCCCAGACCCAACCTGTAAATTAATCTGAGAGTCTTACAGGAGGACTTCAAAGTCCCTCTGCACCTCTGATGTTTGAACTTTCTGCACATTTAAATAATAGTTTGCACTATTGTTCCTTTTATCAAAATGCATTATCATACATTTCCCAACACTGTATTCCATCTGCCACTGTTTTTGCCCATTCTTCCAATTTGTCTAAGTCCTGCTGCAATCATATTGCTTCCTCAGCACTACCTACCACTCCACCTAACTTTGTATCACCCACAAACTTTGCCGCAAAGCTATCAATTCCATTATCTAGCAAACACGAGGAAATCTGCAGATGCTGGAAATTCAAGCAATGCACACAAAATGCTTGTGGAACGCTGCAGGCCAGGCAGTATCTATAGGGAGAAGCACCATTATCTAAATCACTGACAAACAATGTGAAAGGCAGCAGTCCCAATACTGGCCCCTGAGGAACACCACTAGTCACCATCAGCCAAACAGAAAAGGCCCCTTTTATCCTCAATCAATTTCCTGCCTGTCAGGCATTCCACTATCCTTGCCAATATCTTTCCTGTAATGCCATAGGATTTTATCTTGTTAAGCAGCCTCATGTATGGTACTTTACCAAACACCTCTGAAAATCTTGAAGAACTTTAACAGATTTGTCAGGTAAGACTTCCCTTTACAGAAACCATGCTGACTTTGACTTATTTTATCATTAGTCTCCAAGTACCCTGAAAACTCATCCTTAATAGACTCCAACACTTTCCCAACCACTGAGGTTGGGCTAACTGGTCTATAATTTCCTTTCTTTTGCCTTCCTCCCTTCTTAAAGAGTGGAGTGACATTTGCAATTTTCCAGTCCTCCTCCAGGACCATGCCAGAAACAAGTGATTCTTGAAAGATCATGACCAATGCATCTGTTATCTCTTCAGCAACCTCTCTCAAGACTCTGGGATGTAGTCCATCTGGTCCAGGTGACTTAAGCACCTTGTGACCTTTAGGTTTGCCTCGCACTTTTTCCTTTGTAATAGCAATGGCACTCACTCCTGCTCCCTGACACTCATAAACCTCTGGCATGCTGCTGCTGCCTTCCACAGTGAAGACTGATGCAAGTTACCCATTAAGTTTATCTGCCATTTTTTAAATCTCCCATTAGTAAATCACCGGCATCATTTTCCAGTGGTCCAACATTAACTCTCACTTCCCTTTTACTCCTTATATAACTGAAAAAATGTCTACTATCCCGCATTATATTATTGCCTAGTCTGCCCTCATATTTCACCTTTTCCCTTCTTAGGGCTTTTTTTTTAGCTGTTTTTTACATCAGTGCGAGATGTAACACTGGGCGTCATAGGAAGTTAGTCCTACCTGTGGCCATCAAACTTTACAACTCCTCCCTCGGAGTGTCAGACACCCTGAGCCAGTAGGCTGGTCCTGGACTTATTTCCACTTGGCATGATTAACTTATTATTATTTAATTATTTATGGTTTTATATTGCAATATTTCTTCACTATTCTTGGTGTGGCTGTAACAAAACTCAATTTCCCTTGGGATCAATAAAGTATGTCTGTCTGTCTGTTTTGTTGGATTTTAAAAGCTTCTCAATCATCCAACTTCCCACTCACTTTTGATCACTTATATGTGCTTTCCTTGGCTTTTACGCAGTCCTTAACTACCCTTGTCAGTCATGATTACCTACCCCTGCCATTTGAGAACTTCTTCCTCTGTGGGACGTATCTATCCTGCGCCTTGTGAACTATTCCAGAAACTTCAGCCATCTCTTCTCTGCCGTCATCCCCACCAGTATCCTCTGCTAATTTATCTTAGAATCTTTTTGCTATAAAGGTTGACTAGGTCGGTGAGAGAACACAACCCTGTCTGATTCCCCTCTTAATCTGGACAAAACCACTTGTCTCATTTTTCAACTCCCTTTGTTCCCAACACAAATTTCTTATGATCCTGCTATTTTTCCCCATCAATGTCCAAGTGCTGCAGGGTTTTGATAAGCTCCTCATGTCTCACCTTATCAAACGCTTTGGTGTAATCAATGAAGCATAGGAATGGGGTTTTCTTGACCTCTCTGGTGCGCACACATATCATTCTAAGGATGAAGATTACATTTCGTATTGTACTATCTTCAGTGAAGCCACACTGCTTTTGCACAATCTCTGGTCTCATGTTGTTTCTTCCTCTCATCATGATTTGTAGCACAATGTGACTCATCAAACTAATTGTGAAGTGTACCTCACATTTAATTGCTCTCAGTTTAATCAGCAATGCAATAAACACTGACCTGCCCATTTCCTCACCATCATATATTTCATTTAGCAAATCTGTTAACCTTTCAGCACTTCAATCATTGCTATAACTTACAAAAATATATCAATTTTTTTGTAACTTAGTATACAAAGAAAATTTACAAGGATGTTGCCAGGACTTGAGGACCTGAGTTATAGAGAAAGGTTGAAAAGATTAGGACTTTATTCCCTGGAGCTCTGGAGGATAAGGGAGATTTGATACATGTTTACCAAGTTATGAGGGGTATAGACAGGTTTTTTCTACTGAGGTTGTGTGAGTCTGGAATTAGAGGTCATATGTTAAGGTGGTACGTATATTTAAAGAGAACCTGTTAGTGTGGAAAAGCTATCAGTGGAAGTGGTGGATGTGGGCTTGATTTCATAAGAACATAAGAAATAGAAGCAGGAGTAGGCCATCTGTCCCATTGAGCCTGCTCTGCCATTCAATAAGATCATGGCTGATCTGACCCTGGACTCATCTCCACCTACCTGCCTTTTCCCCATAACCTTTAATTCCCCGACTATGCAAACATCTATCTAAACATGTCAGGGAGGGGGAGAGTTACCTGGATTCTCTGTTTCAGGAGGTAGTCACATCCATTAGATTAGCTGCCTCAAATTCGGTCTGTGATCAGGGACAAGAGGGTGTGACTGTGAGTGAGGTGGGTAGTGGGATCCAAGAGACAGAGCTGGAGGAGCCTCAGCCCCTGAGCTCGTCCAACAGGTGTGAGGTTCTTGCTCCCTGTGTGGATGAGAGTGGGACTGTAGGAAGGATGAACAACCTAACTGTGGCCCCATGGTTCAGGGAGCCATTCTAGAGGGGGGAGAGAAGAGAAATGTAGTGGTAATTGGGGATAGTGTAGTCAGGGGAATAGACAGAGTTCTCTGTCACGAGGACAGAGCATCTTCAAGACTGTGTTCCCTGCCTGATACCTGGGTTCAGGACATCTTATCTGACCTGCAGAGGAATTTGCAGAGGGAGGGGAAAGATCCAGTTGTCGTGGTCCATGTCGGAATCAACGACATAGGTAGAACAAGGAAAGAGGTTCTGCTGATGGAATTTGAGCAGCTTAGGACTAAATTAAAAAGCAGAACCCAAAAACATGGTAATCTCTGGCTTACTGCAGTGCTACTTGCAAATTGGCACAGGGTGAAGGAGATTAGAGAGCTAAATCCATGGCTCAAGGATTGATGTGGGAGAAGTGGGTTTGAATTTGTAGGAAACTGGCACAAGTATTGGGGAAGGAGGGAACTGTACTAATGGAACGGGCTTCACCTGAACCATAATGGGATCTGGATCCTAGCAAATCACATAACTAGGGCTTTAAACTAAATAGCAGGGGGGTGGATTCAACAGAGTGGAGAAGTACGGATAAAGTAAAAGAGAAAAGTGTGGATAAAGATAAAGTAAAAGAGTAAGTTAAAAATGAGAAAAGCAAGGGTGGAGTGCAGAAAAGTCGTGCAAAAGATACAAAGGTTACTAGATTTTAAAAGCACAATGAGTATAAGGGCGCTTTATCTGTGCCCATAGTTTTCAGAACAAGGTCAGTGAACTTGTGGTTCAAATCAGTGTAAGACCATAAGATATAGGAGCAGAAGTTGGCCATTAGGCCCATAGAGTTTGGTCCGCCATTCAATCATGGGCTGATCCAATTCTTCCAGTCATCCCCACTCCCCTGCCTTCTCTCCATACCCTTTGATGCCCTGGCTAATCATGAACCTATCTATCGCTGCTTTAAATGCACCCAATGACTTGGCCTCCACAGCCACTTGTGGCAACAAATTCCACTGATTTACCACCCTCTGACTAAAGTAATTTCACTACATCTCTGTTCTAAATGGACGTCCTTCAATCCTGAAGTCGTGCCCTCTTGTCCCAGAATCCCCTACCATGGGAAATAACTTAGCCATATCTAATCTGTTCAGCCTTTTAACATTTGGAATGTTTTTATGAGATCTCTCCTCATTCTCCTGAACTCCAGGGAATACAGCTCAAGAGCTGCCAGATGTTCCTCACACAGTAACCCTTTCATTCCTGGAATCATTCTTGTGAATCTTCTCTGAATCCTCTCCAATGTCAATATATCCTTTCTAAAATAAGGAGGCTAAAACTGCACACAGTACTCCAAGCGTGGTCTCATGAGTGCCTTATAGAGCCTCAACATCATATGCCTGCTCTTATGTTCTATGCCTCTAGAAATGAATGCCAACATTGCATTGGCCTTCTTCACCACCGACTCAACCTGCAGGTTAACGTTTACGGTATCCCGCACAGGGACTCCCAAGTCCCTTTGCATCTCTGCATTTTGAATTCCCTCCCCATTTAAATAATAGTCTGCCCATTTAGTTCTTCCACCAAAGTGCATGATCATACACTTTCCAACATTGTATTTCATTTGCCACTTCTTTGCCCATTCCCCTAAACTATCTAAGTCTCTCTGCAGGCTCTGTTTCTTCAACACTACCCGCTCCTCCACCTACCTTTGTATCATCAGCAAACTTAGCCACAAATTCATTAATCCCATAGTCAAAATCATTGACATACATTGTAAACAGCAGCAGTCCCAACACCGACCCCTGTAGAACTCCACTGGTAACCAGCAGCCAGCCAGAATAGGATCCCTTTATTCCCACTCTCTGTTTTCTGCCGATCAGCCGATGCTCCACCCATGCTAGTAACTTCCCTGTAATTCCATGGACTTTTATCGTGCCAAGCAGCCTCATGTGTGGCACCTTGTTAAAGGCCTTTTGAAAATCCAAGTACACCACTTCTACAGCATCTCCTTTGTCTAGCTTGCTTGTAATTGCCTCAAAAAATTGCAGTAGGTTTGTCAGGCAGGATTTTCCTTTCAGGAAACCATGCTGGCTGTGGCCTATCTTGTCATGTGCCTCCAGGTACTCTGTAATCTCATCCCTAATAATCGATTCCAACAACTTCCCAACCGCTGATGTAAGGCTAACAGATCTATAGTTTCCTTTCTGCTGCCTCCCACCCTTCTTAAATAGCGGAGTAACATTTGCAATTTTCCAGTCATCCGGTACAATGCCAGAATTTATCGATTCTTGAAAGATCATTGTTAATGCCTCCGCAATCACTCCAGCTACTTCCTTCAGAACCTGAGTGTGCATTCCATCAGGTCCAGGAGATTTATTCAGACCATTAAGCTTCCTGAACACCTTCTCAGTCGTAATTTTCACTGTACATATTTCACTTCCCTGACACTTTTGAATGTCCGATATATTGCAGATGTCTTCCACTGTGAAGACTGATGTAAAATACACATTCAGTTTCTCTGCCATCTCTGCATATCTCATTACAATATCTCCAGTGTCATTTTCTATTGGCCCTATATCTACCCTCACTCTCTTTTACCCTTTATATACTTAAAAAAGCTTTTAGTATTTTCTTTGATATTAGTTACCAGCTTCCTTTCATAATTCAGCTTTCCCTTCCTAATGACCTTCTTAGCTTCCTTCTGAAAGTTTTTAAAAGCTTCCTAATCCTCTATCTTCCCACTGGCTATGGCTTCCTCGTATGCTCTCTCTTTTGCTTTTACTTTGGCTCTGACTTCACTTGTGGGCCATGGTACTGTCCTTACATTCGAAAATTTCTTCTTATTTGGAATATATCTGTCTTGCATTTCCCTCAGAATACACAGAAACTCCAGCCATTGCTGCTTTGGTGTCCTTCCTGATAGTGTCTCTTTCCAGTCAACCTTGGCCAGTTCCCCTCTCATGCCATTGTAATTTCTTTTATTCCACTGAAATACCAATAGATTGGAATTTAGTTTCTCCTTCTCAAATTTCAAAGTGAACTCGATCATATTGTGATCACTGTTCCCTCAGGGTTCCTTAACCATAAACACTCTTATCACCTCCGGATTATTGCACAACACCCAATCCAGCACAGCCAATCCCCTAGTGGGCTCAACAACAAGCTGTTCTAAAAAGCTATCCCTTAGACATTCTACAGATTCTCTCTTGAGGTCCAGTACTGACCTGGTTTTCCCAATCCACTTTCATGTTAAAATCCCCAACAACGATCATGACATTACCTTTCTGACATGCCTTTTCTATCTCCTGCTATAATTTGTAATCCACATCCTGGCTGCTGTTTGGAGGCCTGTATACAACTGCCATTAGGGTCCTTTTACACTTGCCATTTCTTAACTCTACCTATAGAGATGCGACACCTTCTGATCCTATGTGAGTATAAAGGGATATGGTTTATAGGCTATTACAAAGATGTGGTTGCAGGGTGGAGAGGATTGGGACAGAAGGATAGGTAAGAAGGTAAGGGAGGTGGGGTAGCACTCTTAATTAAAGATGAGATCAGGGCGATAGTGGGAGATGATGTAAGCTCTGAGGTTAGAATGTGGAATCCATCTGGGTGGAGATTAGGAATGGTAAAGGGAAATAAACTACTGGTGGGAGTTGTCTATTGGCCACCAAATAATAACATTACAGTGACATAGGCGATAAACGGAGAAATATCAGAGGCATGTAAGATTGGAACAGCAGTTATCATGGGGGACTTTAACTCGCACATAGATTGGGTGATTCAAGTTGGTCGAGGCAGTCTTGAGGACAACTTCACAGAATGCATCCGTGATGACTTTCCTGAACAGCATGTTACTGAACCTACAAGGGAATGTGCTATCTTAGATCTGGTCCTGTGCAATGAGATAGGTAAAATTAGTGATCTTGTTAGGAATCCTCTTGGAAAGAGTGATCACAGTATGATTGAGTTTCTCATACAAGTGGAAGGTATAATACTCTAATCTAAAACCAGTGTATTACGCTTAAACAACGGAGACTACAGCCAGATGAGGGAGGACTTGGATAGGGTAGACTGGGAACACAGGCTATATGGTGGAACAGTTGAAGAACTATGGAAGACTTTCAAAGAGATTTTTCACAGTGCTCAACAAAAGTATATTCCAGTTAAAAGCAAGGACAGTAAGGGTGGAGAGAGCCGGCCATGGATAATTAGGAAATAAAGGAAGGCGTCAAATTAAAAGCTTGTGTGTACAAAGTCACCAAGTGTAGTAGGAAACTGGAATGTTGGGAAAACTTTAAAAAGCAACAAAGAACCACATGTGAACAGTAAAGAAAGTGAAAATAGATTATGAAAATAAACTATCACAAAATATAAAAACAAGTGGTAAAAGTTTTGATAATTATATAAAGTGGAAAAGAATGGCCAAAGTGAATGTAGGTTGTTGGAGGACGAGAGAGGGGAATTAATATTGGGTAATAAGGAAATGATCGAGGCTTTGAATGACTATTTTGTGTTGGTCTTCACGGTGGAGGACATGTCTAACATGCCACAGAGAGATGTTATGGATGCAATGGAAGGCGAGGACCTTGATACAATAACTATCACTAAAGAGAAAGTGCTAGGTAAACTTGGGGGCCTGAAGATAAGCATACCAGGTATACTCTCTGCCTGGTTTAGAGAGTATTATTATGACGAAGCTAGGGCTTTACTCTTTGGAGAGGAGGAGGATGAGAGGAGACATGAAAGAGGTATACAAGATATTAAGAGGAATAGATAGAGTGGACAGCCAGCGCCTCTTCCCCAGGGCACCACTGCTCAGTACAAGAGGACATGGCTTTAAGGTAAGGGGTGGGAAGTTCAAGGGGGATATTAGAGGAAGGTTTTTTTGCTCAGAGAGTGGTTGGTGCATGGAATGCACTGCCTGAATCAGTGGTGGAGGCAGATACACTAGTGAAATTTAAGAGACTACTAGACAGGTATATGGAGGAATTTAAGGTGGGGGGGATATATGGGAGGCAGGGTTTAAGGATTTGCACAACATTGTGGGCCAAAGAGCCTGTACTGTGCTGTGTTCTAAGATAGACAAGTCCCCTGGTCCTGATGGAGTGCATCCCAGGGTACTGAAAGGTATGGCAGAGGTTATAGTTGAGGCTTTGGTGATAATTTACCAAAATTCTCTAGACTCTGGGCAGATCCCAGTTGATTGGAAGATGACGAATGTCACGCCACTGTTCAAAATGAGATGTAGGAAAAAGGCAGGTAACTACAGGTAATTTAGTTTAACACCTGTAGTTGGGAAAATGCTTGAAGCTATCAAGAAGAAATAGTGAGGCATCTGGAAAGAAATGGATCCATCAGGCAGATGTAGCATGGATTCAGTAAAGGCAGGTCCTTTTGACAAACTTCCTGGGGTTCTTTGAGGAAATAACAAGCACAGTGGATAGAGGGGAACAGATAGACATTAATTACTTGGATTTCCAGAAGGCATTCAATAAGGTACCACATAAAAGACTTGTCCATAAAGTAAGGATACATAGAATTGGGAGTGATGTATTAGCATGGATAGAGAGTTGGGATACATAGGTATTTCTCTGGTTGCCAGTCAGTGGTGAGCAGTTTGCTGTTGGGATCGGTGCTGGGCCCGCAAATGTTCCTGATATACATTAACAACTTGGAAGAGGGGACAGTGTGTATCTAATTTTGCTGATGACACTAAATTGAATGGAAAAGCAAATTGTGCAGAGGATGTGGAGAGTCTGAAGAGAGATATAGATAGGTTCAGTGAGTGGGCAAGGGTCTGGCAACTGGAGTACAATGTTGGTATTTGTGAGGTTATCCACATTGGAAGGAAAATGGAAGATCAGATTATTCTTTAAGCGGTAAAGGATTTCAGCATGCTGCCGCGCAGAAGGACTTGGGAGTACTTGTGCATAAATCACAAAAGGTTGCCTTGCAGGTGCAGCAGGCTATCAAGAAGGCAAATAGAATGTTGGCCTTCATCGCTAGAGGGATTTTATCCACCTTTACCACCATTGCTGGCAGTGCATTCCATGTACCAACCACTCTCTGTGTGAGAAACTTACCTCTGACATTCCCTTAAAAGTACTTGCAAGCACCTTAAAACTATGTCTCCTCGTGTTAGCTTCTTCAGCACTGGGAAAAGGCCTCTGCCTATCCACACAATCAATGCCTCTCATCACCTTATCCTCCACTATCAGGTCACCTCTGATCCTCCGTTGCTCCAAGGAGAAAAGGCCATGTTCACTTAACCTATTCTCATAAGGCACACTCTCCAATCCAGGCAACATCCTTGTAAACCAATCACAAAATAGAGAAAATTTGCGGATGCTGGAAATCCAAGCAACACACCCAAAGTGCTGGAGGAACTCAGAGACCAGGGAGCATCTATGGAAAAGAGTACAGTCGACGTTTTGGTCCGAGACCCTTTGGCAGGATTATAAACATCCTTGTAAATCTCCTCTGCACTCTCTCTATAGTTTCCACATCCTTCCTGTAGTGAGGTGACCGGAACTGACCACAGTACTCTAAGTGGGGTATAACCAAGGTCTTATATAGATGTAATATTACCTCATGGCTCTTGAACTCAATCCTGCGGTGGATGAAGGCCAACACACCATACACCTTCTAAACAACACTGTCAACCTGTGCAGCAGCTTTGAGTGTCCTATGGACATGGACACCAAGATCTCAATGATCCTCTACACTGCCAAGGGTCTTACCATTAATATTATATTCTGTCTTCAAATCTGACCTACCAAAATGAACCACTTCACACTTATCTGGGTTGAACTCCATCTGCCACTTCTCAGCCCAGTTCTGCATCCTATCGATGTCCCACTGTAACCTTTGACAACCCTCCAGACTATTCATAACACCCCAAACTTTTGTGTCATCAGCAGACTTACTAACCCATCCTTCATCTTCCTCATTAAGGTCATTTATAAAAATCACAAAGAGAAAGGGTTCCAGATCAGATCCCTGCAGAACACTACTGGTCACCAACCTCAATGCAGAATATGAACCATCTAGAACCACACTCTGCGCTTGGCATGCACAGATCAATGTGTGTCTCCAGCCTGGGCAGCAGTAAGCCAAAGGGGTATTATACCTGTTGCTGAGGGGAATGGCCACAGGGGGACCCTGCACTGACTTCTTTCTCCCTTTACCTCTCTCAGTGTTCACCCATCTACTCCCTGAATTCTGCACTCTGGGTGTAACCACCTGCTGAGAAGTCATATCTATCAAATGCTCTGCCTCCTGGATGATCCTATGTTCATCCAACTCCAGCTCCAGCTCCAGCTCCTTAATGCGGCCTTTCAGGAGCTGGAATTGGCTACTTCCCGCAAGTATAGTCATCAGGGAGACCATCAGGTTCCATGAATTCCCACATCCTACAGGAGGAGCATTCCACTGCCATCCTGCCTGCACTGTACAGTGGACAACCAAGACCAAATCAGCAGTCACGAAAGGAAAAACCTACCCTTCTTACCTGTTTCTTTGGCCTCGGCCTCTTCTCGTCGAAGCTTCTTGATTCCAAGTCTCTCAGTTCCCACTCTGACTCTAGGCCTCCATTCCAACAACGGTCTCTCCTCTAGAACCTATCTCTCTTTTATGGTTTACAAAAAGTAAGGAAAACCCCCATGCATGCAGAAAGAACTCACTGCATTTGGTGCTCCACCTGCCTTCCACTGCCACCAATATCTGAACGGTTCACAAACCCATGAACACTACCTCACTGTTTTGCTCTCTTTTTGCACTATTATTTATGTATTATTGTGTTTTATGCATTGCACTTTACTGCTGCCACAAAGCAATAAATTGCATGACCAATGTCAGTGATAATAAACCTGATTCTGATCCTGAAGTACCTCCTGCCCCCCACCCTCTGTAATCCCCTCCAGCTTGGGTCTGGAACCCTCCCTCGAACACTCCTGGTTTCCACCCCTCCTCCACTGACCCTGAGCTCTTGCATTGCTCTCAGCTGTCCTCTCCCATGTAAACTGGATTGGGATTGGTACGTACCACCACCCCCTACCCCCACTCCCAAGGCTGGGCACTGGCAGGGAGAATCAGCTTTACTCTGGGCAGCAAGGAACAGCCCCAACTTCTTGTCAATGACACCGTGTCCATGGTGACGCTCTGTGTGAGCTCCTATCAGACGTCAAAGCCGTGACAACACCCATTGCTGATTGCTCCACAACACAGCCGTCAGTGTAACTCCACCCTGCCCTGAGAAAGGTTGTGTTGGGTGTTGTTAAGCTAGAGCTTGTGTTTATGTGTGTGTCAGTGTGCACGTATGGATGTGTACGTCACTGCTAATTTGTAAGCAATGCCAGCTGCATTTCAGTGTTCAATTTCAAATCATAAATACAGGTGCAACTTCAAGAGCCGTGAGGTAATGTTGCAGCTCTATAAAACTCTGATTAGACCACACTTGGAATATTGTTCTGGTCACTTCCTTATTGATTCCAGATAGTTTAATGTCATTTCCAATACACGAGTGTAAAGGAGAACAAAATAATTGTATTCAGAATCCGATGCAACCCAAAAAAACACAATAATTAAAAAATACAATAAATATAAATACATAAGGTAAGTTATATACACAGATTGATTGTATGTCCATAATGTGATGCTAGACACAGGAGTGTCTGTATATAAGGTGACTCCAACCAAAAATTATAAAGTAGTGGTGGTTGGGGGTGTGGAGGGGTGGGTTAGTGGGTGGAGGTTATTGGAAGGATGTGGAAGATTTAAAGAGGATGCAGAGGAGATTTACCAGGATTGGAGAGCATGTTTTATGAGGATAGGTTGAGTGAGGTAGGGCTGTTCTCTCTGGAGTGAGGGAAGATGAGAGAACAGCCCTACGTGTACAAGATGATAAGAGGCATAGATCAAGTGAACAGCCAGGGAGTTTGTCCTGAGGAGGAGCCAAGGTCGCGTAGCAGTTTACAGGCATTATTACAGCTTGGGGTGTTCTGGAGTTGGGAGTTCAATTCCGATGCCGTTCTGTAAGGATCTCTCCGTGGAATGCGTGGCTTTCCCAGGTGTTCCGGTTTCCTCCCGCAATCCAAAGATGTAGGTTAATTGGCCATTGTAAATTGTCCTGTGATTAGGTTATGGGGCTGCTGGGGTGTGGCTGGAAAGGCTAACTCTGTGCTGTCGCTAAATAAATAAAAAATAATTTAATGGGATTGCAGGAAAGTATAGAAGATTGTCAGAGGTAAAGTTTTTACACAGAGAAGTATGTGGAATACACTGCCAGGGGTGGTGGTAGAGGTACGTTCATTAGGGGCATTTAAGAAACTCTTAGATAGGCACATGGACGATAGGAAAATGGAGGGTGAGACTGATCTTAGAGTCGGTACAACAGTGTGGGCCGAGGGACCCGCTCTGTGCTGTACTGTTCTATGTTCTACGCATGCTGAGCGCAGGGGTGCTTACTGCTGCCCAGGCTGGGGGCACACGTTGATCTGGACTGGAATCCTGCTGCATCAAATCACGGACGAAGGTCCTTCAGCCCAGCCTGATTGTTTACAGCAATCCCATTTGCCTGCACGAATTCCACGTCCTGCTGTGCCCTCTTCATTCAGGTACATCACACACAAAATGCTGGTGGAACACAGCAAGCCAGGCAGCATCTATAAGGAGAAGCACTGTCGACATTTCGGGCTGAGACCCTTCATCAGGACTGAAACGTCGACAGTGCTTCTCCTTATAGATGCTGCCTGGCCTGCTCTGTTCCACCGGCATTTTGTGTGTGTTGTTTGAATTTCCAGCATCTGCTGATTTCCTCGTGTTTGCTCATTCAGGTACATGTCCAGTTGTTACTGTTCCTGCCAAGACCACCTCATCCAGCAGCTCATTTTCCATACGAACTGCTTTTTATGTGAAAATTTTACCCCTCATCTTCTTTAAACCTCCTCCCTATCACAAACCTATGCCCTCGAGTTTCAGACCCCTCCCCCACAACCAACCATGTGAAGCAGACTCCTGTGATCAACTCCTGCTATATCTCTTATAACTTTAAATTGGAATTGGTCTATTTTTGTCATATACAACAGAACCTCTTGAGCATGTCTGCATTAGTTTATGCATTGAGTTGCTGTCACAAGATGACTGATGAGATATTTGCAATAACGAGCAGGTGTATTGGTGTACCTAATAAAGTGGCCACTGAGTGGAGAACGAGGTACAGGGAAAAACTTGTCTTGCATACTGTTCATACAGACCAGATCATTGATGTAGAACATTGATGTAGAACAAGGGAAAATAATAACAGAATTCAGGATAAAGTGATACATTTAAGGAGAAAGTGCAATGTAGCCAAACAATAAGATGCAAGGCCATAACAAGGTACTGTAGATTGTGAGGCCAAGAGTTAATTTTTTCATACTAGACAGTCATCCAACAGTCTTATCAGTGCAGGTAGAAGTTGTCTTTGAATGTGGTGGTGCATGATTTCCAGCTTTTAAAACTTCTGCCCAATGGGAGAGGGAGAAAAGAGAATGTCTGAGGTGGGTGAGGCTTCGAATAAGTCAAGTTCAAATTTATTGTCATCTGACTGTACATGTATACAACCAAATGTTCCTCCAAACCACAGTGACCCACACAACATACATCACATAAAACAAAATTTTACTATAAATACGTTAATAAAATATAAGCCAAAATGCATGTATGCTGGCTGTTTTGCTGAGACAGCAAGAAGTGTAGACCGTGGAGTCTGTGGAGGGAAGGCTGGTGTCTGTGCTGAGCTGTGCCCACAACTCCTGCAGTTTCTTGTCACGGGCAGAGCAGTTGCCATACCAAGCCGTGATTCATTCAGATTGAATGCTTTCTATGGTGTATCGATAGAAGTTGTTGAGAGTCAAGTGGGACATGACAAGTTACTTTAGGGTTTTTAGGCACACATGATCCCTCTTGGTTGTGGTGTCAACATGACTGGACGAGGACAGAATTTTGGTGATGTTTACTGCAAGAAACTTGAAACTTTGAAGCTCAGCACTGCTGTAAACTGAAACGTGCACCATCCTGATATTGAAGGGAAAGGTTTTTCCATCCACTTGCCCAGATCCCATTTCATTGTCTCCACCTTCCCATCAACTCCCTCCAGAGCAGCTAGTTAACACACTGAACTGTATAAACACACGGGGTGGGGGGAATTAGAGCAGCTAGTTAACCCACTGAACTGTAAGAACACACGGGGTGGGGGTAATTAGAGCAACTAGTTAACCCACTGAACTGTATAAACACACGGGGTGGGGGGAATTAGAGCAGCTAGTTAACCCACTGAACTGTATAAACACATGGGGTGGTGGGGGGGAATTAGAGCAGCTAGTTAACCCACTGAACTGTATAAACACATGGGGTGGGGGGGGAATTAGAGCAGCTAGTTAACCCACTGAACTGTATAAACACACGGGGTGGGGGGAATTAGAGCAGCTAGTTAACCCACTGAACTGTATAAACACACGGGGTGGTGGGGGGGAATTAGAGCAGCTAGTTAACCCACTGAACTGTATAAACACACGGGGTGGGGGGGAATTAGAGCAGCTAGTTAACCCACTGAACTGTATAAACACACGGGGTGGAGGTAATTAGAGAAACTAGTTAACCCACTGAATTGTATAAACACACGGGGTGGGGGGAATTAGAGCAGCTAGTTAACCCACTGAATTGTATAAACACACGGGGTGGTGGGGGGGAATTAGAGCAGCTAGTTAACCACTGAACTGTATGAACACACGGGGTGGGGGGAATTAGAGCAGCTAGTTAACCACTGAACTGTATGAACACATGAGGTGGGGGTAATTAGAGCAGCTAGTTAACCCACTGAACTGTATGAACACACGGGGTGGGGGTAATTAGAGAAACTAGTTAACCCACTGAATTGTATAAACACACGGGGTGGCGGGGGGGGAATTAGAGCAGCTAGTTAACCACTGAACTGTATGAACACACGGGGTGGGGGGAATTAGAGCAGCTAGTTAACCCACTGAACTGTATGAACACACGAAGTGGGGGTAATTAGAGCAGCTAGTTAACCCACTGAACTGTATAAACACACGGGGTGGGGGGAATTAGAGCAGCTAGTTAACCCACTGAACTGTATAAACACACGGGGTGGTGGGGGGGAATTAGAGCAGCTAGTTAACCCACTGAACTGTATAAACACACGGGGTGGGGGGAATTAGAGCAGCTAGTTAACCCACTGAACTGTATAAACACACGGGGTGGGGGTAGAGCAGCTAGTTAACCCACTGAACTGTATAAACACACGGGGTGGGGGGGGGGTAATTAGAGCAGCTAGTTAACCCATTGAACTGTATAAACACATGGGGTGGGGGGGGTAATTAGAGCAGCTAGTTAACCCATTGAACTGTATAAACACATGGGGTGGGGGGGGTAATTAGAGCAGCTAGTTAACCCACTGAACTGTATAAACACATGGGGTGGGGGGGGTAATTAGAGCAGCTAGTTAACCCATTGAACTGTATAAACACATGGGGTGGGGGGGGTAATTAGAGCAGCTAGTTAACCCACTGAACTGTATAAACACATGGGGTGGGGGGGGTAATTAGAGCAGCTAGTTAACCCATTGAACTGTATAAACACACGGGGTGGGGGGGTAATTAGAGCAGCTAGTTAACCCACTGAACTGTATAAACACACGGGGTGGGGGGGGGGTAATTAGAGCAGCTAGTTAACCCACTGAACTGTATGAACACACGGGGTGGTGGGGGGGAATTAGAGCAGCTAGTTAACCCACTGAACTGTATAAACACACGGGGTGGGGGGGGTAATTAGAGCAGCTAGTTAACCCATTGAACTGTATAAACACACGGGGTGGGGGGGTAATTAGAGCAGCTAGTTAACCCACTGAACTGTGTGAACACAAAATTCTAGAGTAATTCAGCAGGCTTGGCAACTCGAATAGAATTGAATAAACGCCGATATTTCAGGCCGAAACACTTCTGCAGTACTGGGAAAGAGGGGGGAAGATGTCCGAATAAGAAGGGGAGAGGGAAAAATGGACAAATTGGCAGGTGAGAGGTGAAGCCAGGTGGGTGGGTGAGAGGCTATGAAGTAAGAAACTGGGAGCTCATCGGTAGAAAAGGTGAAGTTTTGAAGAAGTAGGAATCTGATAGAAGAGGAGAGCGAAACATGGGAGAAAGAGAAGGAGGAGGGGCATTGGGGAAGGGGATAGACAGGTGAGAAGAGGTAACATGCCAGAGTGGAGAATTGAAGTAGGGAAAGGAGGAAAGAGTTACCAAAGTTGGAGAAATCAATGTTCATGCCATTAGGTCCACTGTCTACCTCCCTTCCTTGCCCTCACCTACCATCCACACCTCCACATACCAACTGGTATTGTCCCAACCTTCACGTCCCCCAGTCCCCAACTTCCATCAACTTCCCATTTGTCATGGGCTCACCTTCACTACTGAGCAGGTGAGAATGGCATGCAAACTCAGATATGGCAAAGCATTGAGATCAGATGGTGTGATAGAGTGTGTGCTGAGCAGTTGTGTGGAGTTCTCCAGTACATTTTCTATCTGGGAAAACGTCATGTGTGGTGCCAGTACCCAAGAAGGGCCAAATGAAAGTCTTGAATGACTACTGTCCAGTGGCCTTAACCTCACACATCATGAAGACCCTAGAGAGGCTGGTCCTGACTCACTTCAGACCCCTGGTCAGATCAGTCCTGCAATTTGCTTACTAGAAACACATTGGAGTCGATAATGCTGTCATTTACCTGCTGAACGGAGCCTACTCCCATTTGGATAAGCAGGGCAGCACTGTGAGGATTTTTGTTTGATTTCTCAAGTGTACTCAATACCATGCATCCCTCACTGCTGGGAGAAAATCTCTGTTCAATGTAGGTTGGCACTTCCATTGTATCCTGGATAATGCACTACCTGACTGGCAGACCACAGTTTGTGTGGCTTCAGAGCTGTGTGTCACACATTGGGGACTGTATTGGCTCCCTTCCTGTTTACCCTGTATACCTCAGACTTTAGATACAACACTGAGTCATGTCATTTATAGAAATTCTCTGATGACCCAGCAACAGTCAGATGTATAAAGGGAGGGTGGGAGGATGAATACAGGGCCTGGTGGACAGCTTTGTCAAATGGTACAAGCTGAATCATTGCAGCTCAAAGGAGGTGGTGATGGACTTTAGGAAGGCCAAGCCTGCACTGCTCCCTGTTACTATTGATGGTGAGGATGTGGATGTGGTGAGGACCTACAAGTACCTGGGGGTGAACCTGGATGACAGACTTGAGTACAGCACCAACACAGAGGCTGTGCACAAGGAAGGCCAGAGTTGTCTCTACTTTCTGAAGAGACTGAGATCCTTTGGCAAATGCAGACCTCTTCTTCACATGTCCTACAAGCCTGTTGTCACCAGTACAATCTTCTATGTGGTGGTATACTGGGGCAATGACATCAGTAGAGGTGATGCTAATAGGCTCCATAAACTGATTAGGAAGTCTGGCTCTGTTATAGGGGTGAAAGTGGACACACTGGAAGCTGTGGTAGAACAAAGGATCCTCTGGAAAATCCTGGCCATTCTGGAAAATGTTTCTCACCCTCTGCACGCCACCTTGGCTGAACAGAGGAGCACATTTAGTACTTGACTAGGACAACTCCGCTGCTCCAAAGAGCGCTATATGAGGCTATCGGGCTCTATAAGGAGTCACCCTGTATCCAGGGAAGTGATGACCCCCTCCCATTAGAATATTTGTGAGAATTTACTTTTTATTCCTTCTACTTCTCTTCTAATATTTATATCTGTGCACTTGTAATGCTACTGTGACACTGTAATTTCCTTTGGGATCAATAAAATATCTATCTAGGTGAGAGGCTATGCATGTCTTTGTGATGTGGGAGCAAACTGGAGTGTCTCCCCCACCCCCGAGGAAACCCACTTAGACACAGGGAGAACTTGCAGACTCTGCACAGACAGCGCCTGAGGTCAGGATTGAACCATATAATTATGGAGAAGGATAGAACTGGACCCAGGGTTGAGATTTTTGATTGGAGAAAGGCTAACTTTGAGGAGATGTGAAAGGATTTAGAAGGAATGGATTGGGACAATTTGTTTTATGGGAAGGATGTAATAGAGAAATGGAGGTCATTTAAAGATGAAATTTTGAGTGTACAGAATCTTTATGTTCCTGTTAGGTTGAAAGGAAAGGTTAAAAGTTTGAGAGAGCCATGGTTTTCAAGGAATATTGGAAACTTGGTTAGGAAAAAGAGAGATATCTACAATAAATATAGGCAGCATGGAGTAAATGAGGTGCTCGAGGAATATAAGGAATGTAAGAAGAATCTTAAGAAAGAAATTAGAAAAGCTAAAAAAAGATACGAGGTTGCTTTGGCAAGTAAGGTGAAAATAAATCTGAAGGATTTCTACAGTTATATTAATAGCAAAAGGATAGTGAGGGATAAAATTGGTCCCTTAGAGAATCAGAGTGGACAGCTATGTGTGGAGCCGAAAGAGATGGGGAGATTTTGAACAATTTCTTTTCTTTGGTATTCACTAAGGAGAAGGATATTGAATTGTGTAAGGTAAGGGAAACAAGTAGGGAAATTATGGAAACTATGACGATTAAAGAGGAGGAACTACTGGTGCTTTTAAGGAATATAAAAGTGGATAAATCTCCGGGTCCTGACAGGATATTCCCAAGGACCTTGAAGGATGTTAGTGTAGAAATAGCAGGGGCTCTGACAGAAATATTTCAAATGTCATTAGAAACGGGGATGGTGCCGGAGGACTGGCGTATTGCTCATGTGGTTCCATTGTTTAAAAAAGGGTTCTAAGAGTAAACCTAGCAATTATAGGCCTGTCAGTTTGATGTCAGTGGTGGGTAAATTAATGGAAAGTATTCTTAGAGATGGTATATATAATTATCTGGATAGACAGGGTCTGATTAGAAACAGTCAGCATGGATTTGTGCGTGGAAGGTCATGTTTGACAAATCTTTTTGAATTTTTTGAAGAGGTTACGAGGAAAGTTGATGAGGGTAAAGCAGGGGATGTTGTCTATATGGACTTCAGTAAGGCCTTTGACAAGGTTCCACATGGAAGGTTAGTTAGGAAGGTTCAATCATTAGGTATTAATATTGAAGTAGTAAAATAGATTCAACAGTGGCTGAATGGGAGATGTCAGAGAGTAGTGGTGGATAACTGTTTGTCAGGTTGGAGGCCGGTGAAAAGTGGTGTGCCTCAGGGATCTGTACTGGGTCCAATGTTGTTTGTCATATACATTAATGATCTGGATGATGGGGTGGTAAATTGGATTAGTAAGTATGCAGATGATACTAAGGTAGGTGGCGTTGTGGATAATGAAGTAGGTTTTCAAAGCTGGCAGAGAGATTTAGGCCAGTTAGAAGAGTGGGCTGAATGATAGCAGATGGAGTTTAATGCTGATAAGTGTGAGGTGCTACATTTTGGTAGGAATAATCCAAATAGGACATACATGGTAAATGGTAGGGAATTGAAGAATGCAGTAGAACAGAGTGATCTAGGAATAATGGTGCATAGTTCCCTGAAGGTGGAATCTCATGTGGATAGGGTGGTGAAGAAAGCTTTTGGTATGCTGGCCTTTATAAATCAGAGCATTGAGTATAGGAGTTGGGATGTAATGTTAAAATTGTACAAGGCATTGGTGAGGCCAAATTTGGAGTATTGTGTACAGTTCTGGTCACCGAATTATAGGAAAGCTGTCAACAAATTAGAGAGAGTACAGAGGAGATTTACTAGAATGTTATCTGGTTTTCAGCACCTAAATTACAGAGAAAGGTTGAACAAGTTAGGTCTTTATTCTTTGGAGCGTAGAAGGTTGAGGGGGGACTTGATAGCGGTATTTAAAATTATGAGGGAGATAGATAGAGTTGACGTGGATAGGCTTTTTCCATTGAGAGTAGGGGAGATTCAAACAAGAGGACATGAGTTGAGAGTTAGGGGGCAAAAGTTTAAGGGTAACACGAGGGGGAATTTCTTTACTCAGAGAGTGGTAGCTGTGTGGAATGATCTTCCAGTAGAAGTGGTAGAGGTAGGTTCAGTATTGTCATTTAAAGTAAAATTGGATGGGTATATGGACAGGAAAGGAATGAAGGGTTATGGGCTGAGTGCAGGTCGGTGGGACTAGGTGAGAGTAAGCGTTCGGCACGGACTAGAAGGGCCGAGATGGCCTGTTTCCGTGCTGTAATTGTTATATGGTTATATGGGGCCGTGAGGCAACAGCTTCACCCACTGTGCCTACTGATGGTGGCTCTCATTCCAGGGATGTAATCCGTATGCACAGACCGGCCGCAGTAAGCTGCAGAGCCACCGGGTCACAATCAACCAGCAGATCATCAAAGCGACGCGCCTACGGGCAGGCGCAGAAAACCTGCTGCGGTAAGTCCACACCTGTTGTGCTACATCCATGTCCCTCTGGCTGGCTGAGTCTCCATCTGCTCCTTTCTACTGACATTCGCGGGCAAAGGGCAGTTGGCAAAAGCAAGAAAGCCAGGAAATCTGGGAGTTAGAGAGCGTGTCTCACAAAGAAAGGTTGAAATTACTAGGAGCTTTAGAGAGGGTGCAGAGGAGATTCACCAGGAAGCGGCCTGGATTAGAGCGCATGTCTCATGAGGATAGGTTGATAGAGGCATAGAAGATCGAGTGGACAGCCAAGAGACTTTTCCCCAGGGTGGAAATGACTAATACAAGGGGGCATAATTTTTAGGTGATTGGAGGAAAGTATAGGAGGGATGTCAGAAGTAACTGTTTTACACATTGAGTTGGAACACGCTGTCAGGGGTGGTGGTAAAGGTGGGGATGTTCGAGTGTCTTAGGCTGGTTGATAGTCAAATGAGGGGCTGTGTGGGAGGGAAGGGTTAGATTGATCTTAGAGTTAAGAGACTGGCACAACATCATGGACTGAAGGGCCAGTGAGTCAGCAGGCAGCGGGGTGGAGGGGAGGGTGAGGGAGGTGGCAGATGGAAGGGCAGAGGTGGAGAGAGGGTTGAGGGGTGGGGAGCAATTTGTGGGTTGGGGACGATAGGTTGGACTCTCCTGGTTTTTCAGAATGATCCTCTGTTTAGGTAGCTGGTGGGGGGGGGGTTGACAACAGGGGTGAAGGTTGAGGGGGGGTGTGGGGAGCAAACAGAAGGTGGGCTACTTGCTCTCTTGGTCTTCCAGGGCGACAGACAACCCCCATGTCCGAGAGGTGGCTCTACTGGAGCTGAGCTTCGTCAACTCCAACCTGCAGCTGCTGAAGGAGGAGCTTGAAGGGTTAAATGGATCGGTGGAGGTCTACCAGAGCGAGCAGTGAGTGTCAGCATTGTGGGAAAGGGTGCGGCAGTACAGGGGTTAAACAGTTTGGTGAGGATCTGCCAATGTAAACAGTGAGTGCCCACGCCGGGGAGGGGGAGCGTGAGGGTCTGCGTGAGTGTGTATGGGGATGGGGTGAGAGTTTGGAAGGAGCAGAGCCAGGCTGCTCTTAGTAGTGTCCCAGTAAGCGGTCGGTGGGCAGTACCGTGTCCCGATCAGTGAGCGGTCAGCAAATGGCCCCATGTATCGGTCAGTGAGCGGTCGGTGGTCGGCCCTGTATCCCGATCAGTGAGCGGAGAGCAAATGGTCCCATGTATCGGTCAGTGAGCGGTCAGCAGATGGTCCCATGTATCGGTGAGTGAGCGGTCAGCAAATGGCCCCGTATCCGGGTCAGTGAGCGGTCAGCAGATGGTCCCATGTATCGGTGAGTGAGCGGTCAGCAAATGGCCCCATGTCCCAGTCAGTGAGCGGGCGGCCCGTGTCCCGGTCAGTGAGCAGTCAGCGGGCGGCCCGTGTCTCGGCCAGTGGGCAGTCAGCGGGCGGCCCGTGTCTCGGTCGGTGAGCAGTGAACGGGCGGCCTGTGTCCCGGTCAGTGAGCGGGCGGCCCGTGTCTCAGTCGGTGAGCAGTGAGCGGGCGGCCCGTGTCTCGGTCGGTGAGCAGTGAGCGGGCGGCCCGTGTCTCGGTCGGTGGGCAGTCAGCGAGCGGCCCGTGTCTCGGTCGGTGAGCAGTCAGCGGGCGGCCCGTGTCTCGGTCAGTGGGCAGTCAGCGGGCGGCCCGTGTCTCGGTCAGTGGGCAGTCAGCGGGCGGCCCGTGTCTCGGTCAGTGAGCGGAGAGCAAATGGTCCCATGCATCGGTCAGTGAGCGGTCAGCAAATGGTCCCATGTATCGGTCAGTGAGCGGTCGGTGGTCAGCCCTGTATCCCGGTCAGTGAGCGGAGAGCAAATGGTCCCATGTATCGGTCAGTGAGCGGTCAGCAAATGGCCCCGTGTCCCGGTGGGTGAGCAGTCAGCGGGCGGCCCGTGTCTCGGTCAGTGGGTAGTCAGCGGGCGGCCTGTGTCTCGGTCAGTGGGCAGTCAGCGGGCGGCCTGTGTCTCGGTCGGTGAGCAGTCAGCGGGCGGCCCGTGTCTCGGTCAATGGGTAGTCAGCGGGCGGCCCGTGTCTCGGTCAGTGAGCAGTCAGCGGGCGGCCCGTTTCTCGGTCAGTGAGCGGAGAGCAAATGGTCCCATGTATCGGTCAGTGAGCGGTCAGCAAATGGTCCCATGTATCGGTCAGTGAGCGGTCGGTGGTCGGCCCTGTGTCCCGGTCAGTGAGCAGTCAGCAAATGGTCCCGTGTCTCGGTCAGTGAGCAGTCAGCGGGCGGCCCGTTTCTCGGTCAGTGAGCGGAGAGCAAATGGTCCCATGTATCGGTCAGTGAGCGGTCAGCAGATGGTCCCATGTATCGGTCAGTGAGCGGTCAGCAAATGGTCCCATGTATCGGTCAGTGAGCGGTCGGTGGTCGGCCCTGTATCCCAGTCAGTGAGCGGAGAGCAAATGGTCCCATGTATCGGTCAGTGAGCGGTCAGCAAATGGTCCCATGTATCGGTCAGTGAGCGGTCGGTGGTCGGCCCTGTATCCCAGTCAGTGAGCGGAGAGCAAATGGTCCCATGTATCGGTCAGTGAGCGGTCAGCAAATGGCCCCGTGTCCCGGTGGGTGAGCAGTCAGCGGGCGGCCCGTGTCTCGGTCAGTGAGCAGTCGGCAGGTGGCTCCATGTCCCAGGGAACAAGTGGTCAGCGGGCGGCCCGTGTCTCGGTCAGTGAGCAGTCAGCAGGTGGCTCCATATCCCAGGGAACAAGTGGTTAGTGGGCGGCCCGTGTCCTGGTTGGTGAGTGGTCGGTGGGCGGCCCATGTCCCGGTCAATGAGTGGCCCTATTTTCTAGCCAGACTGATGTTCTCTCTGTCCACAGGCAGGATCTCTGTTTCCCCCTCATCCCTCTGGGCCTGAAGGAAACCAAGGAGGTGGACTTTGTAGCTCCACTGAAGGTCAGTCTGAGTGGTAGGTGTGGGGGCTAGTTCCATGAGGGAGGTCATGGTTAAGTTGAGGGCGGGAAGGGGTAGGTGGGGTCACTGGGCAGGTGTGGAGGAACAGTTCTCTAGGGTGGGGTTGGGGGTGGTGTAGAGGATGTATATTGGTTGAAGGAGTGGGATTGGTTGTGGGTTGTCATTGGGTTCTAACATTATCTCCCCTGGTTTCCCCCTCCTCTACTTGATCCACCACCCATGTCTGAGATTGAATTATATTTAAAGCAGACATTAATCCTTGATGGGCCAAGTGGCCTAATCCTGTTCCTGTGTTTTATGAACTTATGAAAGGATCCAGGATTGGGGTCAAAAAGGGGCAAGGTGGGTCTCAGCTCACAGGAAGTGCGATTCTGAATCTGGACTGTGATTGACTGCTTCTGAGATGTCGTAGATTGGGGCAGTAGAAGAGTGATGGGCAGAATGGATGTGGTGAGCTCTTCACCGGTCTATGCTGGGAGAGAGTTACAAGAGGAATCAGAGTAAAAATGAAACACAATGTTTCAGGAACAGTTTCTTCCTCTCTGCCATCAGATCTCTGAACAAGCAATGAACCCATGAACACCACCTCACTATTTTTTGCTCTCTTTTTGTACTAGTTATTTAATTTAATTTTTTTTTTAATATAGAGTGGATTCCTGTTAATTGAGACACATCGGGATGAGTACATTTTGGCCTAATTAGCTGAAGTTACATGGGAATAGTTAAAAAGATATTAAAATACAAACTACCATTTAACTAACAAATTATGTATTTAAGTGAAATACAAAACAATGTAGAACACTACCAATAATATTTCGGTACTATAAAACTATATATTAGTTCCTGATAGTTATTGACAGAGGAATTCATTTGATGTTCACTGCTGTGTTTTTTTGATAGACTATAAATCAGCGCAGACACATAGTATAAATAGTGGACTGCTTACATACAATACTTTTGAAATTTGCTTCCTCCAAATCTTCATTTTCATTGTATCATTCAAGATGATTGGTGATACCTTCAAATTCTTCATAGTTACTAACTTGTTGAAGTAGTGAAATTGTTTCATTTTCACTCCTAGCCATTACTGACATCTCCAACCCTGAATGATTGAAACCACAGTCAGCAAAACAGTTCTGAATTGTCTTACTTTCTCTCCAACTATCAGTACCAAAAATCACTTTTTTTAATCACTAATTTTTATTGCAACACTTAACAAATTACATTCAATACAACCAGTTACCAATTACATTTTGACTGTTTAACCCAGACACCCCCCAACCCTCATCCCTCCCCCCTCCACCTCTCAACCCCTTTCCCCTCCACCAACCAACTGAATAGTAGTCCATACACAGACAGAGCATTCCTATTTTAACAGGAGATATTTTAAGTTAGATATCAAATTTGTCCACATTAAGATTATGTTTGGTCGTGCATCATTTATTCTTGCTGATGATAATTCCAGGTAAGAAATGTCCAAAAAGCTCCAAAGCCAGTGAGTACTTGAAATATCATGGGTAGGTTTCCAACGCTGGACTACAATCTTCTTAGCTGCAGTCAGGCCTGCCAGCCAGATTTTGCATTTTTTTCCGTAAGGGAAAGGTGGGAGTTATCATTTAGAAGATGTACAGTGGGGTCCATTGGTAATTGTACCCCCATTAGTTCTGTAAGAGTACATACTGATGACCTTCCACCACAAACCAAAAACCCCTGGACATTCCCATATAACATGTATAAAAGAGCCAATGGTTCCGTGGGGGCAAAATGAACAGTATGGGTCAGGAACCAGTCCCATTTGATGTCTAATTCTCGGTGTTAGATATGCTCTATGACAAAATTTCAAGTGTATATACCAATGATTTGGGTTTTTTGAAGCACTGGCAGAATTATCCCAAATTGCATCCCAGTCTAAGTCTTGTCCCAATTCAGATATGTCCCTATCCCAGGCTTTTATTCCTGATGTGGGCATATATTTCTGGGAGTTTAATTTATCATAGATATATGACACTATCTGTCTTGGAGCATATCAGCATATTATCCTCCACAACTTCCGCACCTTCAACAAGACCCCACCACCAAGTACATCTTTCCCTTTCTACCCCTCTCAGCTTTTTGCAGGGATCGTTCCCTCTGCGACTACCTGGTCCACACGTCCCTCCCCACAGAACTCCCACCTGGCACTTATCCCTGCAAGTGCAAATGCTACACCTGTCCCCACACCTCCCCCCTTACCACCATTCCAGGCCCCAGACAGTCCTTCCAGGTGAGGCAACACTTCACCTGCGAGTCTGCTGGAGTCGTCTATTGCATCCAGTGCTCCCGGTGTGGCCTTCTCTACATCGGCGAGACCCGACGCAGATTGGGGGACTGCTTCGTCGAGCACCTATGCTCCGTCTGTCACAATAGACAGGACCTCCCGGTTGCCACCCACTTCAACTCTGCCTCTCATTCCCATCTAGATATGTCCATACATGGCCTCCTCTACTGCCATGATGAGGCCAAACTCAGGTTGGAGGAGCAACACCTCATCTACCGTCTGGGTAGCCTCCAACCTGGTGGTATGAACATTGAATTCTCCAATTTCCAGTAATTCCCTCCCCCTCCCCCTTCCCCTTCCCCTATCCCAGGTCCCTCTCTGCCTCTCTCCCCTTTCAACTTTCTGCTTCTTTATCTCTACAGTTCTTTTATGCTTATCCCCTCCCCCTCCCCCTTTATCTTTCCTCTGATTGGTTTTCCACCTGGCGCCTCTAGGCCCTACCCCCTCCCCTATCTCTATTACTGGGCTTCAGCCCTCTCTTCACCCCCATTCCTGATGAAGGGTCTCGGCCCGAAATGTTAGCTACTCTTTTCTCACGGATGCTGCCTGACCTGCTGAGTTCTTCCAGTGTTGTATACGTATTCTCTATCTTGGAGCAGTCTGTATCCAACTTAAAATGGGATGTTCCTTTAAATCTGACCCCCAGGGAACCCCGTAGGCTTTACAAGCTGATCTTACTCTAAAGTAGAAGAAAAGAGTGTTTATCAATATTATTTCGAGATACCAGTTCTTGAAAGCTAAGGATAGTACTTGCCCCATTAAGTCAAGTCAAGTCACTTTTATTGGCATTTCAATCATAACTGCTGGTACAGTACAGAGTAAAAACGAGACAACGTTTTTCAGGACCATGGTGTTACATGACACAGTACAAGAATTAAACTGAACTACGTGAAAAAACAACACAGAGAAAGCTACACTAGACTACAGACCTACACAGGACTGCGTAAAGTGCACAAAAATAGTGCAGGCATTACAATAAATAATAAACAGGACAGTAGGGCAAGGTGTCAGTCCAGGCTTCGAGTATTGAGGAGTCTGATAGCTTGAGGGAAGAAACTGTTATGTAGTCTGGTCGTGAGAGCCGGAATGCTTTGGAGCCTTTTCCCAGATGGCAGGAGGGAGAAGAGATTGTATGAGAGAATATCTTGAAGAGTAGTAATACCTTTATCCTCCCAAGTTCTGTTAGTGAATGGTTTCCCCCCAGATAGAAAATGATTATTGTTCCATAATGGAGATGATTTGCACCATACGCTTTTAAATTTTAGGAATTGTTCTGCTGCTCTGAACACTTGTTGCATATGGGTTAAAATTGGACCGTAAAACAAATCACATTTTTTGGTAGACATACCTATAAGGAGAAAGTCCTTCAACCTTATTGGTACTATTAGCTCTTGTTCTATATTTTTCCATGACAAAACTTTATCCTCCTCCATCCAATAGCTAAGACTTTTTAATACAAATGCCCAGTGATACAGTTTAAAATTTGGACATGCCAATCCCCCATCTGATTTATTGAATTGTAGAGCTGACCACTTTATATTAGGTCGTTTACCATTCCAAACATAGCACTCTAGTAAGGTGTCCAGTTTTTGCCAATATCTTGCTGGAGGTGCAAGTGGGATTGTTGAGCTGATAAAATTAATGTGGGGTAAGATGTTCATTTTAATGACCGATATACGGGCTGGGACTGATGCTGGCAGGTGTCTCCATTTATTAATATCTTCTATTTTTTTTCAAAATTAAAGAGTAATTTGTTTTAGCCACAGGTGATAGGGAAGTATTAACTTTAATACCCAAGTAGAGGACCTCATTTGTAACCTTAATCTGTGGAGGGAGAGACACCTTACTTTTATCTCTATTAATCAGCATCAGTGCTGATTTTGACAGATTAACGTTGTATCCTGAAAGAAATCCAAATTGCTTCAGTGTTTTTAAAACAGGGGAGAGTTTGTTGCCATATAAACTATATTTGCCTGCATAAAGTGATATTGAATGTGAAGTTGTACCTATTGTAATAGGAGAGATCTGAGGAGAGTTTCTAATTAAATGTGCAAGCGATTCAATAGATATAGTAAAAATTAAAGGAGACAAAGGGTCCCCTTGTCGTGTGCCCCGTCCAATGTCAAATAACTTTGAGAAACTCTGAGATATGAGGTTGCTTTGGCAAGTAAGGTGAAAATAAATCCAAAGGGTTTCTACAGTTATATTAATAGCAAAAGGATAGTGAGAGATAAAATTGGTCCCTTAGAAAATCAGAGTGGACAGCTATGTGTGGAGCCGAAAGAGATGGGGAGATTTTGAACAATTTCTTTTCTTTGGTATTCACTAAGGAGAAGGATATTGAATTGAGTAAGGTAAGTGAAACAAGTAGGGTAGTTATAGAAACTATGATGATTAAAGAAGAGGAAGTACTAGAGCTTTAAAAGAATATAAAAGTGGATAAGTCTCTGGATCCTGACAAGACATTCCCGAGGACCTTGAGGGAAGTTAGTGTAGAAATAGCAGGGGCTCTGACAGAAATATTTCAAATGTCATTAGAAACGGGGATGGTGCCGGAGGATTGGCGTATTGCTCATGTGGTTCCATTTTTTAAAAAGGGTTCTAAGAGTAAACCTAGCAATTATTGGCCTGTAAGTTTGACGTCAGTGGTTGGTAAATTAATGGAAAGTATTCTTCGAGATGGTATATATAATTATCTGGATAGACAGGGTCTGATTAGGAACAGTCAGCATGGATTTGTGCGTGGAAGGTCATGTTTGACAAATCTTTTTGAATTTTTTGAAGAGGTTACTAGGAAAGTTGATGAGGGTAAAGCAGGGGATGTTGTCTATATGGACTTCAGTAAGGCCTTTGACAAGGTTCCACATGGAAGGTTAGTTAGGAAGGTTCAATCATTAGGTATTAATATTGAAGTAGTAAAATAGATTCAACAGTGGCTGAATGGGAGATGTCAGAGAGTAGTGGTGGATAACTGTTTGTCAGGTTGGAGGCCGGTGAAAAGTGGTGTGCCTCAGGGATCTATACTGGGTCCAATGTTGTTTGTCATATACATTAATGATCTGGATGATGGGGTGGTAAACTGGATTAGTAAGTATGCAGATGATACTAAGGTAGGTGGTGTTGTGGATAATGAAGTAGGTTTTCAAAGCTTGCAGAGAGATTTAGTCCAGTTAGAAGAGTGGGCTGAAAGATGGCAGATGGAGTTTAATGCTGATAAGTGTGAGGTGCTACATTTTGGTAGGAATAATCCAAATAAGACATGGTAAATGGTAGGGCATTGAAGAATGCGGTAGAACAGAGTGATCTAGGAATAATGGTACATAGTTAGTTCCCTGAAGGTGGAATCTCATGTGGATAGGGTGGTGAAGAAAGCTTTTGGTATGTTGGCCTTTATAAATCAGAGCATTGAGTATAGGAGTTGGGATGTAATGTTAAAATTGTACAAGGCATTGGTGAGGCCAAATTTGGAGTATTGTATACAGTTCTGGTCACCGAATTATAGGAAAGCTGTCAACAAATTAGAGAGAGTACAGAGGAGATTTACTAGAATGTTATCTGGTTTTCAGCACCTAATTTACAGAGAAAGGTTGAACAAGTTAGGTCTTTATTCTTTGGAGCATAGAAGGTTGAGGGGGGACTTGATAGAGGTATTTAAAATTATGAGGGAGATAGATAGAGTTGACGTGGATAGGCTTTTTCCATTGAGAGTAGGGGAGATTCCAACAAGAGGACATGAGTTGAGAGTTAAGGGGCAAAAATTTAAGGGTAACACGAGGGGGAGCTTTTTTTTGTAATTTATTTTTTTTATTGAAGTTTATCATCAAACAAACATTTCCATAAGATGTATTTCAGACATTGTGCATATATATCATATAATCATATATATCACAAATCTCCACAAAGTATTTATCTGAGGTATACACTTATAGAAAAGATTGGAAAGAAAAAACAAGCAAAAGGAAAGAACTATGTACAAGTAGGGAGTGATCTTTTTTTTTAACAACATATTCATTGATTTGTGAGAATAAAGTCAGGCCTGTAAGGCATTATGTAGTTAAACCATTTTTCCCAGTATGAATCAAATTGCTTTAGCTTATGATTAACAGATGCTGTTATCTTCTCCATTTTGTAAATGTCCATTGTAATTTCCATCCATGTATTTAAAGTTGGGCTCTCCTGTGATAACCATTTCCTAGTAAGAGTCTTTTTACCAGCCACCAACAGTATATTCATTAAATATTTATCTCTTTTCAACCATTCTTGAGGTATATATCCAAAATATATGGTCTTACTCTCTAAGGGTATTTCACATTTAAAGATGTCTTGTAGGGCATTGTGTATCCTCCTCCAATAGTTTTTGATAACAGGGCAGTCCCAAAAAATATGATAATAATTTGCATTTTGATTTCCACAATTTCTCCAGCAAACAGGGAGGTTACTATCATAATGGGATTTCTGAGAGGGTGTAATAAAATACCTTATCAAGTTTTTCCATCCAAACTCCCTCCATTTCTGTGAACTGGTACACTTCCATTGATATCTCCATATTGTTGTCCATTCTTCCTCAGATATAATTATCCCTCCTTCCTTCTCCCATTTTGTTTTAATGTATGAAGTTGAATGTGTTTTAAGATTTGACAAACTCTTATACATGCTTGAAATGAGTCTACTACCATTATCTGAATTATATGCTTTTCTAAAGAGCTCTATCAAGCATGTACTTGCCTTGGTTACATTTTTAAGCATCTAATTAACATATTGTTGCATCTGTAAATACCAATAAAAATCTTGTTTTTCTAATAAATGTTTCTCTTTAAGCATTTCAAAACTGAACAGTTTTTTCATTATGTTGCAAAGAACTGTTATTCCTTTAGCTGTCCAGTCCTTAAATCTAGTATCCAATTTATTTGGTGTAAAATCCGAGTCACATGCACACCACTTAAGAATTACAATATCTCCCTCTAGATTATATTCTTTTATAGTAGTTTTCCATATTTTAAGAGTCAATTTCACCCATGGGCTATCAATAGTATTTATGTACCTTTGCAGGTTGTTATCCTCCAAAATTGCCTGTACGGGGATGGGAAGTACCCGCTCCTCAATGTTTTTCCATTGCGCGTCATATGATGGGTTGCACCAACATATCACAGCTCTCAACTGTGCTGCAAAATAATAATCTCTAAGAGAAGGTTGGCCCCATCCGAGGGGGAACTTCTTTACTCAGAGAGTGGTAGCTGTGTGGAACGAGCTTCCAGTAGAAGTAGTAGAGGCAGGTTCGATTTTGTCATTTTTAAAAAATTGGATAGGTATATGGACGGGAAAGGAATGGAGGGTTATGGGCTGAGTGCATAGGGACTAGGTGAGAGTAAGCGTTCAGCACGGACTAGAAGGGCCGAGATGGCCTGTTTCCGTGCTGTAATTGTTATATGGTTATATGGAAACCTCCTCCCACACATACCTGGGCTGAAGGATTAGCATACAGTATTTGAATCATATTGATAAATTTATCGCTAAACTTAAATTCTTTTAGAACTCTCCAAAGATATGGCCATTCAAGGCGATTGAAGGCTTTTTCAGCATCTAGAAATAGCAGGCCACAGGCAGGTGGGATTTTATGTGTTGCACTCAGTATGTGTATGAGCCGGTGAATATTATCAGATGCAAGATGTCCCTTGATAAAGCCCGTTTGATCTGAGTGAATTATTTTCCTAACTACTGTGTCAAGTCTACTGGCTAAGACTTTGGAAAATATCTTGAGGTCGGCATTTATCAAAGAGATTGGATGGTAATTGGCACACTCCAAGGGGTCCTTACCGGACTTAGGTATAAATGTGATCAGGGCTGTGTTTAGATCTCTATGGAAAGTGCCATTTCCAATAGCATACTTTTATGTTTCTAACCATACTGGTCCAAGAATATCCCAAAGTGCTAGGTAAAGTTCCACAGGTATGCTGTCTATTTGTTGCTTTGACTGCTTTAAGTAGCTCATCCAGTGTAATAGGAGAGTCTAGAGTTTTGGTGTCCTCTAATGACAACGTAGGGAGGTCTAATCCACTAAAAAAAATCGGTGAAGTCATTCTCAGAAGGAACTGAGCCACTTGTATACAGTTCTTTAAAGTAATTCTTGAATGTCTCGTTTATTTCCTCTGTTGATACTACTTCAAGTTTAGCACATCTAATCGCCGGTATAGACCTTTAGCTTCCTGTTGTTTGAGCGTTAGTGCCAAAAGATGGTTCAGTCTGCTGCCTTCTGCATAATACTTATGTATGGTTATATGGATCATATATATGCATCCTCCACACATCAGTTAAATTTAAATCCGTTAGAAAGAGGTTAAATGCTTTGGAAGCAGATTCTTGAGAGTTTGATATAGTTGAGGAAGATTTATCGAGGTTATTGTTTACCAAAGCATTCATGTCTGAAACAACATATAGTTGATAGTCACTGAACGTCAGTAATTGTGAGGTAATTGATGGAAAAAATTCTGCCTTGAATATAGTTGGTTGAATATAGTTGCTAATGGATGCAACTTTTTTTTACCTTGAATGGATGTACAGCAAAAAGCCAGACATCCTTCATTGTCGGAGCCAGTCCTTTCAATTGATACATTAATACTACATCTCATTAATATCAACTCCGTTAAAACGAGTACCATCAGCTGATGCCACAACAGGTTTATAAAAACGGTTTTGAACCCTGGGAATGTCATTACGTTTAAGACATGTTTCCTGTAACAGTGCGATATCTATTTTCTTTCTGCGTAAGAAATCTAAAACCTTTGAATGCTTGTAGGGAGAGTTTAATCCTCTAACATTAAATGATACAATGGTAAGATTTTCTAATTTGTTTGTGTTCTCATCTTCCCCTGGATCTGTTGTTGTAAGTTGGTGGTGGAGCCCTGAGTTACCCCCTACCCACCCACCTTCCCATCACCCCCCCATTCAACCCTTTACTTTGTAACATCTGTGAGTGTCACTTAGCAATGTTAGACACTGAACATTAACTGCCCCCCTCTAGCACCAACACATCAGAAAGGCAAAGTGGTTCTCATAGACAATCAAATCAAAGAGACAAGAAAAAAAATCTGGTCAAACCCATTAACCTATATAACTAAAGCCATTCCCGTCTCAAATATAATATAACACATATCAAGACCCCAACAGCTCTCTTGCAGGAGACTGTTGCTTTAATAGACCATCACTTAGCGATGATGCCAGTGACGTCCTATCTTGCGCCCAGGAACGTAAACAAGTCTACTGGAGACATAACCCAAAATGAGCATGTACAACTAAAGTTATTCAGAATACACTGCTGTTTTTCAGCTTCATTCTTGATGAAGTATGACATTTGGGTGTTTTGAATATCACCTTAGAAAGTAAAAGATAAAAAGTATATTCTAGGCGGACTTATATTACATTACCATGTCATCCTTGTACTAACAAGTTAACTGAGCCATTACCTTAAAACTCTGACCTGCAATACTCAGAAACAAACTGGCCCCTTAATTAACTAAATACAAAAGTGCATCAAATGACTTTCCAGTAAAAGAATAACCAGAAAACTTCACACCTAGGACGTTAAGTTGCCTGTGCCTGTTAGATTGTGCATACAGTCTGGTCTGAGCTCTTAATGCAGTTCCATCTCCTCCTGAGGAGCGTGTGGACTTTGCCCAGGGTCTTCTTCCATATCTTCCAGCACCGATGATCTCAGGCCATCTTTCATTTCCTCTGCCGAGTTGAATGACATCTTCATGCCCTTGATATTCACTCTCAAAATCACCGGGTATATGAGGAATGAGTCGAAGCCCTTCTGTCGAAGCTTAGCATGAATCTCCTTGTATCCCTGCTGTTTCTGCGTCATACCAGGGCTGTAGTCAGCGAAGAACTGTAGCTGGGTGCCATCAGGGAGAGTAGGTTTGGCCTTTCTCGCGCCCTCCAGGATAGCCTGCCGGGCGGTGTACTGTAGAAGCCTAAAGACCCTATGTGCTCTATCGATCTCCAATGGAGTGCTGTGGGACTTTTTGAGCGCTGGAATCCAATTAGGCAGCATCTCCTGAGGTAGGCGCTCAGATCGTCGTCCTCAGTGCCTGTCGGTAAGTTGACCAGCCATACATTGTTTCTCCTGGATCCATCCTCCAAGTCATTTAACTTCTTCCATATCTTAATCACTTCAGCGAGACAGGAGCTAGCATCTTTAAACATCACTGTTTTTTGAACACAAGCACATGCAACTGATGCTATTTAAAAACTGTTCTCTGTAAGCTCAGTGTAGTGTCTAATGGCCACACAAGTTCATGCAACTGACACTAATTTTTGGCAACAATCTCCTGTCCCAATTAAGTGGCATCATGTCCCAAATAAGTGTAGAGAATCCCGGCTACCTTCTCGATTTAGTTTTTGTTCTTTAAGAGTTGTCCCAAGTAAACAGCTGCTGCTATTAACTAATGGCCCAATTAACTGGAATCCAATGTATATACTTATTGTAATTCATAGCTTTTTTATTATGTTCTGCTGCTGCAAAACAACAAATTTCAAGACATATACCAGTGATATTAAACCTAATTCTGATTCTGAAAATGATGGTGGTACCTTCCTGCCCATGTGTTTAGTATCTACAGAAATATTTTATTTTAACTCCATTCCCAAGAAGAAAGCAGCTAGTAAAATGTTCCATTGCTCGGTCAGCTGCGGGCTGGAGTTGGGTGGGTTACACTGAGACTGGTGTGAGGTGAGGTGGGAGTCGGGAGACAGTGAGACCCATAATGTCCCGTTTCATCCCCAGGACTTCATCCAGGAACATTACGGGGAAAATCCAGTTGACTTTGAGGATCAGATTTTTGACCTGATGGACCTGCGACAGGTGAGCTCCCCGATCCCCAGCAACCCTCCCTCTGACCATCACCCCTGCCCAACCCCACCCTTTGATTCTTGGTACACACCAGTGCACGTTGCCATTTCTGATCCCCGGTACCCAACCCCATGCAGACCATAAAACGTAAGAGCAGAATTAGGCCATTTGGCCCATCGAGTCTGCTCTGTCATTCCATCATGGATGATTTATTATCCTTTTTCAACCTTATTCTCCTGCATTCTCTCCGTAACCTTTGACAGCCTGACTAATCAAGAACCTATCAATCTCCACTTTAAATATACCCAATGACTTGGCCTCCACATCCATCTGTGGTAATGAATTCCACAGGTTTACCACTCTTTGGCTAAAGAAATTAATCTTCACTTCCATTCTAAATGGATGTCCCTCTATTCTGAGGCTGTGTCCGCTGGTCCTAGACTCCGCCACTATAGGAAACATCCTTTCGACATTCACTCTATCTAGGCCTTTCAATACTTGATAGGTTTCAATGAGATTCCCCCCCCCCCCCATTCTTCTAAACCAACAGGCAACAGGTGACATCCCTCACTTCCCACCCCCTCTGATCAGTTAGGACATTCTGCCCATTGACTCTGTGCTGTCTGAACTGCAGACCCATTCCCTACGTGTTTGTATCTTCCCCAGGCTCCCCACTCCATCCTCATTGATGTCACTCCATTGCTCTTGTCCATGACTTCTGATAAATCTGGTGTGTGTGGTTTCAGGCGACGCGAACCCCGAGCCGGAGTGAAGCAGGAGTGGAGTTACTGACTTCCTACTACGCCCAGCTCAGTCTGTTGGAAACCCGGTTCTTCCTCTCCAGTCGCCACCCTGGCCTCTTCTTCACCTGGTGAGTGGTGTCTGTCACCCACCCCCTAACCCACCTCCCTCCCCATTCCACCCTGCCCAGACTCTTCTTCACCTGGTGAGTGGTGTCTGTCACCCACCCCTCAACCCACCTCCCTCCCCATTCCACCCTGACCAGACTCTTCTTCACCTGGTGAGTGGTGTCTGTCACCCACCCCTCAACCCACCTCCCTCCCCATTCCACCCTGCCCAGACTCTTCTTCACCAGCTGAGTGGTGTCTGTCACCCACCTCCCTCCCCATTCCACCCTGCCCAGACTCTTCTTCACCTGCTGAGTGGTGTCTGTCACCCACCTCCCTCCCCATTCCACCCTGCCCAGACTCTTCATTGCCTGCTGAGTGGTGTCTGTCACGCACCCCCTAACCCACCTCCCTCCCCATTCCACCCTGCCCAGACTCTTCTTCACCTGCTGAGTGGTGTCTGTCACCCACCCCCTAACCCACCTCCCTCCCCATTCCACCCTGCCCAGACTCTTCTTCACCTGCTGAGTGGTGTCTGTCACCCACCTCCCTCCCCATTCCACCCTGCCCAGACTCTTCTTCACCTGGTGAGTGGTGTCTGTCACCCACCCCTCAACCCACCTCCCTCCCCATTCCACCCTGCCCAGACTCTTCTTCACCTGCTGAGTGGTGTCTGTCACCCACCCCTCAACCCATCTCCCTCCCCATTCCACCCTGCCCAGACTCTTCTTCACCTGCTGAGTGGTGTCTGTCACCCACCTCCCTCCCCTTTCCACCCTGCCCAGACTCTTCTTCACCTGCTGAGTGGTGTCTGTCACCCACCTCCCTCCCCATTCCACCCTGCCCAGACTCTTCTTCACCTGCTGAGTGGTGTCTGTCACCCACCTCCCTCCCCATTCCACCCTGCCCAGACTCTTCTTCACCTGGTGAGTGGTGTCTGTCACCCACCCCTCAACCCACCTCCCTCCCCATTCCACCCTGCCCAGACTCTTCTTCACCTGCTGAGTGGTGTCTGTCACCCACCTCCCTCCCCATTCCACCCTGCCCAGACTCTTCTTCACCTGCTGAGTGGTGTCTGTCACCCACCTCCCTCCCCATTCCACCCTGGTGTCTGTCACCCACCTCCCTCCCCATTCCACCCTGCCCAGACTCTTCTTCACCTGCTGAGTGGTGTCTGTCACCCACCCCCTAACCCACCTCCCTCCCCATTCCACCCTGCCCAGACTCTTCTTCACCTGCTGAGTGGTGTCTGTCACCCACCTCCCTCCCCATTCCACCCTGCCCAGACTCTTCTTCACCTGATGAGTGGTGTCTGTCACCCACCTCCCTCCCCATTCCACCCTGCCCAGACTCTTCTTCACCTGCTGAGTGGTGTCTGTCACCCACCTCCCTCCCCATTCCACCCTGCCCAGACTCTTCTTCACCTGGTGAGTGGTGTCTGTCACCCACCCCTCAACCCACCTCCCTCCCCCATTCACCCTGCCCAGACTCTTCTTCACCTGCTGAGTGGTGTCTGTCACCCACCTCCCTCCCCATTCCACCCTGCCCAGACTCTTCTTCACCTGCTGAGTGTGTCTGTCACCCACCTCCCTCCCCATTCCACCCTGGTGTCTGTCACCCACCTCCCTCCCCATTCCACCCTGCCCAGACTCTTCTTCACCTGATGAGTGGTGTCTGTCACCCACCTCCCTCCCATTCCACCCTGCCCAGACTCTTCTTCACCTGCTGAGTGGTGTCTGTCACCCACCTCCCTCCCCATTCCACCTGCCCAGACTCTTCTTCACCTGGTGAGTGGTGTCTGTCACCCACCCCTCAACCCACCTCCCTCCCCATTCCACCCTGCCCAGACTCTTCTTCACCTGCTGAGTGGTGTCTGTCACCCACCCCCCTAACCCACCTCCCTCCCCATTCCACCCTGCCCAGACTCTTCTTCACCTGCTGAGTGGTGTCTGTCACCCACCTCCCCTCCCATTCACCCTGCCCAGACTATTCTTCACCTGCTGAGTGGTGTCTGTCACCCACCTCCCTCCCCCATTCCACCCTGCCCAGACTCTTCTTCACCTGCTGAGTGGTGTCTGTCACCCACCCCCCTAACCCACCTCCCTCCCCATTCCACCCTGCCCAGACTCTTCTTCACCTGCTGAGTGGTGTCTGTCAACCACCCCCTAACCCACCTCCCTCCCCATTCCACCCTGCCCAGACTCTTCTTCACCTGCTGAGTGGTGTCTGTCACCCACCTCCCTCCCCATTCCACCCTGCCCAGACTCTTCTTCACCTGCTGAGTGGTGTCTGTCACCCACCTCCCTCCCCATTCCACCATGCCCAGACTCTTCTTCACCTGGTGAGTGGTGTCTGTCACCCACCCCCTAACCCACCTCCCTCCCCATTCCACCCTGCCCAGACTCTTCTTCACCTGCTGAGTGGTGTCTGTCACCCACCCCTCAACCCACCTCCCTCCCCATTCCACCCTGCCCAGACTCTTCTTCACCTGCTGAGTGGTGTCTGTCACCCACCCCTCAACCCACCTCCCTCCCCATTCCACCCTGCCCAGACTCTTCTTCACCTGCTGAGTGGTGTCTGTCACCCACCTCCTCCCCATTCCACCCTGATGTCTGTCACCCACCTCCCTCCACATTCCACCCTGGTGTCTGCTCCCCTATGCCACCTGCCAACCTCCCACCCTCCAGTCTAATCAACACCTTCCCACCCTCAATCCCTTTCTTATACCCAGTCAGTGATTGCCTACAGATTCTCCCTCCCTCACCCTCGCTGTATCTCCTTGCCCCTCCCTACAGCCCTCTCCCTCCTCCAACCCACCTGTAGCCAGACTGAGGGGGTGCTTCCTTTGCAGGTACGACTCGCTGACAGGTCTGCCACTCTGCCAGCAACACCTGTCCCTGGAGAAGGCTAGCGTGCTCTTCAACATCGCTGCTCTTCACACGCAGATCGGGGCCCGCACCGACCGCACCTCCACGGCCGGCCTCCACTATTCCGTCTCTGCCTTCCAGAGCGCTGCAGGGTCAGTATCCCACGGATCTCCTCACACTTTCACCACAATCCCCAGTATCAACTCATTCCCTTCCCCCCACCCCGGGATCTCCTCACACCTCCCCCACAATCCCCAGTATCAACTCCCTCCCTCCCCTCCCATGGGATCTCCTCACACCTCCCCCACAATCCCCAGTATCAACTCACACCCTCCCCCCATTGGGATCTCCTCACACCTCCCCCACAATCCCCAGTATCCCAACTCCCCACTCCCTCCCCCCCCACGGGATCTCCTCACACCTCTCCCACAATCCCCAGTATCAACTCACTCCCTCCCCCCACGGGATCTCCTCACACCTCCCCCACAATCCCCAGTATCAACTCACTCCCTCCCCTCCCATGGGATCTCCTCACACCTCCCCCACAATCCCCAGTATCAACTCACTCCCTCCCCCCACGGGATCTCCTCACACCTCCCCCACAATCCCCAGTATCAACTCACTCCCCCCCCCAACGGGATCTCCTCACACCTCCCCACAATCCCCAGTATCACCACTCCACTCCCCCCCCCCCCACGGGATCTCCTCACAACCTCCCACACAATCCCCAGTATCAACTCCCTCCCCCCCCCCACGGGATCTCCTCACACGTCCCACACAATCCCCAGTATCAACTCACTCCCCCCCCACGGGATCTCCTCACACCTCCCCACAATCCCCAGTATCAACTCACTCCCACCCCGGGATCTCCTCACACCTCCCCCACAATCCCCAGTATCAACTCCCTCCCCCCCCCCACGGGATCTCCTCACACCTCCCACACAATCCCCAGTATCAACTCACTCCCCCCCCACGGGATCTCCTCACACCTCCCCCACAATCCCCAGTATCAACTCACTCCCACCCCGGGATCTCCTCACACCTCCCCCACAATCCCCAGTATCAACTCATTCCCCCCCCCACGGGATTTCCTCACACCTCCCCCACAATCCCCAGTATCAACTCACTCCCCCCCTCCAACGGGATTTCCTCACACCTCCCCCACAATCCCCAGTATCAACTCACTCCCTCCCCTCCATGGGATCTCCTCACACCTCCCCCACAATCCCCAGTATCAACTCACTCCCCCCCCCCCACGGGATCTCCTCACACCTCCCCCACAATCCCCAGTATCAACTCACTCCCCCCCCCCACGGGAACTCCTCACACCTCCCCCACAATCCCCAGTATCAACTCCCTCCCCCCACGGGATCTCCTCACACCTCCCCCACAATCCCCAGTATCAACTCCCTCCCCCCACGGGATCTCCTCACACCTCCCCCACAATCCCCAGTATCAACTCACTCCCCCCCCCACCCCGGGATCTCCTCACACCTCCCCCACAATCCCCAGTATCAACTCACTCCCCCCCCCCACGGGATCTCCTCACACCTCCCCACAATCCCCAGTATCAACTCACTCCCCCCCCACCCCGGGATCTCCTCACACCTCCCCCACAATCCCCAGTATCAACTCACTCCCTCCCCCCACGGGATCTCCTCACACCTCTCCCACAATCCCCAGTATCAACTCACTCCCTCCCCCCACGGGATCTCCTCACACCTCCCCCACAATCCCCAGTATCAACTCACTCCCTCCCCTCCCATGGGATCTCCTCACACCTCCCCCACAATCCCCAGTATCAACTCACTCCCTCCCCCCACGGGATCTCCTCACACCTCCCCCACAATCCCCAGTATCAACTCACTCCCCCCCCCAACGGGATCTCCTCACACCTCCCCCACAATCCCCAGTATCAACTCCCTCCCTCCCTCCCATGGGATCTCCTCACACCTCCCCCACAATCCCCAGTATCAACTCACTCCCTCCCCCCACGGGATCTCCTCACACCTCCCCCACAATCCCCAGTATCAACTCACTCCCTCCCCCCACGGGATCTCCTCACACCTCTCCCACAATCCCCAGTATCAACTCACTCCCTCCCCCACGGGATCTCCTCACACCTCCCCCACAATCCCCAGTATCAACTCACTCCCTCCCCTCCCATGGGATCTCCTCACACCTCCCCCACAATCCCCAGTATCAACTCACTCCCTCCCCCCACGGGATCTCCTCACACCTCCCCCACAATCCCCAGTATCAACTCACTCCCCCCCCCACGGGATCTCCTCACACCTCCCCCACAATCCCCAGTATCAACTCACTCCCCCCCCCCCCCCACGGGATCTCCTCACACCTCCCCCACAATCCCCAGTATCAACTCCCTCCCCCCCCCACGGGATCTCCTCACACGTCCCACACAATCCCCAGTATCAACTCACTCCCCCCCCCACGGGATCTCCTCACACCTCCCCCACAATCCCCAGTATCAACTCACTCCCACCCCCGGGATCTCCTCACACCTCCCCCACAATCCCCAGTATCAACTCCCTCCCCCCCCCCCACGGGATCTCCTCACACCTCCCACACAATCCCCAGTATCAACTCACTCCCTCCCCCCACGGGATCTCCTCACACCTCCCCCACAATCCCCAGTATCAACTCACTCCCCCCCCCACGGGATCTCCTCACACCTCCCCCACAATCCCCAGTATCAACTCACTCCCCCCCCACGGGATCTCCTCACACCTCCCCCACAATCCCCAGTATCAACTCCCTCCCCCCCCACGGGATCTCCTCACACCTCCCCCACAATCCCCAGTATCAACTCACTCCCACCCCCGGGATCTCCTCACACCTCCCCCACAATCCCCAGTATCAACTCATTCCCCCCCCCACGGGATTTCCTCACACCTCCCCCACAATCCCCAGTATCAACTCACTCCCCCCCCTCCAACGGGATTTCCTCACACCTCCCCCACAATCCCCAGTATCAACTCACTCCCTCCCCTCCCATGGGATCTCCTCACACCTCCCCCACAATCCCCAGTATCAACTCACTCCCCCCCCCCACGGGATCTCCTCACACCTCCCCCACAATCCCCAGTATCAACTCACTCCCCCCCCCACGGGAACTCCTCACACCTCCCCCACAATCCCCAGTATCAACTCCCTCCCCCCACGGGATCTCCTCACACCTCCCCCACAATCCCCAGTATCAACTCCCTCCCCCCCACGGGATCTCCTCACACCTCCCCCACAATCCCCAGTATCAACTCACTCCCCCCCACCCCGGGATCTCCTCACACCTCCCCCACAATCCCCAGTATCAACTCACTCCCCCCCCCCACGGGATCTCCTCACACCTCCCCCACAATCCCCAGTATCAACTCACTCCCCCCCCCACCCCGGGATCTCCTCACACCTCCCCCACAATCCCCAGTATCAACTCACTCCCCCCCCCCACGGGATCTCCTCACACCTCCCCCACAATCCCCAGTATCAACTCACTCCCTCCCCCCCACGGGATCTCCTCACACCTCCCCCCACAATCCCCAGTATCAACTCACTCCCCCCCCCACGGGATCTCCTCACACCTCCCCCACAATCCCCAGTATCAACTCACTCCCCCCCCCCACGGGATCTCCTCACACCTCCCCCACAATCCCCAGTATCAACTCACTCCCCCCCCCACGGGATCTCCTCACACCTCCCCCACAATCCCCAGTATCAACTCACTCCCCCCCCCACGGATTTCCTCACACCTCCCCCACAATCCCCAGTATCAACTCATTCCCCCCCCCACGGGATTCCTCACACCTCCCCCACAATCCCCAGTATCAACTCACTCCCTCCCCCCACGGGATCTCCTCACACCTCCCCCACAATCCCCAGTATCAACTCCCTCCCCCCCCCCCACGGGATCTCCTCACACCTCCCCCACAATCCCCAGTATCAACTCCCTCCCCCCACCCACGGGATCTCCTCACACCTCCCCCACAATCCCCAGTATCAACTCCCTCCCCCCCCCCACGGGATCTCCTCACACCTCCCCCACAATCCCCAGTATCAACTCCCTCCCCCCCCCCACGGGATCTCCTCACACCTCCCCCACAATCCCCAGTATCAACTCACTCCCCCCCCACGGGATTCCTCACACCTCCCCCACAATCCCCAGTATCAACTCACTCCCCCCCCCACCCCGGGATCTCCTCACACCTCCCCCACGATCCCCAGTATCAACTCACTCCCCCCCCCACCCCGGGATCTCCTCACACCTCCCCCACAATCCCCAGTATCAACTCACTCCCCCCCCCCACGGGATCTCCTCACACCTCCCCCACAATCCCCAGTATCAACTCACTCCCCCCCCCCACAGGATCTCCTCACACCTCCCCCACAATCCCCAGTATCAACTCACTCCCTCCCCCCACGGATCTCCTCACACCTCCCACACAATCCCCAGTATCAACTCCCTCCCCCCACGGGATCTCCTCACACCTCCCCCACAATCCCCAGTATCAACTCACTCCCTCCCCCCACAGGATCTCCTCACACCTCCCCCACAATCCCAGTATCAACTCCCTCCCCCCACAGGGATCTCCTCACACATCCCCCACAATCCCCAGTATCAACTCACTCCCCCCCCACGGGATCTCCTCACACCTCCCCCACAATCCCCAGTATCAACTCATTCCCTTCCCCCCCACCCCGGGATCTCCTCACACCTCCCCCACAATCCCCAGTATCAACTCATTCCCTTCCCCCCCACGGGATCTCCTCACACCTCCCCCACAATCCCCAGTATCAACTCCCTCCCCCCACAGGATCTCCTCACACATCCCCCACAATCCCCAGTATCAACTCACTCCCTCCCCACGGGATCTCCTCACACCTCCCCCACAATCCCCAGTATCAACTCACTCCCCCCCCACGGGATCTCCTCACACCTCCCCCACAATCCCCAGTATCAACTCATTCCCTTCCCCCCCACCCCGGGATCTCCTCACCACCTCCCCCACAATCCCCAGTATCAACTCACTCCCCCCCCCCAACGGGATCTCCTCACACCTCCCCCACAATCCCCAGTATCAACTCATTCCCTTCCCCCCCACCCGGGATCTCCTCACACCTCCCCCACAATCCCCAGTATCAACTCACTCCCCCCCCACGGGATCTCCTCACACCTCCCCCACAATCCCCAGTATCAACTCACTCCCCCCCCCCCCAACGGGATCTCCTCACACCTCCCCCACAATCCCCAGTATCAACTCACTCCCCCCCCCAACGGGATCTCCTCACACCTCCCCCACAATCCCCAGTATCAACTCACACCCCCCCCACGGGCTTTCCTCACACCTCCCCACAATCCCCAGTATCAACTCACTCCCCCCCCCCCAACGGGATCTCCTCACACCTCCCCCACAATCCCCAGTATCAACTCACTCCCTCCCCCACGGGATCTCCTCACACCTCCCCCACAATCCCCAGTATCAACTCCCTCCCCCCCCACGGGATCTCCTCACACCTCCCCCACAATCCCCAGTATCAACTCACTCCCCCCCCCACGGGATCTCCTCACACCTCCCCCACAATCCCCAGTATCAACTCACTCCCCCCCCACGGGATCTCCTCACACCTCCCCACAATCCCCAGTATCAACTCACTCCCCCCCCCACGGGATCTCCTCACACCTCCCCCACGATCCCCAGTATCAACTCACTCCCCCCCCCCCACGGGATCTCCTCACACCTCCCCCACAATCCCCAGTATCAACTCACTCCCCCCCCACGGGATCTCCTCACACCTCCCCCACAATCCCCAGTATCAACTCACTCCCCCCCCCCCCACGGGATCTCCTCACACCTCCCCCACAATCCCCAGTATCAACTCCCTCCCCCCCACGGGATCTCCTCACACCTCCCCCACAATCCCCAGTATCAACTCACTCCCCCCCCACGGGATCTCCTCACACCTCCCCCACAATCCCCAGTATCAACTCACTCCTCCCCCCCCACCCCGGGATCTCCTCACACCTCCCCCACAATCCCCAGTATCAACTCACTCCCCCCCCCACGGGATCTCCTCACACCTCCCCCCACAATCCCCAGTATCAACTCACTCCCCCCCCACGGGATCTCCTCACACCTCCCCCACAATCCCCAGTATCAACTCACTCCCCCCCCCCCACGGGATCTCCTCACACCTCCCCCCACAATCCCCAGTATCAACTCATTCCCTTCCCCCCACCCGGGATCTCCTCACACCTCCCCCACAATCCCAGTATCAACTCACTCCCCCCCCACGGGATCTCCTCACACCTCCCCCACAATCCCCAGTATCAACTCACTCCCCCCCCACGGGATCTCCTCACACCCTCCCCCACAATCCCCAGTATCAACTCACTCCCCCCCCCCCCACGGGATCTCCTCACACCTCCCCCACAATCCCCAGTATCAACTCACTCCCCCCCCCCCAACGGGATCTCCTCACACCTCCCCACAATCCCCAGTATCAACTCACTCCCCCCCCCCACGGATCTCCTCACACCTCCCCCACAATCCCCAGTATCAACTCACTCCCTCCCCCCCACCCGGGATCTCCTCACACCTCCCCACAATCCCCAGTATCAACTCACTCCCCCCCCCCCACGGGATCTCCTCACACCTCCCCCACAATCCCCAGTATCAACTCATTCCCTTCCCCCCCACCCCGGGATCTCCTCACACCTCCCCCACAATCCCCAGTATCAACTCACTCCCCCCCCCCACGGGATCTCCTCACACCTCCCCCACAATCCCCAGTATCACTCATTCCTCCCCCCCACCCCGGGATCTCCTCACACCTCCCCCACAATCCCCAGTATCAACTCACTCCCTCCCCCCACGGGATCTCCTCACACCTCCCCCCACAATCCCCAGTATCAACTCACTCCCTCCCCCCACGGATCTCCTCACACCTCCCCCACAATCCCCAGTATCAACTCACTCCCCCCCCCACGGGATCTCCTCACACCTCCCCCACAATCCCCAGTATCAACTCACTCCCCCCCCCCCAACGGGATCTCCTCACACCTCCCCCACAATCCCCAGTATCAACTCACTCCCTCCCCCCACGGGATCTCCTCACACCTCCCCCACAATCCCCAGTATCAACTCCCTCCCCCCCACCCGGGATCTCCTCACACCTCCCCCCCAATCCCAGTCCCTTCAACTCACTCCCCCCCCCCCAACGGGATCTCCTCACACCTCCCCCACAATCCCCAGTATCACACTCACTCCCCCCCCCCACGGGATCTCCTCACACCTCCCCCACAATCCCCAGTATCAACTCCCTCCCCCCCCCCCACGGGATCTCCTCACACCTCCCCCACAATCCCCAGTATCAACTCCCTCCCCCCCCCCACGGGATCTCCTCACACCTCCCCCCACAATCCCCAGTATCAACTCACTCACTCCCCCCCCCCACGGGATCTCCTCACACCTCCCCCCACAATCCCCAGTATCAACTCCCTCCCCCCCCCCCACGGGATCTCCTCACACCTCCCCCACAATCCCCAGTATCAACTCACTCCCCCCCCCACCGGGATCTCCTCACACCTCCCCCACAATCCCCAGTATCAACTCACTCCCCCCCCCACGGGATCTCCTCACACCTCCCCCACAATCCCCAGTATCAACTCACTCCCCCCCCCACGGGATCTCCTCACACCTCCCCCACAATCCCCAGTTCAACTCACCTTCCCCCCCCACCCACGGGATCTCCTCACACCTCCCCCACAATCCCCAGTATCAACTCACTCCCCCCCCCCACGGATCTCCTCACACCCTCCCCCACAATCCCCAGTATCAACTCACTCCCCCCCCCCACGGGATCTCCTCACACCTCCCCCACAATCCCAGTATCAACATCCCTCCCCCCCCCCCCGGGATCTCCTCACACCTCCCCCCACAATCCCCAGTATCAACTCACTCCCCCCCCCCCCCACCCGGGATCTCCTCACACCTCCCCCACAATCCCCAGTATCAACTCACTCCCCCCCCACGGGATCTCCTCACACCTCCCCCACAATCCCCAGTATCAACTCATCCCTTCCCCCCCCCACCCCGGGATCTCCTCACACCTCCCCCACAATCCCCCAGTATCAACTCACTCCCCCCCCCACCCCGGGATCGCCCTCACACCTCCCCCCACAATCCCCAGTATCAACTCCTCCCCCCCACGGGATCTCCTCACACCTCCCCCACAATCCCCAGTATCAACTCACTCCCCCCCCCCACGGGATCTCCTCACACCTCCCCCACAATCCCCAGTATCAACTCACTCCCCCCCCCCCACGGGATCTCCTCACACCTCCCCCACAATCCCCAGTATCAACTCACTCCCCCCCCCCCCACGGGATCTCCTCACACCTCCCCCACAATCCCCAGTATCAACTCACTCCCCCCCCCCAACGGGATCTCCTCACACCTCCCCCACAATCCCCAGTATCAACTCACTCCCTCCCCCCCCAACGGGATCTCCTCACACCTCCCCCACAATCCCCAGTATCAACTCACTCCCCCCCCCCCAACGGGATCTCCTCACACCTCCCCCACAATCCCCAGTATCAACTCACTCCCCCCCCCACGGGATCTCCTCACACCTCCCCCACAATCCCCAGTATCAACTCACTCCCCCCCCACGGGATCTCCTCACACCTCCCCCACAATCCCCAGTATCACTCACTCCCCCCCCACGGGATCTCCTCACACCTCCCCACAATCCCCAGTATCAACTCACTCCCCCCCCCACGGATCTCCTCACACCTCCCCACAATCCCAGTATCAACTCACCCTCCCCCCCACCCCGGGATCTCCTCACACCTCCCCACAATCCCCAGTATCAACTCACTCCCCCCCCCCACGGGATCTCCTCACACCTCCCCCACAATCCCCAGTATCAACTCACTCCCCCCCCACGGGATCTCCTCACACCTCCCCCACAATCCCCAGTATCAACTCCCTCCCCCCACGGGATCTCCTCACACCTCCCCCACAATCCCCAGTATCAACTCACTCCCCCCCCCCACGGGATCTCCCTCACACCTCCCCCACAATCCCCAGTATCAACTCACTCCCCCCCCCCACCCCGGGATCTCCTCACACCTCCCCCACAATCCCCAGTATCAACTCACTCCCCCCCCACGGGATCTCCTCACCACCTCCCCCACAATCCCCAGTAATCAACTCACTCCCCCCCCACGGGATCTCCTCACACCTCCCCCACAATCCCCAGTATCAACTCATCCCTCCCCCCCCACCCGGGATCTCCCTCACACCTCCCCCACAATCCCAGTATCAACTCACTCCCCCCCCCACGGGATCTCCTCACACCTCCCCCACAATCCCCAGTATCAACTCACTCCCCCCCACGGGATCTCCTCCACACCTCCCCCACAATCCCCAGTATCAACTCACCTCCCCCCCCCACGGGATCTCCTCACACCTCCCCCACAATCCCCAGTATCAACTCACTCCCCCCCCCCCCGGGATCTCCTCACACCTCCCCCACAATCCCCAGTATCAACTCACTCCCCCCCCACGGGATCTCCTCACACCTCCCCCACAATCCCCAGTATCAACTCACTCCCCCCCCCCACGGGATCTCCTCACACCTCCCCCACAATCCCCAGTATCAACTCACTCCCCCCCCCACGGGATCTCTCACACCTCCCCCACAATCCCCCAGTATCAACTCACTCCCCCCCCCACGGGATCTCCTCACACCTCCCCCACAATCCCCAGTATCAACTCACTCCCCCCCCCCACGGGATCTCCTCACACCTCCCCCACAATCCCCAGTATCAACTCACTCCCCCCCACGGGATCTCCTCACACCTCCCCCACAATCCCCAGTATCAACTCACTCCCCTCCCCCCACGGGATCTCCTCACACCTCCCCCACAATCCCCAGTATCAACTCACTCCCCCCCCACGGGATCTCCTCACACCTCCCCCCACAATCCCCAGTATCAACTCACCTCCCCCCCCCCACGGGATCTCCTCACACCTCCCCCACAATCCCCAGTATCAACTCACTCCCCCCCCACGGGATCTCCTCACACCTCCCCCACAATCCCCAGTATCAACTCACTCCCCCCCCCACCCGGGATCTCCTCACACCTCCCCCACAATCCCCAGTATCAACTCACTCCCCCCCCACGGGATCTCCTCACACCTCCCCCACAATCCCAGTATCAACTCACTCCCCCCCCCACGGGATCTCCTCACACCTCCCCCACAATCCCCAGTATCAACTCCCTCCCCCCCCCCCGGATCTCCTCACACCTCCCCCACAATCCCCAGTATCAACTCACTCCCCCCCCACGGGATCTCCTCACACCTCCCCCACAATCCCCAGTATCAACTCACTCCCCCCCCCACGGGATCTCCTCACACCTCCCCCACAATCCCCAGTATCAACTCACTCCCCCCCCACGGGATCTCCTCACACCTCCCCCACAATCCCCAGTATCAACTCACTCCCCCCCCCACGGGATCTCCTCACACCTCCCCCACAATCCCCAGTATCAACTCATCCCTCCCCCCCCCACGGGATCTCCTCACACCTCCCCCACATTCCCCAGTATCAACTCACTCCCCCCCCACGGGATCTCCTCACCACTCTCCCCCACAATCCCCAGTATCACTCACTCCCCCCCACGGGATCTCCCTCACACCCTCCCCCACAATCCCCAGTATCAACTCACTCCCTCCCCCCCACGGGATCTCCTCACACCTCCCCCACAATCCCCAGTATCAACTCACTCCCCCCCCCCCACGGGATCTCCTCACACCTCCCCCACAATCCCCAGTATCAACTCATTCCCTTCCCCCCCACCCCGGGATCACTCACACCTCCCCCCACAATCCCCAGTATCAACTCACTCCCCCCCCCCCACGGGATCTCCTCACACCTCCCCCAC